>NC_086109.1:85468685-85792852 GCF_963921235.1 Mobula hypostoma
GGTGATTGGATGAAAGTACGGGGTGATGTCAGAGGTAATTTTTTACACAGAGAGTGAAGGTGGTCGAAGATGCAGATGCATTAGCAACATTTAAGGGAATCCAAGAAAGACACATGGATGATAGAGAAATTGAGGGCTATTTAGGAGGGAGGAGTTAGGTTATAAGGTCAGCACAACATCATGGGCTAAAGGGCCTGTATTGTGCTATATTGTTCTATGTTCTGTGTTTAATGCTTCACTATTGGAATGAGCAACCATTACAAGATAACTGGTTGGAACTTGCCGCTACCCCGGTGGAAGAGCAAAGATCATGTTGTGGCCTCTGAGCGCATCGTTGGAGAGGTGTCCCTTCGTGTTCAGCATTTGGAACAGTTACTGCATCAACTGATATGTCTTTAGAGAACTGAAAATGGATCTATTTATAAATATTTGCCATTGATGCTATTCACGTGTTTTAGCCTTTCTGTCTCTTGATTTGCTAGTGTATTTCAAATGTATATGCTGTTCCTGAAAGCCATTTTAAGGGCAATTTAGAACATAGTTTGATTGCTGCAGCACAGACAATTGAAAGGTTGAATACATCTTTTTGAGGGATGTTTGTTCAAAGGTTTGTTTAAAGATTCCTCGGACTCTTATGAGTCAGGTTCAGATACTGCTGAGAGAGGCTGACCAGGAGAGGAATGAAGGCAGGAGGGTGAGTGACAGCTGTATCAAAGTAAACAATATATCTTCATTAACTCTGCTTCACCAGTAAACCCTGAGATTGCTCTCACTTTCCATCTTCAAGACATACCTTTACTATTATGTGCTTCAATCTTTATTTAGTCATACAACATCGAAACAGATCCTGAACCAAACGTCAGCTACTCATTTACGCCAATCCTGTTTGCCGCCTTTCTTTAGCAGTCCTTCGTGCAAAGAGCAATTTACATTCCATACGGTTCCACGTGTTTCGTGTCATTGTGGAAACCTGCCGATTCCATCACAGTTGGAGATCTCCACGCGCTCAGGTGATTGAATGAGATGTCGCACATTCCTTCAAGGTTTTGCTGGGGTTTCGTGCTCTCCTTGTGAAGACACTTGAGGTTCTTGGTTTCCAGTGCTTTTCTAAGGTTCTCTTCTCCAACTGGAGTGGTCAAATGCACCAGCTATCCATCAGTTCCTAATCGATAATTTTCTGACAATGCTGAGAGGCAACTTGATAGTTTTTAGATGCCTTTGGCATGCTGTTAAATTTGTTATACATACAATGAATTCTTATGCAAGAAGTACTTTTTTCAATAAAAAGAACAATTTTTAAATAGTCTTCTTTGTCTCCTAACCCCGAGGTGTAGAATCCCACTGAAATTAATGGGTGTGCGAGGATTGGCCTGTTGTAGGAGTTGAGCATTGTTCTCCCTGTGCAAGCTGGAAAATTCCAGCAAGTCTGCGATCTGCAGTCCGATTCCATACAGAAACCACCAGATTTAATGAGCCCAGACATTTCCGGCCAGGTACTGCTTGTGCAGAATCCTGAATTATATTGAAAGTAGACAGTTGTGCTCTGAACCACAGATACTTGTTAACAAGATTTACCCATCAATGTGCCTGGCAAGTTAGCCTGACTCTGCACTTTCTGCCGCATAAAACTCAAACCATCAGCTTTAAAAGGCCATATCCCTATTTTTTGCTGTGCTTCTTTTGACAGTTGCCTTCACATTAGTTGAAAATCATAAAGAATCACAAGAGTTCCTGCAGATGCTGCAAAAAATGCAGAAAATCTTCATTAGTTGCAAAGTGTTTTGCTGATGTACTCCAGAGAATGCAGAAAATAATGACCGTTTATTGGTGGGAGCCTGTATGGGTTAGGATGGTCCCTATTGTGGATTTAAACCTTCTCTTTGGTGGTATTAATTGGATAGAGGTTCTTTTGTTTCCTCTGTTAAGTTTGGGAGAGTTACTCTGGAGAACTCATCTGTGGAAAATATAGCAACTTTTACTTCTGTTATGCCTTTGATGACACAAAACTACCCAAGGCATTTTTCAGGAAAGCTATCAAATGTTTCTGGCACCAAGCCACACAGGAACATTCAAATATTTGAGAGTGTCAGGGGGCAGAAGTGAGTGTAGTTGCTATTACGAAGGAGAAGGTACTTGGGAAACGGAAAGGTCTGAAGATAGATAGGTCACATGGAACAGGTGGACTACACTCTGGGTTCTGAAAGAGGTAGCTGAAGAGATTGTGATGGCATGAGTAGTGATCTTTCAAGAATCACTAGATTCTAGAATGGTCCTGGAGGGTTGGAAAACTGCAAATGTCAAATAAAGGAATTCAGGAACTAAAGACCTTGTCAGCTGAAGACACCGCCACCAATGATGGAATGTTGGGTCAGGTTTATGTTGGAACATGATCCAGGGTGGGGTGACTTGTTAGTCAAGCATTAGGAGTCATGGCCAAAATCCTTTGCTATATTTCTTTGAACTTCAGGGATTTATGAGGAATTTTCCTTCAGAGCAATTGCTGCAGGAAGCCAGGGTGCAGTCCATCTGTTACAGTTGACTTATCTACCTTCAGACCTTTCAACTGCCCAAACCAACTTACTAACAAAACCATGAAGAAATAATTCCTGGAGTGTGTACGGAGTGGATTTTTTTTTTGGACAGTTTGTTGAGCAGCCAAACAGGAAAGAGGGTAATGTTGAATTCAGTACGACTGAGAGGAGTTAGTTAATAACCTTTGCTATGAAGGCTCCATTGGAGAAGAGTGACCACAACATTATAGAATTAGCAGAATCAGGTTTAATATCACAAGCATATGTCATGAATTTTGTTGTCTTTGCAGCAGCAGTACCATGCAATTCATAATAATTGAGAAAAACATGAATCACACTAAGTATGTATATATTAAATAATTAAATTAAATAAGTAGTGCAAAAATAGAAATTAAAAAGTACTGAGGTAGTGTTCATGGGTTCAATGTCCATTCAGAAATCAGATGGCAGAGGGGAAGTGTGTGTCTTCAGGCTCCTGTACCTCCTTCCTGATGGTAGCAATGAGAAGAGGGCATGGAAATAAAAAGTTAAGTAGATTAGATTGAAATTAGGGACCTAAATCTGAATATTATGAAGGTATGAGGAGGGACTTGCCTTCATTAAAAAGCAGTGGATAAGTAATAGTTAAATATTTAATTAGTATGCCGGAACCACAACAGTTATATATTCCTTTCTAGCATAAGGGTACAAAGGACAAAGGTCACATGAGTGACAGCAATACTATTGGTGTGGAGGAATATAATAGAACAGTATTGAAAGCATTGACTGTGAATGTAAAAAGTGAAAAGGTGTTGCATGATTTATTCTTGTAAATATATTTATTATGAATGAAGTTTATTTCGATACAAAAAAAAGAGTACAAAGAAACACAACCATAGCTGAGGCTCGGAATTGTAGTGCATTCAAAGACTAATCATGTTAGATTACCTGAAAGAACTGCTTACGGCCCAGGGTGGTGGGGCAGGGACAGATGTAATACTTGTCAAGCTTAGTGCCAGGACGGAGCTCATTAGGGAGGGTTGAGTGGACAAGGGAATTAGTAGATAGTACAGAGCAATTGAACTAGCTATCCTTTATCTGTGCTGTTGGAATATTTGTACTTTCTGTTCAATTACTCACGTAACTCACGTATAATGTGATCAATAATTTGAAAGTCATTGATAAGCATTTTGCATTTGCTTCTGGTAGCTTTAGACTGAGGATATTTCACAGCCACCATTTTATTGAGGTTGTGGGTTTGATATTCAATACAGGACAGAGTTCATTAGAGCAAATGGATTCACAGCTGAGCTGTAAACATCCTGTCTGAGGCCAGCTCTGAGATAGGGACAAACAGTGAAGAAGATTCTGTTTAGATCTCTATCAGATCTCTATCGTCACAGATTTAAAAAAGGAAGTAATTTTCTCCTAATTGTTATTTGTCCACTTAACTAATGACAGTTGTAGTGGTTAGTATTCTATTAAACTGCCAGTCATATAAACCTTTGAATTTATACACCGCATGATTCTGTTCACGTCTCCCTTTATCTAATGCAACATAGTCTTTGGTTCACTTCCTTATAAGGGCAGTCAGAAAATTGTAACAACCTATCAAATCGAGGTTCATGGATGAAAAGGAAGAAGCAATCCACCACTCAGATTTGCACTGCATTCATTTAGAATGTCGGAGATCTATGCCTCCACTCTACCAGCTGCAAGAGGAGGAGGGTTAGGCAAGGGGCTAGCAACCCCATCCCATAAAAACCCAGAGCTACAGAAACACCAACAGAAGCTTGAAGGACCTCATTCCTAGGAGGGGAGTGATCTTTGATGATGGGCTACACCTGGAGACAAATTGAAAGACTGGCCCAGGACAGAGAGCTCTGGCGAGCTGCCAGCACCCTATGCCCCAGCCAGGGTGATAGGCTGAAGAAGAAGAGATCTATGTCTTACCCCTTCTTGTCCACCCAATCTTTAGTTCCCTCCCCAGCAAAAATCTTTCAACCTGTACAAGAAGGTATTTTAAGATCCTCTTAGACAGGTATATGGAGCTTAGAAAAATAGAGGGCTATTAGGGAAATTCCAGTCAGTTTCTAGAGTAGGTTTCAAGGTCAGCACAATATTGTGAGCCGAAAGGCCTGTACTATGCTGTAGATTTGTATGTTCAATGTCCTATGTTAACCTCAGTTCTGAACCTTGAAGTTGAAGCTCACCCACAACCCTACCTTCAGACTTATTAGTATTGTGGGAGAGACAATAACAGATTTTGTCTGTGCTTTGAAATAAAAGAATAGTTCTTGCAGTCACCCATGAGTGGCCCACCCAATGCAAGACCTCATTAAGTCCCCTTTTCAGCCTTTTCCCACAACCCAGCTCCCACCTCCAAAGGAAATAGTGTCCTTCCATCTATTTCAATAAGTCCCATAATAATCTTTGATTGGACTTTGATTATATCATTCTCTGTTCTTCTTTTAATTAAAACCAGGAAATCACTCTCATACTGAGTATTCTGTATTGGCTTCCTGTATCTTTCAGAATTGATTTTAAAGTTCCCTTACTTGATTTAGAACTCCCAGTGGTCTGGGACTGGAGTACATCACATAATCATTTTCGTTTTATAATCCTGCTCATGTCTTCTTCGACCGGTCTCTTAAATTTAAACAACCTCCCTCAAAAGATAAGTAGCAGGCCAGATTTTTTGAACCATGCTCCTAAACTGTGGAACTCAATACCTAAAACTATAAGGGACGCAGACTCAGTTGACACTTTTAAATGGCAGCTCAAAACCTAGTTATTTAACCTAGCTTTTAACTAACTTCATTTTGTCTTTTATTTTTAAATTTGCACTTTATCCCATTGTAAAGCACCTTGAACTTCAATGTTGGTATGAAAAGTTTTCTATAAATAAATTATTATTATTATTATTATTCTATATGCAAGGGGGTCATCTGTCATTATGGTATAACTTCTCTTCCTGGTTCATACTGCTGAATCTCTGTCATAGACAGGTGACAATTTCATCTGAGGGTCCTGTCTCGTCTGGACAATGATCCACCAGTTAGGAATACACTTACTGAGACTCAATAGACAGCAGATACTGGAATGTGGAGCAGAATAACTTTACAGTGCCTGATTGATGGCCATTCTTCACATCACTTCACGTACAATTCACCTCTTGGGGTGACACAGTAGTGTAGTAGTTAGGGTAACGCTGTTGCCGGGTCAGCGACCTGCTTGTCTGTAAGGAGTTCGTACTTTCTCCCCCGCCACTGTCTGTAAGGAGTTTGTATATTCTCCCTGTGACCACGTGGGTTTCCCCCGGGGAGCTCTGACTTCATCCCACAACCCAAAGATGTACAGGTCAGTAGGTTAATTGATTACATGGGTGCAATTCGGCGGTATGGGCTCATTGGGCTGGAAGGACCTGTCTCCGTGCTGTATCTCGGAATAAGATCATGGACAGCAGCTGGCTGCTGGACCACAGGAGGCATCACTGCTCCCTGCACTCAACTTCTCCCTTCTGCTGCCTGACACGAAAGAGAAACAAAACTCAGCGGGCACCAGGGTGGCATGGCGGTTAGCACAGCTTGTGACATCGCAGTTCGGAGTTCAGCTCCGACGCCATCTGTCGGGAGCTTGTACCTTCACCCCATGAACTGTGTGGGTTTCCTCCCACTGTCCAAAGAAGTACCAGTTAATAGGTTAATTGGTCATTGTAAGTTGCCCCGTGAAGAGGCTACTGCTAAATAGGGGGGTTGCTGGGCGGTGTAGGAAGGGTCTGTTCCATGCTGTGTCTCTAAACGAATACAGTAAAGTAAAAATAGTTAAAATTCTGCAAAGGTTGGAAATATGAATTCTAACAGGAAATGCTAGAAATCCTTTGCAGGTTAGGCAGCCCCTGTGGTGAGAGAATGATACTTAGATGGCCGAGCTTTCACCAAATCAACCTACCCATCCGAAATGTTAACTCTGCTTCTCTCCTCTTCCGCAGAGGCTGAAGAAACTGCAGTATTTACCGTTTTATGCCAAACTTTAAAGAAGTGTACAAAGAATGAGATTACTTCACTCATGACACTAAAGGAGGCAAGTCCATCCATCAGATCTATGTAGTTCAATCCTGTCACTTGCATTTCTACTTCGTTACTTCCTTGTACCCCTGCAACCTATTTTCTTCTACACAGGCTTATCAACTCCCCCTTGATTCCTTGGCTATCTAACTGCACTAAGCTTAACTTACAGTGGTTGATTCATCTAGCAATCCATCATTCGGTTCCCCTCCTCATCATTTCCTCTGGTGCCCCTTCTCCTTCTCTTTCTCCCATGGTCCACTCTTCTCTCCTATCACATTCCCTCTTCTTCAGCCCTTTACCTCTCCCACCTTTCATGTCCCAGCTGCTCACTTCATCCCTGCTCCCCCACCCACCCACCTTTCCCCCCCCTCACCTGGCTTCACCTATCACCTGGCAGCGTGTGCTCCTTCCCCTGTTCCCACCTTCTTATTCCGGCCTCTTCCCCTTTCCTTCTCAGTCCTGATGAAGGGTCTCGGCCCAAAACGTCGATTGTTTGTTCCCCTCCGCAGATACTGCCTGACCTTCTGAATCCCCGCCAACATCTTGTGTGTTCCATTGGGATGTGGGAGAAAACTAGAGCGCTTGGAAAAACCCCACGGTGTTGCAGGGAGAATTAACTCAGGCAGGGCCTGACTCAGGCTGCCTGAGGTGAGGATTGATCCCAATTCCCTGGAATTGGGAGGTGGCAGCACTGACTGTTGTGTCAATGTGTTCCCAGCAGTCATACCCCTCCCCTCTGCCCTTAACTAGTGCAAGCTCAAAGATCACTGTACTCAGGATAGACTGGAAATGGCACAGTAGTATAGTGGTTAGCACAACACTTTACAGTAGAGGCGACGCAGGTTCAATTCCCACTGTGGCCTGTAAGGAGTTTGTACGTTCTCCCAGTGACCTCATCGGTTTCCTCTAGTTTCTCCCACAAACCAAAGACGTATCATTAATAGGTTAATTGCTCATTGTAAATTGTCCTGTGATTAGGCTCCGATTAAATCGGGGGATTGAGGGTGGCATAGCTTGAAGGGCCGGAAGGGCATATTCCGCGCTGTGTTTAAAAAAATAAAAGACTGGAAACGGAAGCCAAGACCTGTTGGCTGACTTTTGTCTTTTTGCACTTGACTTTCACAGGGAAGTTCACATTTCTTCCAACATAGAGTCTGCAATTTATTTATCACGCAAGCTTCAAGAGAAAAGAAAGGTCTGCATATTTTTCTCCCCAAGAGAAAACGTTTATTGTTAACACAGTAGTCTCAGCAGCAGGCTGAATGAAATACAGCACCAGATATAGCTTCACACATACTGTGCATAAAACCTTGTGTATTTACAGTTAACATTTTTATATATTACTACTACAATAGTTTCATATGTGCTGATCAACTTTGACCAGATTCTATAAATAAGCTGCAAAGGCCCAGACAGAAACTGTTAAGAGTATAAATATGTTTTTTCCTAACACTGTTTAATATCAGGCAAAAGTTCCATGTTTGAACATTTACAGGAACTCTAGGCGTCGTCTTACCACAAAAGTTCTTCTCAAGTTAGCATAAGAATCTTGAAGAGCAGAGGAAAAGGTCATAAGGCCTATAAAGCCCATCTCTTTTAGATGGATTGAACTCAACCCACCTTCCCGTCATTTACACTCCACAGAAAATTGCTTCTCTTCTGAACCCACTAATATATCAAGGACCTCCACCATCCAGACCATGCACTCTTTTTTTCGCTACCATTGGCAAAGAGCTCCAGGAGCCTAGGGACAACACCACCAGATTCAGGAACAGTTATTTCCCTACAACCATCAAGCTCTTTGACCATCGTGGGTAACTTCACTCACCCCAACACTGGACTGATTCCACAACCTATGGACTCACTTTCAGTGACTGTACAACACATCTTCTTAGCATTATTATTTGCACAGAGTGTCTTTTGCACATTAGTTGTTTGTCAGTCTTTGTTTAGGTAGAGTTTTCATAAATTCTATTGTATTTCTGTAAACGCCTGCAAGAAATGAATCTCAAGGTAGTGCCGTATATGGTGATGTATACGTACTTAGATAGTAAATATAGTTTGACATTCATTTCCATTCACTTCCCTGATTAGTGTTTTGGATGAAAGGATTCCTCCACTTTTTAACTTCACAATCCTTTGCCTGAATCAACCATAATTTTCCTCAATCCATCTGGAATAGCTCAATGTTTTGTCCATTGGGAACAAGCCCAACTTCAGGCTGAAGTGACTCAGAGTTAAAGAAATGTCCAAGAAGGTAAATGCAGTGTGCTGATGAAGGGTCTCAGCCCAAAACATTGGCCTTTATTCCTCTCCATAGATGCTGCCTGACCTGCTGAGTTCCTCCAGTATCTTGTGTGTGTTACTCTGTCCAAGAAGATAAGCCGGTCTAACCTAGGTGCATTGGAACCATTTTAATATATGTGAATAAGAAGTTGATCTACTTCAAGTGAGCAAGAATGAGAAAATACGAATGAGTTAGAACTATTGTAATATTTAGAAGTGGATTAATTATTCAAACTCATGATATATTAGATAGTTGTAGATTGGAAAAGATAATGTTGGAATATTATAAATCAAGATGTCATTTTTTCAAGATTAAGTCAAGGCAGCTATCACAGAGTTCTTCATATAGAAATAAACTTTTTACACGAAGTGTCTGGTTAGAGTCTGGAATGCATTTCTGGTGATAGTTTAAGAGGCAGGTTCAATTGTAGCATCCAGAAAGAAAAGGATGATTATCTAAGAGGAAAGAATTTTCAGGGCAATGGGGAAATGACGGGGAGTGAGACTAAGTGGATTGCTCATACTTTGTGCTAGAATGGACTTGAGGGGCTGAATGGACTCTTTCTGTGTCATGGCCATTGTCTAATTCTGTGATATGTATGAAGAGAGTCAGGCATAAGAACTTGAAGCTTTTAGTTCCTTGTGTCTGTTCCAACATTCAATAAGATGATTGTTGGTCTTTTACATCAGCTCTACTTACTTACACTAACATGATATTGCTAGATTCTCTTAATATCTAAAAATCTATTAAGCTGTGAGTAAGGTGAGGAGTGAATTCCCAGAAGGACCAACGGTGGTAAAATCCCTTCAGTTCTTTATGAAACAAGTTGTTGGTTCAAAACTGGGTCGTTCAGTGGTTCGAATGGACTTTCTCACCCTGATCTTGCTATCAAGGTGGTGAACGTCTTCAAGAGTAAGAAGGAGAATGCTATGGCCCAACATCATTGGTGAGTTAATGATGTCACTTCATCCATTCGCCAGAAAAGGAGGAAACCAATGTAATCGTCTCTACAGCTCATGGTGAACGCTTTACAGGAAGTGACTGTCAGACAACATAATGTGCAAATTCAAATAAGCTAAGAATAATTTTCATTTATCATGCTAGTCATTTATGTCATACTACAAATGCCCAAATGAGCCTCAACAGCAGCACCACGTGAGGGTAGAAGTACGTTATTGGGAGGTTTTCATCGGGCACAATGACCATAAGACCATAAGACAAAGGAGCAGAAGTAGGCCATTCGGCCCATCGAGTCTGCTCCGCCATTTTATCATGAGCTGATCCGTTTTATCCTATTTAGTCCCACTGCCCCGCCTTCTCACCATAACCTTTGATGCCCTGGCTACTCAGATACCTATCAATCTCTGCCTTAAAGACACCCAATGACTTGGCCTCCACTGCTGCCCGTGGCAACAAATTCCATAGATTCACCACCCTCTGACTAAAAATTTTTTTTCGCATTTCTGTTCTGAAAGGGCGCCCTTCAATCCTGAAGTCATGCCCTCTCGTACTAGACTCCCCCATCATGGGAAACAACTTTGCCACATCCACTCTGTCCATGCCTTTTAACATTTATCACCCACTTAGAAAGCTAACATTCACTTGGTTCAAAGCGGACGGATTTCATGGTCGCCAAGCAAGCTTATTCAATGAGGAATAAGGCTGTGTCCAAGAGCTCAACAAGATCAAGAGGAAGTGGGCTAATCTCTCTGAAACAAGCCATCTGAGACACTCTCCTAAAAGCAGCACACTTATCAGATTGGATCATTAATCTGCTGGCGTTATAGCAGTTCAGTACCCCACGAAGGGGATATGAAGGATGGAATCAACAAAGGCCCTTGTGCTTGGTTTCCACCCATTATACTGTATAATGGGCATGGGTGGTGAGGATAGACTACAAAGGCCAACGGGCCACATTCATTATTTAGGCTCCCAATGTGAAGCTCGACATCTAGCTCCATCTGTCCCCACAAACTGTGAGAAAGCAGAAAAGGAATCTTTAAAATCCCAAAACGTATATTAAATTCTGACCATTGATGTAAACCTCATGACAAAGGATGTAATACAACCCGAGGCAGAGTCCACGCTAAAACATGCAGCACAGCGCTGTGCTGTCGATACGATGTCAAGTTCACAAGGAATCTGTTCTTCTTCTTGTGAACACAGCAGACATACTCCGAACGATGCTCCTTATCCCGGCTGGTTTTCTGATGGTCAGGAGCTTGGACTCCTTGATTATGTCCACCAGACCGTGGAAAACCACCAACGCGCCATGGTAAGTTTCTGCTGCGGAGATTTCATAGAATTCGCAGTGGGTTGCTAGAGCCAAGAGTCTTCCTTCCTCACTGGAGACCGTCCTGCGGTGGCAGAGGTCCCTCTTATTTCCCACAATGACGATGGGAGCTCGGTCTGCGCCAGGATAAGCTTTCATTGACTTGATGAACTGGATCTGTTGCCGGACTATGTTGAAACTGGCTCGGTCACAGATGCTGTAAACCAACACAAAGCCATCTGCCCATTGGATCTGTTTCTCCTTTCCGTTGTTATTATTCAGTCGATCCTTCAAAGGAAACAAAATTGGGTCATTCCAAACTCTTTAACGCTTGGTTTAGAACATAGCCCAGTACAGGATCTTCATCCTATGATGCTGTACTACCCCTTTAACATATTCCACAGTCAACCTAAACTTTCCCTCCTACATAGTCCATAGCCCCTCATTTTTCTTCCATCCATGCCCCTATCTAAGAGCACCTTAAACATTGATGCCTCATTTCCAACCCATTTTTCCTTAAGTTACTACTTATGTCACAGCATACTGGAAGAACGGCCGGTTTTCTCTGTCACGGAGGTCCTGGCACCGACTCAACCCAGGAGCTGCGAAACATACTGTGACAGAATGGCTCCGCTAAGGTGCCAAACGAGAGTTCTCTTAGAATAATCATAGAATGCGGGAAACACGTGCCAGTCACAATTAACTTGACAAGATTAAAACGAAAGCATAAGGGCTTAATGGCTCTAGTTAAGATAACGATTAGTAAATATAAGTGCTCAAGAACACTGAAAGCTTAACGCTCTACAGCAAGCCACAGAGCTCATGACACCTTGGGCTACAGTTCCATGGGTACTGGCACTCTCTGTGCATCAGCTAGGTGACTATTCTCATACAGTAAATAAGAACATTCAATTGTAAGTTATGTACTGAAAGCAAAATAAAGGCTTGGAAAAGCCTATGTGATTAAGAGAGAGAGGTGAGAGGAAGATAAATTTTTAAAAATTCCAACAATAACTGAAACTTGTTTTTTTAAGTTTTATGCCAAATACATCTGTTAAAAGTAATTGAAATTTATCGTGCTATTAAAAGTTAACTTGCTCTTGAATAAACAGTTTAATTCTAGAGAGTTTAATGGATCTCTGGATGCGTGCCATACACTGAAAGGTTCTTCAGTGCCAAGGTTAACAACAAAACACCTGTATTTATGGAGGAGCAGGGCAAAACAGAAAAGAAGTTCCAGATCTCCATGCTCTGTTGTCTGTGTATGGGGTGCAGAAGTTCAGGCAGGAGGTAGAGAAATCTGAAGTCCCACACCACTAGGTTTAGAGACAGCTATTTTCCTACAACCATCAGTCTCTTGAACGGACCTGCACAATCCTAACCCTACCTCTTCAAAGGAAAACTGTAGACCGCCGCTTGCACTGCCATGGGGTTCTCTCTGATTGTGTTTATCTTTTGGCACTAATGTTTTGTTCAGCACTGTCTTTTTTCTGTCTAATATAGTTTATGTGCTGTGTGTTATCTGAACTTGCATGCCTGTGGTGCCGCGGCCAGCAAGCTTTTATTCTATCAGTACCTCACCTTCCCTTTGCATAGGACAATAAACTCAATTTACCGTGAATTGGTTTACTCCTCGCTCACACTGAATGTAGATTGCCTCTTCCATATCCATGCACAACATGGACCAAGTGTATTGTGCTAATTCACCAGGAATTATAAAGATTATAAAGCTAAATGAATATTAGAACTGGTTTTAGTAAGAGGACAATAAAGCACTGCTGTCATTTAGAACATTAGAGATATGGCAATTATATGTGTAACCAAAGTAGCTAGGAACTGGTTAAACTTTTAACAGCACTAAAATAGTGTTAGCTTCCAATATAAACAAATGACAGATGGAGTTTGTACTCAGTCTAAGGCAAGGGTCCCAAACTTTGGGTCCACGGACCCCTCAGTGAATAATAGGGTCTAAAGGAACGAAAAAGCTGTTTGGGTTAGTAAAATTAAAATCTATCCACTTTGGAAGGTTCATTAATATTGTGACATAACAAGTCCATGAAAGAAAACAATTGAGATAGTCAGAGTTTTAATCTTAAAAGTTTTACCTGAGAAAACGGAGAGTCCCAAATATTGAAAGCAACCTGTATCCCAGCAACAGTCACTTTGTGATTGTAGACAGATTCTAGAATTCAAATAAACTTCATATTAAACACGGCCTTTCAACAACAAAGAAAGTATTGTTTGAAACCAGATGAAAGATTTAATGCAAAATGTTTACCTATATCTCCATATTCACCGATGAATCTTCTCGTCAAAAAGCGAACGGTTAAAGCTGCAAACAGAAATACTGTGATTAAAAATTGAACTGAACAAACATTGCATATTGCCTCTGTTGACTGATAAACTTACCAGATTTTCCAACATTATCTGCCCCCAGTACCACAACATTGGCTTCCATCCTTGACAGAGGTGGTATATTCATAGGAGAAAATACTTCACGCTCATTTAGGGAACCTGTCGAACCATTTGCAGCTTTAAGCTTCAAGTCAGCCCACATCTCTCCAAGTTGCGGAAATGAACTGAGCTGTGAGCAAGAATGCTGCTGTTTGATATACAAAGAGTGAGGTGGAGGGGAAGAGAGAGAGTGAGAGAGAGTAAGAGAATTTAAGAGCAGAACCACAGCCCCCTGCTGGCCCCACTAACACATTAAAGGATCTAGCATCACCGAAACTCAAAAAGAAGGAATGTTTTTCGTTGAAAGTATCAGTTCTGTCTTTAAAATTATTTCTGCAGAATGACGAGTTTGAAGTATTTGCCCAGCGTTGTGACGGTATCGGAATACGGATTTTCCAAGGGAAAAAATTCATTGAAATATTTTCACTGGTGCATGTCTTTGAAGCTATTTTTAACTCTATACTGACAAAGCCATGAAACATTTCTTATTTTAATCTCTCTGGGACCGACTTGATGGGACTTTTTGGGTAACATTCAAGCGATCTGCTTAAATCACTACAGAGTGGTAGAATCACAAAATATGTCAAGAATTTCTTTTTGCGGCAGCAGTACAGTGCATGGCACGGTAGCGTAGTGGTTAGCACAACGCCTTACGGTATTGAGGACCTGTGTTCAATTACCGCCACTGCCTGTAGGAGTTTGTATATTCTCCCTGTGACTGCGTAGGTTTCCTCTGGGTGCTCTGGTTTCCTCCCACAGTCCAAAAACCTACCGGATTGTAGGTTAATTGGTCATTGTAAATTGTCCCGTGATTAGGCTTGGATTAAATCGGGGGTTCCTGGATGGCGTGACTTGAAGGAGCAGAAGGGCCTTTTCCAAGCTGTATCTCAATAAGTAAACAATAGACATGGAATCATGGTACAGTATATCCATACCAACCAGAGGATCCCCATTTTACAACACTTGGCTCATACCTTTTATTCCAAGGTAATCCAACTGCTCTTTGGGACACTTTTTAAATGCTGTCAGCATCTCTGCTTCAACTGGCAGCATATTCCAGCTACTCTCCACTCTCTAGGTGAATAGTGCCCCCCCGAGATCTCTTACACCTTACCCTAGATCTATATCCTCTACTTTTATCCCCCTCTGATATGGGGACAAGGTTACCCTGTCTTTAACCCTCACCATTTTATATACTGTACCTCAGAAAACCGACCTTCTCCAGTCTCCCCTCATAATTAAAACACTCCACCACAGGCAACATCTTGGTGAATCTCCTCTTCACCCTCTCCAGTGCTACTGTAACATTCCCACAGCATCATGACCAGAAGTGTACAGAACAACGTTTCGTAAAGTTTGGATACAATCTCTCTGCTCCTGTACTGAAAGCCTCAACTAGTAAAAGCCAATATCTCATATATCTTCTTAATCACATTGTCTGAAGTACTATACAAGATTCTAAGGCACATATATCTAGAGTACCTAAGACTTTTGCATAGTACTGTAGTAATTTTATGTATTGCACTGTATTGCTGCCACAAAAAAAATCATGTGACGTGTAAGTGTGGCTAAACCTGATTCTGATATGGGTCTCTATTGTGGACTGAGAGTGGGAAGGGGGCAGGGAGAGGGGAATCATGGTTCAGAAAGGGGGAAGAGAGAGAGGAGGGAGTGGGAAGTACCAGAGGGGCATTCAGTAATGATCAATAAACCATTTCTTTGGAATCAAATAACCTTGCCTGGTGTCTCAGGGCTGGGCGTGTCTACACCCACACTACCCCCAGCCTCTGGAACTCCTTCTCTGCCACATGTCCTACACCCCTCCCACGGCACTCCACCCCTTCCATTCCCAACATCCTTCACTACCGCCAGATGAACTTGCTCTCTGCTCCACATTGGCAAATACAGTACGGTGCAAAAGTCTTAGGCACCCAAGCAATATATACAGGTTTGTGCCTAAGACTTTTGCGCAGTACTGCAGCCATGTTGCCATCCTCAAGGATCTTTGGACTTGCACACCAGGGTCCCTTCCTTCACTCAATAGTCCCTAGGACCTTACCAATCATGGTGTACATCCATCCATCATTGATGACCCTCACTATCCAGACATGCCCTCTTTTCATTACTTCTTCACGTGTTGGGCACGTGGCCAAGTGGTTAAGGCATTCGTCTAGTTACCTCAAGGTCACTAGTTCAAGCCTCAGCTGTGGCAGCATGTTTGTACCCTTGAGCGAGGCACTTAATCACACGTTGCTCTAGTCTGTGCGAGGAGACTTTCGCCCCACACAGACTTCCAATCTGTGCCTTGTAAGGCATGAAAATGCCCGACACAGGCCTCTCATGGTCTGAGTCGACATTCCCTCCCTCCCTTCAAGAAGAGGTACAGGAACCTAAAGACTGCCACTCAATAATTCCGGAACAGCTTCTTCCCTTCTGTCATCAGATTGAATACCATCTCATTCTTTATGTTTTGTGCATTTTATTAATTTTATTATTTATAATATGTCTTTGCACTGTACTGCTGCCACCGAACAACAAATGTCAAATCATATAAGACACTGATAATAAACCTGATACTGATTCAAAATAGTTCACCTCACATTTATCTGGATTAACTTTTATCTGCCTTTTCTCAGCCCATTTCACTGACATAATATCACCCTGTAGGCTAAGATTACCTCCACACAATCAACAACTCCACCAATCTCCATGTTATCTGTAAATTTAGTGATTGTACCTCTTACATCCACATCCAAATCATTCACTTATGTTGTAAACAGTAATAGTCCTGACACTGATCTCTGTGGAAGATTGCAGGCTTCATATCACAAAGGCATCCATCAATTATGACTCTCTGACCTCCATTTTAAGCCAAGTCTGGATCCAATTTTAATATACCCTGTATTCCATGGGCCTGAAGCTTTTGGAGCAGTGTCCCATGTGGGATCTTGTCAAAAACTGAAATTCATGTCAGTCATATTTTCTGCATTGCGGTCATTTAAAAAAGATCTTTGTTAACTATCGGGAATTTGTTAATTCTAGGATATCAGTCCTCATTTACAGTAAACCAGATCATCTGATGCATTCCAGCTTCTGAGGTCTTTGGCCTTCCTCCAGACCAGGCCTGGAGTTTGACAAGTTCCAGATCTCAGGCTCCACTGCAAGTCCTGCCAAACAAGCTAGTCAGGACGCTATGTTATTTGTATGGTGCCAAAGTCCATGTTCTAAAGTTCTATATAGGTGTGTATACTGTAATTGTGGAAAGGACGTGTCAATATTGCTGATGTCACTCCAGATGCTACCACAGTGAGTGTCCTTTATTCTGTTTCAACGACAGCTGCACAAGGAAGTAACCAAATCCTCCTAACATTTGGAGTTAGAGAATTTGTGCAACACAGAAACAGGCCCTTTGAACCACAATATCTCCGCTGATTTTTTTAAAATTCACCTGCGTTAGAACTACTTTCTTCGATGTTTTGCCAGATTCTATAAGCCATCAAAAACTCGGACAAACTTCGACAGTGGAGAATATCCTGACCGGTTGCATCACGGCCTGGTATGCAAACATCAATGCCCAAGAATGGAAACGCCTGCAAGCAGTAGTGGATACGGTCTAGTCCATCTCAGGAAATGACCTCCCCACCACTGAGCACGTCTGCAAGGAGCGCTGCCAGCATTCATCTACAAGAACTCCCAACCATCCGGGCCATACTCTCTTCTCGCTACTACCATAGGAAAGGAGGTACAAGATCCTTAGGTCTTACACCACCATCAGGTTCAGGAATAGTTATTAACCCAAGCCTTCTGCTCCAGCATAGATAATTTCACTTACCTCAACACTGATATGATTCTACACCCTATGGGCTCATTTTCAAGGAGTCTACAACTCACGTTCTCAGTATTATTTACTTACTAATTATTTTTAAATTATTCCTTTTTTTGTATTAACACAGCTTGTCTTCTTTTGCACATTGGCTGCTTGTCAGTTGTTGAGTGTAGTTTTTCGTTGATTCTTTTCTATTTCTTTGGTCTATTGTGAATGCCTGCAAGAAAATGAATCTCAGTGTAGTATATGGTGACATGTATGTATGTTGTGTCCTTGAGCAAGGCACTTAATCTCACAGTGCTCTGCGATGACACCGGTGCCAAGCTGTATCGGCCCTTGCCCTTCCCTTGGATAACATCGGTGTCGTGGAGAGGGGAGACTTGCAGCTTGGGCAACTGCTGGTCTTCCATACAACCTTGCCCAGGCCTGCACCCTGGAGAGTGAAGACTTTCCAGGTGCAGATCCATGGTCTCGCAAGACTAACGGATGCCTTTTTTAATATATATGTTGATAATAAATTTACCTTGAACTTTGAACTTTAACATTAGTCTCATTTGCCTGCATTAACCCATATCCTATTCTGCCTTAACTATTCAAGTGTCTGTCAAACATAGCTACAAGAACATACAAGAAGCCGGATACTTGGGGTGAATGACTCAGGTCTCGACACCCTGAAAAATTTGTACCATCTACTGGATATTGGTGACAGTGTGGAGATATGTCTCTACCAAAAGGGGTATAAAGTGCTCCTTCCCTTTGCCAGCCTGCGGGTCATGCTTCGGTAAAGTGTAGCACCTGCTCAGTCCCCTGATCATGGCCATGTGAAGCCACGGGAGAAGGTGGTGGACGTCCTATGAGCAATTGGTACATATCACAAGTCCTGGTTATGCAACCCACCGATGCCAGGCAGACAGTCTCTGAGGAGTATTGATAATGGCTGGGATCACCCGTCTTGTAAAGACACCGCCCAGAAAAAGGCAATGGCAAACCATTTCTGTAGAAAAATTTGCCAAGAACAATCATGGTCATGGAAAGACCTTGATAGCTGATGTCATACAATGTGGCACATAACAAACGAACAGACCAGAAATGATAGGGACACAATAGTTTAACACTGCTGTTTTGATTGATGCTTCCATTGGAAAACACTCCATCGTGTTCCATGAGTTCAGCTAGTACATTATGTATATTATGTATTTGTATTATGTAATGTACTAAATATTTGTATTGGTTTATTTTTGTCATGTAAAAAGATACATCGAAAGCTAGTAATGCGCACTGTTCAGACAGATCAAAGCATTGCACAATGGATTGAGCTAGATCATGGTAAACCAGATGTCATGTAACAAACATTTGAGATGAAACGTTCAAGGATCTGAAGGGTTTGAAAAGGGGAAATGTTATGTTTTGTAACTTCAAACCATTAAACTAATTCAAAGGAAAATACAGGAGTCTGAAATGTGAGTCTAACCGAGTTTACTTTAAGCGTGGTGTGCACATACCATGTGGTGGCATCATGACGTATTCAACTCACATATTTTTACATATAGCCCAGTAATGAATTATATAAATGAACAAGAATATACAACATATAAAATATTACTGAAATATTAAATACACAACAGGGCAAGTACTGTACACTCAGTTTGTGGAGCACAGAAATGAACCCTTCAGTCTTTCATATCCTTGCTGGCCTTTTCATTAATCTTCACTAATCCCATTTGCCTGCATTAGGTTTGTATTCATTCATTCACTCACTCATTCAAGCGCCTGTCTAAATGTCTCTTAAACATTGTGACTGTATCTTATCTCTATCACCTTCTCTGCTGGTGGGTTCCAGACGAGAACATTCTCTGCACATAGAGAAAAAAACAACTTACCTCTTCGCTCCACCTTAAAGCTCCTCCTCTTCAAATGAGAATGATTCCCTCTTGTTTTTCATACCAGTACCATGGGAAAAGCTCTCTATCCGGTCAGTTCCCAGCCTCCATAACTGCAAGAAAAAGAAGTGCAGTCTATGTAATCTCTGATTAAAGATTCTCATTACCTGAAACATGCTCTCCTCACATTAGCACCATCAGGGAGCAAGTGTAGGAGCCTGAAGACTCACACTTATTATTTTAAGAACAGCTTCTTTCTCTCTCCCATCAAATTTGTGAAAGTCCATGAACCCATGAAAATTTCCCCATTGAACTTCTTTTGAACTATTTATTTTGATTCTCATGAATTTCGATGTCTTTCACTTAACTGCTGCAGCAAGACAAAACATTTCATGTTACTGCATATATCAGAGGTAACCCTCCAAGAGGACCACAACCTTGTTGTGGTTTGGAGGCTTGTGTGCCTCAACACCTGGAGAGCTATGTTGGCTGGAGTCAGGGCTTCATGCTTTGGCTCTTGGTAGGGTCACCCATGCCAAACAGACGATAGGTTAGAGGCCAGACTAAGAGTGGTCCACTGGTCCTCCGAGTTTTGGGGTTCGATTCAAGGCTAACAACCCAGACTGGTCAAACAGGACTGTTACAGATACAGCAGCGAAGAATCCTTCGACATCTGAGTGGTCAAGGACAAACAGAGTTGGAGGACCTTCATTGCTGCTCTAAATGCCAGCAGATAACGGGCAGTAAGTAAGTATCAGTAATAATAAACTTGATTTTGACTCTGATTCTTTAACAATGATCCTCCAATCCAGGCAAAATCTTGTTGAGTCTCCTTTCCACTCAGGAAAATAAATGGAGAATATTCTACAAGTCCTGATGCTTTTGTAAATTGTGGTAAGGTTTTGGGATGTTGGGAGATGCATCATCTCCCAGCATTGGAGCAGCATGTAGCATAGTGGTTAGCACAATGCTTTACAGTACAAGCGATGCGGGTTCATTTCCTGCTGCTGCCTGTAAGGAGTATATACGTTCTCTCTGTGACTGTCTGGGTTTCCTCTGGGTGTTCCGGTTTCAACCCACAGTCCAAAGATGTACCAGTTCATTGTAGATCATCCTGTGATTAGGCTAGGATTAAATCAGGGTGATTGCTGGTTGGCATGGCTTGAAGGGCCTATTCCACACTATATCTCAACAAATTTTAAAAATCATTTACAGCAGAAAATCCAGCCCATGTCTTTCCTGTGTAACAGTAATATTTATGTGGGTAATCTGATTATGTTCCTGGCCAGTGACAATGGTGAGAATTCAGCAAGGAAAATGTTATTAAATGCCAGTGTCAGTGATTAGGCTCTCTCTTGTCAGAGGTGTCATCTACTGTCACTGTGTATGCTTGTCAGGCAACTGATACCCTACTCTCACCACACTGCACTACATTGATCGGCCTAATCTCAAGCAATAACGAGGTGGCCGTCAGGGAAGAAATCATCTCTCTGACACAGTGGTGTCAAGAAAACAACTTCTCCCTCAACGTCACAAAAACAAAGGAGATGGTTGTGGATTACAGGAGGAATGGAGACGGGATAACCCCTATTGACATCAATGGATCTGGGAGTGAGACGATAAACAGCTTTAAGTTCCTCGGCATCCACATCACTGAGGACCTCACATGGTCTGCACACACCAGCTGCGTAGTGAAAAAGGCACAACAGTGCCTCTTTCACCTCAGACAGTTGAGGAGGTTTGGTATGGGCCTCAAATCCTAAGAACTTTCTACAGCAGCACAATTGAGAGCATCCTGACTGGCTGCATCACTGCCTGATATGGGAACTGTACCTCCCTTCATCACAGGATTCTGCAGAGAGTGGTGCGGACAGCCCAGTGCATCTGTAGTTGTGAACTTCCCATGATTTCAGACATTTACAAAGACAGGTGTGAGAAAAGGGCCCAAAGGATCATTGGGGACCTGAATCACCCACCCAAACCACAATCTATTCCAGCTGCTACCATCTGGGTACAGCAGCATAAAAGCCAGGGCCAACATGCT
This sequence comes from Mobula hypostoma, assembly GCF_963921235.1. Lineage (NCBI taxonomy): Eukaryota > Metazoa > Chordata > Chondrichthyes > Myliobatiformes > Myliobatidae > Mobula > Mobula hypostoma. The sequence continues at coordinate 85,490,029 of NC_086109.1, forward strand.
CCGGGACAGCTTCTTCCACCAGGCCATCAGACTGATTAACTCACGCTGATCTGAGTGTATTTCTATGTTACATTGACTGTTCTATTTATTATAAATTACTATGATTGCACATTCCACATTTAGACGGAACTGTAACGTAAAGATTTTTACTCCTCACGTACATGAAGGATGTAAGAAATAAAGTTGGGCACATGGCCAAATGGTTAAGGCTTTTGTTTAGTTTCCTCAAGGTCGCTAGTTCGAGCCTCAGCTGTGGCAGCGTGTTTGTGTCCTTGAGCAAGGCACTTAAACACACATTGCCCTAGTGTCTGTGCGAGGAGTGGCGCCCCACACAGACTTCCAATCTACGCCTTGTAAGGCATGAAAATGCCTGCATCAGGCATTTTCATGCCTTACATGGTCTGAGTCGACATTCCCTCCCTCCCTAATTCAATTCAATTCAATTCAAATCCAAATTAATCCTTTTGATGAGTGATTAAATCTAACTTGCCATACTCTCAGGCATTACATTTTGTGCTATGTCTCATTACAATGTTTGGACACTTCTCTAGAGATGTCATCACATAGAGCTCCTGGTTCTAATAGCTCCACCTTCACACTCCTTCCCCTTGGTCACCCAACAGATTCCACATCACCACCCACCATCAATCAGAAAGCAAAGAGAATTTTGTTATCTACGTGAATAATTTTTGCCTGCCAACTGGACTTTATTTACTCTGTGTCAAATAGTAGTAGTAGTAGGAGATCCCAGGGGATCATGGGTTTGCGCCTCTGGTGGACTGTGTCCCCTCCAGGGCGCACGCCTGGGCGGGAAGATTTGAAGAACCGGCTGTTGCCCATGCAGCGGGTTCCCCCTCTCCACATCACTGATGTAGTCCAAGGGAAGGGCAAACGCCGATGCAGCTTGGCACCAGTGTCATCCCAGAGGCTGCCAGAGTGAATTTGTAAACAACTTCAAACTGCCTTTGGGACCCCGGCTCTGGATTTCTTCCTCAGGGTTTATTCCCGAAGCCTCTCCCGTGGGTGAGTCTGGCCGCAAGGCAGCGGAGGTTTAAAATCCAAGTTTTCCTTCTCCTAGGCGGGCTGCCGTCCAAGGCTAACAAGCCCACCTGCCCCAAGCAACTGGTTTTGAGGCACCAGTGGTTCGCCTTTGCCCCTTCTCTTGCCAGTAGAAACAGCTCCGCTGGGCCTAGTAACTAAGCCAGATGTGAAGGGCAAGAGTTGGGCTTGGTTGTCAGAGACTGTTAGAGACGCACACCATTTGGAGCACTTTATAGGTAGTGGGAACTTATCCACACTACCACCTCTGCCCCCCCCCCCCCCCACCGGTTATGACAACCTTAGGAACCTGTGTCAAGTATCTTTATAATTAAAGCACTATATGCCCGTAGTGTCTTCCCTGTCCTCTTTCAGGACAACTCTAGAAACCTTTTTACAGCCAATGAAATACTTCTGGAGAGTGAAGTAGTTGTTATAACGTAGCAAACATAGCAACCAATCAGGATGGAGAAAGCCCTGTAGCCATGCCACATGGCACAATGGTCCAGAAGCATTTATTCAGGAATGATTCAGGATTTATGAATAATTCGCAATCTTTGAAATAAAGCTTCAGAATCTATCTAAGAAACATTATCAGTTAAGATAGACTGGCAAATGACACTTAAAGGGTTGACGGTGGATATGCAATGGCAAGCATTTAAAGATCGCATGGATGAACTACAATTGTTCATCCCAGTTTGGCAAAAGAATAAATCAAGGAAGGTAGTGCATCCGTGGCTGACAAGGGAAATTAGGGATAGTATCAATTCCAAAGAAGAAGCATACAAATTAGCCAGAAAAAGTGGCTCACCTGAGGAGTGGGAGAAATTCAGAGTTCAGCAGAGGAGGACAAAGGGCTTAATTAGGAAAGGGAAAAAAGATTATGAGGGAAAACTGGCAGGGAACATAAAAACTGACTGTAAAAGCTTTTATAGATATGTGAAAAGAAAAAGATTGGTTAAGACAAATGTAGGTCCCCTACAGACAGAAACAGGTGAATTGATTATGGTGAGCAAGGACATGGCAGACCAATTGAATAACTACTTTGGTTCTGTCTTCACTAAGGAGGACATAAATAATCTTCCCGAAATAGTAGGGGACAGAGGGTCCAGTGAGATGGAGGAACTGAGCGAAATACATGTTAATAGGGAAGTGGTGTTAGGTAAATTGAAGGGATTAAAGGCAGATAAATCCCCAGGGCCAGATGGTCTGCATCCCAGAGTGCTTAAGGAAGTAGCCCAAGAAATAGTGGATGCATTAGTGATAATTTTTCAAAACTCTTTAGATTCTGGACTAGTTTCTGAGGATTGGAGGCTGGCTAATGTAACCCCACTTTTTAAAAAAGGAGGGAGAGAGAAACTGGGGAATTATAGACCGGTTAGCCTAACATCAGTGGTGGGGAAACTGCTAGAGTCAGTTATCAAAGATAGCTGACTAGATGAGTCAGTTATCAGTTATAACAGCACATTTGGAAAGCAGTGAAATCATCGGACAAAGTCAGCATGGATTTGTGAAAGGAAAATCATGTCTGACGAATCTCATAGAATTTTTTGAGGATGTAACTAGTAGAGTGGATAGGGGATAACCAGTGGATGTGGTATATTTGGATTTTCAAAAGGCTTTTGACAAGGTCCCACACAGGAGATTAGTGTGCAAACTTAAAGCACACATATTGGGGGTAAAGTATTGATGTGGATAGAGAATTGGTTAGCAGACAGGAAGCAAAGTGTGGGAATAAACGGGACCTTTTCAGAATGGCAGGCAGTGACTAGTGGGGTACCGCAAGGCTCAGTGCTGGGACCCCAGTTGTTTACAATATATATTAATGACTTGGATGAGGGAATTAAATGCAGCATCTCCAAGTTTACGGATGACACGAAGCTAGGCGGCAGTGTTAGCTGTGAGGAGGATGCTAAGAGGATGCAGGGTGACTTGGATAGGTTAGGTGAGTGGGCAAATTCATGGCAGATGCAAATTAATGTGGAAAAATGTGAAGTTATCCACTTTGGTGGCAAAAACAGGAAAACAGATTATTATCTGAATGGTGGCCGATTAGGAAAAGGGGAGGTGCAACGAGACCTGGGTGTCATTATACAGCAGTCATTGAAAGTGGGCATGCAGGTACAGCAGGCGGTGAAAAAGGCGAATGGTATGCTGGCATTTATAGCAAGAGGATTTGAGTACAGGAGCAGGGAAGTACTACTGCAGTTGTACAAGGCCTTGGTGAGACCACACCTGGAGTATTGTGTGCAGTTTTGGTCCCCTAATCTGAGGAAAGACATCCTTGCCATAGACAGAGTACAAAGAAGGTTCACCAGATTGATTCCTGGGATGGCAGGACTTTCATATGATGAAAGACTGGATGAACTAGGTTTATACTCGTTGGAATTTAGAAGATTGAGGGGGGATCTGATTGAAACGTATAAAATCCTAAAGGGATTGGACAGGCTAGATACAGGAAGATTGTTCCCGATGTTGGGGAAGTCTAGAACGAGGGGTCACAGTTTGAGGATAAAGGGGAAGCCCTTTAGGACCGAGATTAGGAAAAACTTCTTCACACAGAGAGTGGTGAATCTGTGGAATTCTCTGCCACAGGAAACAGTTGAGGCCAGTTTATTGGCTATATTTAAGAGGGAGTTAGATATGGCCCTTGTGGCTACGGGGATCAGGGGGTATGGAGGGAAGGCTGGTGCAGGGTTCTGAGTTGGATGATCAGCCATGATCATAATAAATGGCGGTGCAGGCTCGAAGGGCCGAATGGCCTAATCCTGCACCTATTTTCTATGTTTCTATGTTTCTATGTTTCTCAAAACAGACATAGCTGTTCAAGCAGGAGGTCAAACAGAACAAAGTTTTAAAAAGTTCAAAGCAGATTTATTATCAAAGTAGGTATGCAGTATACAACCCTGAGATTTGTCTTCCCGCAGGCAGCCACGAAACAAAGAAACACAATGGAACCTGTTTAAATTAAACATTAAATGTACAACGTGCAAAAAAAGGAATAAATCACAAATGGCCAAAGTCAAGCGAATATCAGACAGAATATTAAATATTGAACTGTAGAGTCCTTGAAACAATCTAGGAATGTTCAATTTCCTTCAGTTCTGTTCAAGTTAGCATTGTGTCATTCTTGACTACAGGCCGCAGATCTTGTTCATGTCAAAATACCCCAATCAATATCACATGAAATAGTATCTGCAGAGACGGGCACAAAGTTGAAGTTTGAGGGCAATAACCCTTGATCAGAACTAGAAAAGTGAGAAAAATACATTTCAAATCACAAGGATGGGAAATGGGGAAATGAGGGAAAGACTGTGGACACAAGGGAGGGACTATGACTGGGGAGAAATGAGGGCAAGACTGTGGAAACAAGGAAGAGACCGTGACTGGGTGGAAACAAGGAAAGGACTACGGAAATGAGGGAAGGACTGTGACTGGGTGGAAACCAAGAATTGCCCAGTGACACATTTGCTTTCAGTGCTTTTTTTAGTTTTGGTCAGACCATTCCTCGTGCAAAGGCCAACAAGACGATGTGGGACATTACTGGTCCCACAGGTCAGTGTAAACATAATAAATAAATTTGCATTTTGAATCTTCTAGCATATAGGAATGGACGCTAGTTAATAATAGCTGATCCATCCACAGAGGTCCAAGTAGAGGAAGACATAGCTCAAGTGAAAGGAAGAAACAAACTGGAACTGTGAGATGCAGAACACAAGAACATATGGAGATGTGGACTGATCAGCCCTCTCAAAGCTGCTGTGCTCTTCTATCATGAATTGGCAGATGCAATCATGACCTTAACATCATCGTCCTGCACTCTCTGCATGTCTTTGGCTCCCTTATATTTAAAATATATGTGAACTTGCATCTTGAATACAGTCAGGAGTCTTAGAGTTGGATCAGCCTTCATTAGAAATGGCAAAAACAGGAAAGGCTGGTCATCTGAAAATGACAAATCCTGAGAATTGCAACTTTCTAGAGCATAAGAAGAAGGAATTGCATTAATTTTACATGAATTTTCTATCCCACTCATTCTCTAACCTATTTATCCATCTATCTAACTATTTATTGATTTAGAGATTGAGCACTGTAACAGACGCTTCCAGCCCAGTGAGCTCGTGCTACCCAATAACACCCAAGTGGATATTGTCTCTGTTGGGCTTAATCCCCTGTTCTACTGTACAGGGCAGTTTCTACTTCCAGCAAAGCCAGCTACAGTTCCTAGAATCAAATCCCAGACTGTATAGCTCAACAATGCACTCAACAGAACTAAAAATGCTGTTTTAAACAAAAACAAATACTTTTAGCCTCATATTTCATCGTCTGTGCAGAATTACAAATGCAATTGTATCGTCGCCGCCACCTGCTGTTTGCTTCCATTACTGCATCTCCCAGAAAAATCCATCAAATTCAGATTCTGATTCAGTTATTTATCACATGTACATCGCACAAACAGGAAAGGCTGGTTATCTGAAAATGACAAATCCTGAGAATTGCAACTTTCTAGAGCATCACATCACACTTCAAGCATGCAGTGAAATGTGTCATTGCATTAACAACCAACACAATCTAAGGGTGTGCTGGGGGCAGCCCGCAAGTTTCACCACACATTGCAAAACCAACATAGCATGTCCACAATGTTCAGCAGGACGGCACAAGCAAGAACAACAACATAAGAACAGCAGCAAAACAATCCCTTTTTCTCCCTCCCACCCACCTACCCACCTACCCACCTACCTACTTGCACACACAGAAAAGCTTCCATCCTCAAGAGAGGCTGCCTCAGGCTGCACACTGTGTGATCAATTTATTAGGTATAGGATGTGTCTAATAAAATGGCCACTGAGTATATTTCTATATGTTCATGGTCTTCTGCTGCTGTAGCCCATCCAATTCCAGGTTTAATGTGTTATACGTTCAAAGGTGAGCTTCTGCACACCACTGTTGTAACGTGTGGTTATTTGATTTCCTGTCACTTTCCTGTCAGCTTGAACCAGTCTGGCCATTCTCCTCTGACCACTCTCATTAATTAACAAGGCATTTTCACCCACAGAGCTGCTGCTCAGAGAATGATTTTTGTTTTTTGCATCATTTTCTTTAAACTCTACAGAGTTTTGTGTGTGAAAATCCCACTAGGTCAGCAGTTTTTGAGATACTCAAACCACCCCATCTGACACCAACAATCATTCCACAGTCAAAGTATGTAGATCACACTTCTTCTTTATTCTTATGTTTGGTCTGAACAACAACTGAATCACTTGACCATGTCGGCATGCTTTTATGCATTGAGTTGCTGCCATTAGATTGGCTGATTAGATCTTTGTATTAAAGTGCAGGTGTACATAAATAATTGGCCATTAAGTGTATAACTCACAGATACCTATAATAGAAAAGGTCTTTCTACAGTACATCATACGTAATACAATGGTCCTTCGTAGGAGTTTTGCACTGGAGAATATTATGACAGTCAAAGAATTAGGCCATTTGGTTCATTGAGTCCACTATACCCATCTGCCTAACATTTAAAAGAATGATCCAATTCATCAGACCCTACCATTGGTAGCATATGAGTTTCTGCTTATCACCTCCCAGCTGTCCCTTCTTCACCATCCTCTGCCCATCATTCTTCATCCAGGCTTGATCAACCAATCACTCACTAGCCCCAAGCTTGATCAACCAATCACTCACTAGCCCCAAGATTGGTCAACCAATCACTCACTAGCCCCAAGCTTGATCAATCAATCACTCACTAGCCCCATTCTCACCGCTTCTACTCTCCTCTGTATAGTGGCCACCTTCCCTCTCCACTCTTAGTCCTGACCCAAAACATGAACAATTCCTTCCCCACCCCCACAGGTGCTGCTCAACCAGCCAGATTTCTCCAGCAAATTGTTTGTTGCTCCAGCGCCTGGGAGGCACCGTAGCATTTGTGGCAGCATGGTAATGTAGCGGCAGCTTTAAGATCAGGGTTCAATTCCTACCACTGACTGTAAAGAAATGGTTCGTTCTCTCTGTGACTGAGGGTTTTCTCCAGGTGCTACATCTCCTTCCACATTCCAAGGGCATAGAATTTAGGGTTAGTGAGCTGTAGGCATGTTATGCTGGTGCTGGGAGCATGGCAACACGAGTTAGCTAGCCTGCAAGTCACCGTTAGGCAAGGTGTACCACCTGCCTAGCAACGCCCCCCACCGAGTCAGGGTCACGTGAAGCCATGGCAACAGGTGATGGATGGTGAATATCACAAGTCCTGGTTATGTGACCACTGACACTCTCTGAAGAGTAATGATAATGGCTGGGGTCACCCATCTTCTAGAGACACCGCCCAGAAGAAGGCAATGGCAGCTACTTCTGTAGAAAAAGTTGCCAAGAACAGTCATGGTCATGGAAAGATCATGATTGCCCATGTGATACAACACGGCACATAACGAACAAACGAACGGATGTTAAATGGAAGGAAGGACATGGAGCAGGCCCTTTAGATCACCATGTGTTGGTTGTCCATTGTTAATCTGACGTAACCTGTGCGGGAGGAGTTTTATACTGAAAAAGCCATTGCACTGAGGCAGTTCCACTTGCTCGGCCTCAAAAATCTTGGTCCAACGGTACGAAAAAAATCACCACGAGTGGCGGCTTCCTCAGCTGCGGTGGATAGCCATGACACCTTCTGTGCCTTGTCGTGTCCTTCGCTCTCCACAAAGCATTGCAATGCCGCCTTCTGGGCCATTGGATCTTGCAGTTGATCTCATCCGCCCGGTCCACCGGAACTGGCTTCGCATACTGGGGTGGGCATATCCCTCTCTCACTGGGGTTGGAGGTTCCCGGCCACCCTTACCTGGTTTAGCCCACCTGTCGAAGCGGTGTGCCGGGGTGTCGCATGCAAACAGTTACTTGGAGCCGCAGGTGTGAGCTGTGTAGCAGGTGGGAACCAAAGGCGGACAAGCTGACCCTGGGTGGAGCACAGCAAGCCCGCCACCAGAGGAACTACCCCTCCCTGGACACCCCACACACCCCAATACTGGCAATATAACAGTATATTGCCAATATATTGTATATTAGACCACCATGCTGGCAATATAACACATCCCATCCGCCTGCACATAGACCCTATCCCTCTATTCCCTGGAAATAGCTCGGAAAATGGGTAGCTCGGGTGAAGATGGTTGGGCTGAGTTGTGTTGTCCAATCTTGGCAATGGATTGTCAGACATTTCATCACCTTACGAGGAGATATCATCAGTGTGTTGTTAATTGTGGTGTGTCCTCCGAATGCTTTATATACTTATCAATCAGTTGGCTGGTCGCCATTACAGAAACTCAATTGTGATGTAGGGAGGGATGAGATGAGAAAGGGAAGGGGGAGGTGATAGACAGGTGAGAAGAGGCAAAAGGCCAGAGTGACAAGTAGATGAAATTGCGGAGGTGGGAAGGCAGGGGAAATATATTACCGGAAAGAAAGATCAACGATGAAACTCCCTCCCTATGTCACAATTGAGTTTTGGTAATGACGAACGAGCAACTGATTGATAACTATATAAAAGCCAAGTGTTTGGAGGACATATCACAAGTGAACAGCGCACTGATGATGCCTCCTCGTTTGGTGATGAAACGTTAGCAAATGGATTGCCAAGATCACAGAACAACTCAACCCAACCTCTATTCCTCCTTGTTTGTGTGCTTGTCACACTGCTTCCTGAACATTGCCTTTGTCTTTGCTTCAACCACCTTCCCTGCCAGTAGGCACCTACTGATAGGCGTTTGGTGATAGCCCAAGTGCAGACAGAGAGAGAGAGAGAGAGAGACATGTGGACTTGGAAAGAATAGTTTGCTCAGTTTTAATTAGAGCTCTACAGATAAAGAAAAATAATAGATGCAAACACGAGGAAATCTGCAGATGCTGGAATTTCAAGCAACACACATAGAAGTTGCTGGTGAACGCAGCAGGCCAGGCAGCATCTCTAGGAAGAGGTACAGTCGACGTTTCGGGCCGAGACCCTTCGTCAGGACTAACTGAAAGAAGAGCTAGTAAGAGATTTGAAAGTGGGAGGAGGAGGGGGAGATCCAAAATGATAGGAGAAGACAGGAGGGGGAGGAAAGGAGCCAAGAGCTGGACAGGTGATTGGCAAAAGGGAAATGAGAGGATCATGGGACGGGGAGGCCTAGGGAGAAAGAAAGGGGGAGGGGGGAAGCCCAGAGGATGGGCAAGGTGTATAGAAGTTCTAGCTGTCACTGTGGCTCATAAGCAGTAATTTAGAATTAAATTAATACCGTTCCTTTAACAGTGTCTATTTGAAGCACTAAATAATAAACACAAGAAAGTCTGCAGATGCTGGAAATCCGATACAGTAACACACACAAAATGCTGGAGGAGCATTTTAGAAATGAATAAACTGCTGACTTTGCGGGTCGCGACCCTTCGTCAGGACTGGAAAGGAAGGGGGGAAGACAACAGAATAAATAGGTGGGGTGGTGGGGGGGGAGGGGAAGGGGGCTAGCTGGAAGGTGATAGGTGAAGCCAGGTGGGTAGGAAGGATAAACAGCTGGAGAGGAAAGAATGTGGTAAGAGAGGAGAGTGGACCATAGGTGAAATGGAAGGAGGAGGGGACCCATGGGAGGTGATAGGCAGGTGAGAAGAGGTAATAGGCCTGAGTGGGGAATAGAAGAAGAGGGGAGGGGAAGATAATTTTTTTTACCAGAAGGAGAAATCAATATTCTTGCCATCAGGCTACCCAGGGCACTAGTCTTCTTCCCAGAATGTGGGCAAAGATAAACAGAGAGCTTGGTTGTCGCTGTGCTTCGATCAAGACTTGACAAGACTGAAATGAAAGGAAGGGAGTTAAATGTAATTACAAAGAAATCCTAATTGTTTGGAATGTGCGTTCTCACATGCGTGGTCGCTGTCTTCTTTCATCTGTTCGCCTGGGAAGGGCACCCAGACTCCGCAGCAGAGTCCATGATTGTGACACCTACACTCAGAATGTGAAAATAAAACTTCCCTTGTCTATCTCCTTTAAATGTTCCCCATCTCACCTCAAACTTATGCCCACCAGTTTGTAACATTTAAACTAGGAAGACGAACCAAAACAAAGAAGAGCTTCTGTATGTGACAAAAGTGATTTTCACTCGAATGGAGAGAAGATCTTCATCTGCATTACTTCACATTTTACACGAGAGGGCAGCAAAGTATTGTGATCAACTAATTAAATTAAACCTTATAGTGACTAGTGATCAGGAGTGCTACTGTCTACAGTGAGTTAGTTCAGCTTCTCCAAGTTATTTAAAATTACAAAAGATACTGTGGGATAAGCAAAGAGAAAAAAAACTTTATGAGCCCCAAGTCAAAGAAATATTTGGAAAGATAGTCATTAAAGAGACATTTGCACTTATGAGTTGGAGGGATGAGTTCACAAACAGATGGGATATAGTGGCATGAGGCAAATGAAAAGCATAAAAAAAGGGGTAAAAATAAATCAAAAATCAAACTGAAGAAGGCCATCAAGCTAACATCTTAAATTGTTTCTTTTTCCACAGATGTTGCCTGACCTGCTATTGTTTCCGGCATTTCCTGTTTTTATCTTCAGCTTCTGCTTTATACAAAAGCATTAATATTGCAACAATTTCATGCAGATTTTACAATCAATTCCCACATCAAACTCCCCCTTCTGGAGAAGTCATTTGGTTTTTAACATATACTAATTAACTTTGCCCTGGGGGCAATAAATCAATTCCAAACCGGATCAACAGAAGGAGCTGATGGATATCTTCAGATTTAGGTTTGGCACCATGTAGTGAAAGTCCAATAAAATAAAATCTAAATAAAAATGATTATAAGTTTTGGAGGATATAAGCTGTTTTTTTTATGTATACAGAAAATTTAAAGGGAAGGGGTTGGACGAAGTCCTCGCGTGCTAATCCTTGGGAAACTGCATTTGTTTTCTGGGAATTGGTGACGAGTTTCAGTGTAAATACAAAATTGGAGTACATCAGGAAATTAAGGAGTCTGGGATAGAGGAGAAAATCTGGAGCTCTGGTGCATGTGAGTGACACTGGACAGAACACAGAACAGTGCAGCAAGTAACAGGCCCTTCAGCCCACAATGTGTCCATCTAAAAGCCGCTGAGGCAACAATTCCGCTGTTCCAACACTACCTCTGGCAGCCCCTTCCACACACCTACCACTCGGTATAAAAAAAACCTGCCCTGCACATCTCCTTTAAACTTTGCCCTCTCACCCTAAAAGAATAGTTTCTGGTAGTTCAAGTTCCTAACCCAAGAGAAAGATTCTGACTGTTTACCTTATTTGTGCCTCTCATGGAAAATAGAACAGTACAACACAGGAACAGACCCCTCAGCCTACCATGTAATGCTGAGCTGATTAAACTAGTAATTAAATGCCTCACAATTTTATGAACTTCTATCAAGTCACGCCCACCACTTCCCCCCCCCCCCACAGCCCCCAACACTCTAGACTCAGTAAACAAGTTTGTCCAGCTTCATAGATCATACCCTCACAAAGAGATGGTTTCCATTATAAAGGACCTGGACTGGGATATTTTAAAGGACAAGTCCTGATGCCAGGCAGACAGACTCTGAAGAGTATTGATATTGGCTGGAGTCACCCGTCTTGTAGAGATACAGCCCAAATCAGGGCAATAGCAAACCACTTCTTTGAAAACAATTACCAGGAACAATCATGGTCATAGACCATAATCGGCTACATCATAAGCAGGGCACATAACGAACAAATGTTTAACATCGACAATTGCAAAGTGATGAAGGTGATGGTAGCTGGTGTAGGTACCAAAATGGCAAATGCAGGATCCGATCCAAGGGATCTAGACGAGGGCCTTGGAACCATGTTGTCCAACTGGATTAGATAGAATTTATCTCAAGTCAAGTCAAGTCAAGTCGTTTTTTATTGTCATTTCGACCATAACTGCTGGTACAGTACACAGTAAAAACGAGACAATGTTTTTCCGGACCATGGTGCTATCTGATTCATAACAGAAGTGTGGCAGGTTAATTCTATTTAATTTGTTTAGAGATAAGCTTACAAGCTTACTGATTGGAAAAGCCTTATTTTTGAAGTTTTCCTTTTCAGAAAATTAAACCATTAGTATTAAAGCTGGGGACCCCTGTCAACACTTAAGTCCTTGGGAGGGCCAGGAGGGGAAGTACTGGGATTTAGGAAGGCACTGCCAGAATTTGATTTGAGGTTAAGAAGGGAAAGGAATCAAGAATTACCTGCACACAGTGAAAATCCATAAAGAAGGAAATCCATGGGGAAAGATGAATCGCCCACAGGATGGGAAGTGGATAATTCCGGTACTAATTTGTGAAATTTGGAGATCAGTATTCAAGATTCATATGATTATTCATCACACACACCAGGCAATGTTGACTGGGGAGCCCACATCCAAGCAATTTTGTGAATAATCCATCTTGCTGAAGTTAACTGGTGCATGTTTTTCATATTTAACGGCTGCTTCTTGTGGAGATTTACAATGTACCAGCTCGAAATTCTTGCTTAAGCTGATGTTGTTCACTCAGACAGCAAGTTCAGGTTCAGCTTCAGATTATTGTCATTCAGCAAATGGGGCAACGTTCCTCCGGAACAAGGGGCACACCACAATACGTATAACTCACACACATAACATATGAAGTAATATTACCACAGATAAATTGACAAATAATTAGGTGCATTATGACTCAAGTTAAAAAGTAAACAATATAACGCTGCTGATGCTTTGTGCAGTAATTGATGAGACTTGGGTGGTGGCAGGGAATTCAGTAGTTCTCAGGGGATTCAGTATTTCTCAGGGGAAGAAACTGTTTCCCATCCTAACAGTTCATGTCCTAATGCTACGATACCTCCTGCATGATGGTGGTGGACTGAGGGGAGGTCAAAGAGATTGTTGGACAGATGGGGGGACTCATTGTCAACGCTGAGGGCTCTGTGCGCTCTCTATACCTCTAATGGGTGAAAGAGAGACCCCGATAACCCCCCAGCAGTTCTCGCAATCCTTGTGGTCAGGTACTTGTGGTCAGGTGCCTTGCAGTTCGTGTACTGGACAGTAATGCAGCTGGTCAGGATGTTTTCTTTGCTGCTCCTGTAAAAATTGGTTAAAATGTGGGGGGCGGGGAAAAACCTCCCTCCCCTCAATCTCCTCAAGAAGTGGAGATGCTTTTGTGCTTTCTTAACCAAAGAGGTGGTGTTGAGGGACCAGACGTTATTTGCACTCCCAGAAATGTGGAGGGTGTTAAAGATGGCACTGGCGAGTCACAGCAAAACTTTACAGGCAGCAAACAAAAGTACTACCTACTCTATTTATAACATTCTTTCTAGACTACAATCACTGTGATCCACAGTTTGTTATTTCCCTTTGGGAGCTGTGCTTTTGAACCATCTGTACGACCCGATGTTTTTGTGGTACCCTGAAGGACTCAGCGAACTGGAATCTCGAGAATGCAGGTGCAGGCACAGTGGCCATTGCTGGAATGGACATGGGCCCAGATCAGAGCGGCAGGGCCCAGGCCCGAGAATGAAAAACAAACCAATGTTTGGCTTATGCTGGAGCTGACTTGGGACCGGATTGAGGCCCGAGAGCGAAAAATGAACTGAGGTTTGGCTAATTCATGCACTGAGCCAGATTAAAAAGATCAGGATGTCAAGGCCAAGGGTGAAGGACGAGCTGGTGTTCAGCTCACCCCTACAGGAGGTTTACATGCTTCAGTGCTGAACCGACTCCCCGGCTATGACCTGCAGCCATCAGGCTCCTGGACCAGTTTCACTACCCTCAGTGCTGAACTGACTCTGTGGGTGTGGACTCACGTTTGGGGACTCCGCAGTGTACATTCTATGTGTTATTTGTTTACAGTTTTTAATCATTTGCACGGTTTGTTTTTTTTTCCGCACATTAGGTGTTTGGCGGTCTTCGTTCTGTGGGGTTCTTTAATGGGTTCTATTGTGTTTCTTTGTTTTGTGGCTGACTACAAAAAAACGAATCTCAAGGTTGCATATAGTATACACAAAGCCTTCTCCTTCCAGCCCTCCCCCACCTTCTTTATAGGGCCCCTGCCCCTTCCCTCTTCAGTCCTGACGAAGGGTTCCAGCCCGAAACGTCGACTCATTGTTTCCACGGACGCTGCCCGACCTGCTGAGTTCCTCCAGCGTGTTGTGAGTGCTGCATATAGTATAAATACTTTGACAATAAATGCACTTAGAACTTTGAGCATACTGTAACTCTCTCCACAGAGGAGACGAGTATAGTGGTCAGCCTGTAAAGGAAGATGCACACTTCCATAAATGAAAAGCCAGCATTTTTTCTCTCTCTCTTTTTTGTCCCTCTCACTATGACTCCTTGCCTGCTCTCCGCCCTCCGGGCTCCCCTCTCCCCTTCTCTCTCTCCCCAGGCTTCCCGTCACAGGATCCTCTCCCTTCTCCAGCTCTTAGATCCATCCCTCCCCTCCTGTTTCTCCTATCATTTTGGATCTCCCCCTCACCCACCCACTTTCAAATCTCTTACTATCTCTTCTTTCAGTTAGTCCTGACGAAGGGTCCTGGCCCGAAACGTCGACTGTACCTCTTCCTAGAGATGCTGCCTGACCTGCTGCCTTCACCAGCATTTTTTGTGTGTGTTGCTTGAACTTCCATCATCTGCAGATTTCCTCATGTCTGCGTATTTAAATAGCTCCTTCCACATCAGGATACGGCAAAGTGGTTTACAGCCAATGAACTCCTTTTGAAGTTTACTTTCTGTTAACACATGGCAGCACTAAATGAGAAAATATTCCAATGCACTTAGGTGATACACACAATAAGAAGTCTCATAATAGCAAATATGTAGTCATTCATATGCTTGTTTGCTGTTGTTCCCATTGGTAATTGGTTTACATAAGACCATAAGACATAGGAGCAGAATTAGACCATTCAGCTATTGAGTCTGCTCTGGCATTCTGTCATGGATGATTTATTATCCCATTCTCTTGCCTTCTCTCTGTAACCTTTGACACTCTTTCTAATCTTCTTTCATTGGCCACCACAGCCAGCTGTGGCGAAGATTCAGCACCCTCTTGCTAAAGGGCTTCCTCCCCGTCTCTGTTCAAAAGGTGTGGTGAGAAACTTTGTTTTTCACATAGATCATGTCTCAACATCTGTACGTCAAGGTAATACGGGGAAAAAGCAATAACAGAATGCAGAATAGAGTGTTGCAGTAACGGAGAAAGTGCAGTGAAGGTGCACAGTGAGGTAGATTGTGTGTCACATCTTATCAAACAAGATGTTTTGTTGTTTCAGTGTGAAAACGGAATTAGAATGTTACTTGTCCTCCTTCTTCAGCTCATAACCCCGACTGGGGCATAGTTCACCAACAGCAGCTCCCCAGAGTTCTCTATGCTGGGCCAAAACTTGATTGGCCCTCTGGCTTCAGCTTGTGGCACACAACTTCATACATCTTCTAGGTGAAGATTTTTCCTTTCCCGGGGATGAAGTCTTTGGAGATTTTGTTGGCGTTTCTTTAGCTCTGTTTTTTTTACTGGTAGGGCCGCCCATCCCTCCTCCTTTCATGGCCAGCCTCGGGACAGTCTTACATGTCCTAATCAGCCTCTTATAGATCAGTCCACAACAACCCAATCTCAGGGCAGACAAGCAAGGCAAGGCCCCACCATCACCTCCAGACCTTCTCAATCTCTCTCTCCTCATTGCTGGACCTCATCCTCCGATTCTTGCTGGAGTAGACCTAATCTACAGGACTCCTGGCAAACCGTTCAACCATCGTCACCTTTGTACTACATCGAAAATCGTGCAACCGTGTGCAGACAATGCTTGGGCAAAGATTGGAATGCCACCACCTGTAATTTGACTCTCTCTCTCTCTTTATATATATAAAACAGTAATAAATATTCACATTTTTATTGCATATTGCACTGCACTGCTGTCACAAAAAATGACAACTTTCACAACATGCATCAAAGGATATGGCGAGAAGGCAGGTGCATGGGGTTGAGTGGGATCCAGGATCAGCCATGATGGTTTGGCGGAGCAGACTCAATGGGCTGAATGGCCTAATTCTGCTCCTGTCTCTTATGGTCTTATGCCGAAGATATTAAACCTGATTCCAAGTCACGTGCCATCATTATCTGAATTATATCACTGGTCCTTCATTGTCACTGGGTCAGATTCCAGCAACTCCCTATCTAACATCATTGTGGGAGAACCTTTATATGAGCAGCTACAGTAGCTCATGAAGATGGCTCACCGTCAGGAATATCACCATTACATTAAATTTCTAATCCTTCATAAACCCCTGGAGAACCAGCTATCATAACTTTTTTGTTACAAAGCTATAGACGTTTATTTACAACACATGTACACAAGGTACAGACATTCAATATTTACAAGACAGTAAGTATAGTCAGATTAAAATATGATTACTACTGTTTATAAAACAGTCAATACCCCAGGGGGCTCACTGCTCCTGGAAGTCCCCCATGGTACCCATTGCGACCGTGTCCTCCCTCTCCAATGGCCGCCGGGCATGGACGTATCCTCGGAAAAGGGTCGGACTGTCGGCCCAGGCAGCAGCCTACACTTACTGCCGCCTAGACCTGTGAATGGTGATCTTGGCCAGGCCCAGGACCAAGCCCACCAGGAGATCCTCCTCATTCCCCACCCACTTCCGTACTGGGTGTCAGTAGATGAGGAGTGCAGGACTAAAGTGCAGCCAGAACCTCAGTAGCAGCTCTCTGAGAAACTCAAGGAGGGGCTGCAACCTCTCACATTCCACGTACGCATTGTACACTGACTCCTCCCGGCCACAGAATGGACAGGTGGATGGGGTGTCAGCGAAACTGCTCAAAAACCTGTTGTACCATACTGCCCGATGCAACACCTTCCACCTTCCACCTCTGCATAAAGAGACTTCCACTGGGGACCTCCTCCACTGCCAGATGGTAACACAGACCACCAAGGCAAGTCTGGTCGGCAGATTCTGCGCGGTGACCTTCTCAGGGGTGGCTAGAGGTGGGACAATAACTGCCAGCCTTTACGGTGATGTCCAAATGCAGAAGAACGATAAATGAAAAACAGATTTAAAAATTACTTAATTTTCTTTGAGTGACCTAATGATTGTGAAAAGTATTAAGTCATTTCAAGCCTTTCCTCTTTAATCTGGGTCTACAATGGGCCTGTAGATATTTTCTCTTCAATTAGGGCCTCTAAGAAGGAAATAGGAATCCTCTCTGTGAATTACTATTCAGTACCTTTGATAAACAGACACCAGATATTCTCTCCTGCTAAGCAATTCACAATTGTATCACTTTGTTTTCAAGGAACGGCAATTCAGTTAAAATATCAAGAGAATCCCCTGGCAGTGTGAATCTTTTCTCATTATTTCCTAGCTCCCTTTGAAAACTCCAAGATAAAACATCGTGGATTTGCAGAAGATGGGATGCATACGAAACTTAGTGCAGGAAAATGCAGCGTGATGCTTTTTAATGCGCGCACAAAACCCGTTGGGCTTCAGCCAAAGATCTCTCACATGTCTGGACTTAACAATTTTCTTTCTTACTCCAAGAAGAATCTTTTTGATATCCTACCACTTCCTGAAACTGCAAGAAAATGGAGTCACTCATCCATCAACAAAGTCACTCAGCTGCACATAGGAATGTGATTAATAATCACGTCCCCTGGGAGATTTTAGCAAAGGTCACTCTGCGCAGAAAGAAGTGATAACTCTCTACAGAAGTGATGATGTCTGATACTCCAGAGGTTTATGGATCATTAGGAATTAAATGTAATGCAGATACTTCTAATTTTGAAGTTTGTCCAGTTGATGGTTTGGGATTAAGGTGGGCATTGATCAAGGTCCATACCAAAGGAAGAAATTATGAGAAGGTTATAATTTACTAAGAGAAATTAAGCTGAGAAACTTTGTGCTAATCCTTGCTGGATGGAAATGGAAAGGAAGAAGTCTTTAAGGCATTCAGGATTGCCCGTGTTTTATTTGTAGAATCAGAGAATCGAGATCTTCAGCCCACTGAGTCCAAGCTGACAATCAAACACCCATTTCCATTAATCCATTTTTATTTTGTATTTTAGTTCAGAGATATAGGCCCTTCCAGCTCAGTGAGGCCCTACCACCCAATTACACCCAGAAGACCAATTAACCTACTAACCCCTGCACCATTGCAACGTAGGAGGAAACCAGACCACCTACAGAAGAGGTTCCTGACCTTTTTATGCCATGGACTCCTACCATTAACCAAGGGGTCGGTGGACCACAGGTTGGGAACCCTTGACCTAGAGGAAACCCATGCAATCACAGGAAGTACGACAAATTCCTATAGACAGCCATAGAGTTGAACCGAGGTCACTGGCACTGTAATAGCAATACAGAAAACTGATGCACTAGTGCCTCCACAATCTCTCCCCTCATTGTTTTCATTTTCGTTTCAACTCCCCTCCCATCCCCTCTCCCCTGATTCTACTGCTTGCTACACACTAGGGAGGATTTACAGTTCCCATTTAACCTTTCAACCAGCTGAAGAGTCTTAATGCATTCTGAAGGGTCTCTTACCCGAAATGTCGACTGTCTATTTCTGTCTATCATTGCTGCCTGACTCTCTGAGTGCTTCCATTACTTTTCTTTCTTTCTTTCTTTTTCAATCTTTTTATTAATTTCAAAATACAGAAACAGAACATAGCCATAATACAAATAGAAGGAGATGTAATGTTACACTTAAAAAAATTAATTGCAAAACCAAGTAGTGGAAATTAACAAAGCTCCCAAACATGTAGAACTAACCACGGATAATACAAAATAAAAAAAAACTGGAAAAAAATGAAAAAGAAAAAAAAAACCCATCCCCAAAGAAAAACAAAACTCCATCACTTTTCAATCAGCAAGTCTTTGAGATGCAGGCAGAAACAAGAACAGTCTAAGAAAACCCAAGCAGCCACAGCAAAAAGCTTGCCTGTGCTTTGAACAAGTATATGGAGATTAGCTTTACTTGTTACATGTACAATGAAACATCTGAAGATTCAAAGGTTCAAATATTCAAGATTCAAAGTACATTTATTATCAAAGTATGTATATAGATTACAACTCTGAGATTTGTCCTCCTGCAGGTAGCCATGAAGCAAAGAAACATCATGGAAACCATCTGGAAAATATCAAACACCAATACATGGAAAAAAAAGAATTGCACAAATAGCAAAATGCGAGTGAACAACTCATAGAATATCAAACATCAGAGCAGACCCGCAGCATTCACTTTAGTTCAGGTCAGCGCCACGCCAACAGCCAATGCAGGCCAGGCAGACATTCTTCACCAAAATATCCCAGTCTGCATTGACTGCCCCAATCAAACTGTTCAAAAACAGCAAAAGAAAGAGTAGCCATAATCCAGGAAAACATGCAACATGAACCTCAAAGTCCCCAAAATAAATCCGCAGCCTGGTCAATCAAACCTGGCACTTTCCTCCCACAGCAGTGAGCGAGAGAGAGCGAGGAAGACCGGTGAAATGCACCTGCCCGTCCTCCACTCTCATCCTCACCGTCCTCAACCTTGCTCGATGCCCCAATTGGAGAGAAGCAATGGAGTCGATCATGAGCTCACGCACTCAACGCCATAATCAGAGATAAGAAATAGAGTTGATCGTGAGCTCGTGTCCCTTCTCCAGGCTTCCAGGTTTCCAGGCCTCTAGGCCACACACTCCGCTCCAATCGTCATCTAACTCCCTCAGAGACAGCGAAGCGCCAGATCACTGAATTGGCCCCAAAACAGACCATCAAAATGTAAATCACAGGTTCCAATCATATGTAGCTTAGTAGCAGAATCATAGTTGAAAGAAGAGAAGTAAGAGAAGTAGTTTCATTAAACGTCAGCAGGACGTCGCCATTGGTTACATTGTTCACTGGCACCATCTTGCAAATACATACAGTGAAATACATTATTTGCGTCAATGACCAACTCAGTCCAACGATGTGCTGGAGGCACAGGAAACGTGCCAACATAACATGCCTACAATCCTAATTACTAATCCTAACCATAACCATCGATTTTAATTGCTAAACAGTGATGCTCAATTTCTAACGGGTGTAGAAAGAATGCAGCCTCAAAAATTAATAACTTGCTTCCAAATTCTGTTGGCAGATTAGAAGTGGTAATTCAGACAAGCTAGTGGAGACAAAAATCACCCATTAACCATATCTTGTATGTGAGCAAAACAGAGGGGGAAAGAAAAATAAAGGCTCCTTTAAGGTGACCTACTTAAATTTCCATCTCCCATTCTCAATTAAAGGAAGTAATCTGGAGTGATTAGATTAGATTAGATTATGAGGACACTCAGTCCTCATTTATTGTCATTTAGAAATGCATGTATTAAAAAATGATACAACGTTCCTCCAGAATGATATCACAAGAAGATACAGGACAAACCAAGACTAAAACTGACAAAATCACATAATTATATCATATAGTTACAACAGTGCAAAGCAATACCATAATTTGAGAAAGAGCAGACCATGGGCACAGTAAAAAAAAAGTCTCAAAGTCCTGATAGATTCATTTCATGCAGGCGGCAGAAGGGAGAAACTCTCCCTGCCACGAACCTCCAAGCGCCACCAACTTGCCGATGCAGCACCATTGGAAGCACCCGACCGCAGTAGACTCCGAGTCTGTCCGAAAACTTCGAGCCTCTGACCAGCCCCTCCGACACAGCCTCTCCGAGCACCATCCTCTGCCAAGTGCTTCGACCCCACCCCGGCCGCCAAGCAACAAGCAAAGCCAAGGACTCAGGGCCTTCCCCTCTGGAGATTCTGGATCACACAGTAGCAGCAGCAGCGAAGCAGGCATTTCAGAAGTTTCACCAGATGTTCCTCCGTACTCTCACATCCGTCTCCATCAAATCAGGATTGTGCACAGCACCCTACTTGACAAATAACAGACATCACCACCGGAGTGGCCGCTGCGAGCTGCGTCGCGCCGCCATCTTCTCCTCCTGCCGATGGGAGCCCAAAACTGAGAATTTTAGATTGAGAGTAAAAGAGAAACAGACCTTCCCCTGATGATGCCAGACAGCTGGTAGCCATGGAAGCTGTTTGTTCTCTTGAGACGTGAAAATTTTTTCACACCAGGGCTGAAAATTAAACCAGATTAAGGGCTCAGAAAGTTTTAGATTGACATTTGGAGCTTGAGAATTGACATTCTCACATTAACCTGGCCGATCTTAAAATATCTAGCACCTTCTGTCCGATCAGACGCGAGATAAAACTCTTCGTGGGAATAAGCGATTCCTCTCCAGTCCAGGTGCTGCCACATCACATTGGGAATCATGGCACTCCTGGGCAACAGAAGGATAGTGGAGGCAAGGCTGCTCTACGACCACATTTTCTGGCTCGAGGAATGAACATAACAAGAGGAAAGTAACTGAGGAGAAGCCTTTGAATATATTGGGAAAATAAAAGGAGTTCAAAGTTCAATGTGTAGTAAATTTGTTACCAAAATATGTATATGTCATCATATACTAATTTATTTATTTTCTTGCAAGCATTTATAGGAAAATAAGGAAACACATAAGGACTTTATGAAAAACTATAAATGAGCAAAGACTGACAAACAACCCAATTTGCAAAAGAAGGCAAATTATGAAAATAATTTAAAAAGTAAATTAATCATAGTTATAGAGTCCTTGAAAGTGAGTCCATTGACGGTGGAGCCATTTCAGAGTTGAGGTGAGTGAAGTTATCCGTGCTGGTTTTGGAGCCTGATGGTTGTAGGGTAATAACTGTTCCTGAACTTGGGTGATACAGAACCTAGGATCCTGTACTTCCTGCCCATTGGTAGAGGCGAGAAGAGAGTATGTTGGGGGTCCTTGATGCTGTTTTCTTGCTCCTTTTAGATGTGCTCAATGGAGCCTGTGATGGGCTGGGCTATATCCACTATGAACAAAATGGTGCAGCAGGCTGGAATGGTAAACTACCCCCAGGTCTGAGCAGCTAGATGATGAAACGAACTTCCGATTGCCCTCAAAGCACAATGAAGGAAAGCACCAGGGAAAGTTTGGAACTTGTTGTACCGCCCTTCCCCCAGAGTTGAGATGCCCCGTCAACACTCACTGCTAAATAAATAGCCAGTCAAATGTCAGGCCTGCAATCTTCATTAAACTGCAGCTCTGTGAAGCCCAAGTGGGCGAGGTTTTATTTCCTCAAGATGTTCTCACACTTAGCACCCAAACATGACTCGAACTCAGTTTTGTATTGAAAAATGGGAAAGCTGAAAACGCACTTGCAGGAAAACAAACTGAAGCAGTTTAGTGAGCCAACAAGGGCTGGAAACTCACGTTAGTTAATAATGTTCCAAAGAAACTAAATAAACTCTTTCCACACACGCTTTGGCTGCACTCCGCACATCAATGACAAAGACAGATGCAAGCGGGCTGAGGATTGTAAGGGGCCAACAAGTTTTTTTTCAAGGAGGTAATATATGCAGCACAGATGTTGAGAATTACTAACACAAGGGGCCCGTGTATTTGCTAAACTCCGCTGCCTGCATTGTCGAGGAAATTTCAAGCACAGAATTATTCCTTGTCAACAGGACACTTAGCTCTGCATATTGCTTCTGGGCTTGAAGTCAGGGATTTTTGCCTCCGAATTCAGTGTGCTGTTTTATCTTCTGCAACCAATACGCAGGCGGCTGAGCTGGGGTGCACCTTCAACAGACCAAGGTCCAGCCGAAAAGGGAAATTTCTGAAATAGCATGTGAATATTGGATTCTTCTTTCCTATTTCAGACAAGTTATCCATTCTCTCTGAACTAAAGCCTCTAGTGATGACCGCACTGTGGAGCAACACACACAAAATGCCGGAGGAACTCGGCAGGCGCAACAGCAGCTATATTTCACTAGGAGTTTGAGGAGATTTGGTATGTCAACAAAGACTCTCACAGATTTTTATGGATGTACTGTGGAGAACATTCTAACTGGTTGCATCGTCGTCTGGTATGGGTGGCGGGGGGTGGGGGAGGGCTCCTGCACAAGAACGATATAAGCTGCAGGAAGTTTTAAACTCAGTCATCTCCATCGTGGGCACTAGTCTCCCCAGCATCCAGGACATCCTCAAGAAGCGATGCTTCAAAAAGGCGGCATCAATCCTTAAGCATCCCCACCACCCCAGGACATGCCCTCTTCTCATTGCTACTATCAGGAAGAAGACACAGGAGCCTGAAGGCACACACTCAGTGATACAGGAACAGCTTCTTCCTCAATGCCATTAGACACAGTTTTTATTACTATGCTGCTGCATGACCACAAATTGCATGACATATACCGGTTGATATTAAACCTGATTCTCATTCTGATCTATGCAGAGGAATAAACAGTCAACATCTCAGGCTGAGACTCTTCATCAGGACAGAATATGAGTATAACCAGGCAGTTGATAGGTGAAGCCAAGTGATGGGGAAGATAGGTGGATGGAGCGGGCGGGGGGAATGAAGTGAGAAACTAGGAGGTGAATGGTTGGAAAGATAAAGGGCTGAAGGAGAAAGAACCTTCTTCAATATCTTCTTCTTGTGGATATTTTTACAGTTAGTCATTCAGCAATGAAGCATGCCTTGCAGCCCACCACTATGCCTACAATCAAGATCCAAGTTGAAGTTCAAGTTTAATTGTTGTTCAACCATCCATTAGTACCTTGAATACAGCCAAACAAAACTGCGTTTCTCTGGGGCCAAGGTACAAAACACAGTACCAACAGTTATCCGCAGCACAAGGCACATACAGCACATATAAGATAGCAGTAAAATACAGTCCAAGTCCCTGAGTCCATATACGTTGCAGCAGGCTGCAATCGAGGAGCAGGCAAGATCATGGTCCGCACCAAGTCCAGATCCTTCAGTTTGTCTGCCAATGATCTGATGGGGTAGTCCTGCAGTACCCGACAATTCTGAGACACAGTTCCAACCACGTGCTCAGATCCTCCATCAATCAATACTGCTGCAAAGCCAAAATCCATCAATTTCAATCTTTTTTTCAATTCTACATTGGCTTGGGCTTGTTTTTTGTCTGATTCATTTCCCTCTGAACCCCATTATCCTGCTTTCTCCAGTAACCTTTAACGCCCTCACTAATCAAGAACCTATGAACCTCCACCTTGAATGCACCCAATGGCCTGGCCACCACATCCACTTGTGGCAACAACTTCCACAGATTCACCAGCCTCCGGCTAAAGAAATTCCTCTTCATCTCCCTCTATTTTGAGGCTATGCCCTGTGGTCCTAGACTGCCCCACCATAGGAAACATCCTCTCTACATCCTCTCTATCTAGTCCTTTCAACATTCAGCATGTTTCAATGAGATCCCTCCTTATTCTTCTAAATTCCAGCAAATAAAAGCTCGGAGATCCTCGCATGATAAACCTTTCATTCTCGGAATGATTCTCACGAACTGTCCCCAGTGTCAACACATCCTTTCTTAAATAAGGGGCACAAAACTGCTCACAATATTCCAAGGGAGGCCTCACCAGTGCCTTATAAAGCCGTAAAATTACATCCTTGCTTTTATATTGTAGTCTGGAGACGTGCATTTGGATAGTGAACATATGAGGGAACACAATTTTCTTTGTTGTCACACAGGTCTGTCTGATGGTCCCATCCACCAAACCTGTTGATGGTCCACTCAGCACAGCATGAATGACAGTGATACTTCACTATCAAATGAAATCAATGCCTTCTATGCCCACTTTGAAAAGAAGACTATAACTACAGCTGTGAAGATCCCTTTTGACCGGGTGACCCTGTGATCTCTGTTTCAGAGGCCGATGTCAGTCTGTCTTTAAAGAGGGTGAACCCTCGTGAGGTGGAAGGCCCTGACGGAGCACCAGGCTCTGAAAACTTGTGCCAACCAACTGGCAAGAACATTCATGGACACTTTCAGCCTCTCACTGCTGCGGGTGGAAGTTCCCACTTGCTTCAAAAAGGCAACAATTATACCAGTGCCTAAGAAGAATAATGTGGGCTGCCTTAATGACTATTGTCTGGTAGCAATCACATCGACAGTGATGAAATGCTTTGAGAGGTTGGTCATGACTAGACTGAACTTTTGCCTCTGCAAGGACCTGGACCCACTGCAATTTGGTTATCGCCACAATAGGTCTACAGCAGATGCAAACTCAGTGGCTCTTCACACAGCCTTAGACCACCTGCTGAATACAAACACCTATGTCAGGATGCTGTCCATCGACTACAGCTCAGCACTTAACACCATCATTCCCACAATCCTGATTGAGAAATTACAGAACCTGGGCCTCTGTAACTCGCTCTGCAATTGGATCCTTGACTTCCTAACCGGAAGACCACAATCTGTGCGGATTGTTGATAATATCTCCTCTTCGCTGACTATTAACAATGGTGCCCCTCAGGGGTGTGTGCTTAGCCCACTGCTTTACTCTCTCTATACCCATGACTATGTGGCTAGGCAGAGCTCAAATACCATCTATAAGTTTGCTGATGATACAACCATTGTTGGTAAAATCTCACATGGAGACGAGAGGGCGTACAGGAGCGAGATATGCCAACTAGTGGAGTGGTGTCGTAGCAACAACCATGCTCTCAACATCAGTAAGATGAAAGAGCTGATTGTGGACTGCAGGAAGGGTAAAACGAAGAAACACATCCCAATCCTCATAGAGGGATCAGAAGTGGAGAGAGTGAGCAGCTTCAAGTTCCTGGGTGTCAAGATCTCTGAGGATCTAACCTGGTCCCAATGTATTGATGCAACTATAAAGAAGGCAAGACAGTGACTATACTTCACTAGGAGTTTGAAGAGATTTGGAATGTCAACAAAAACACTAAAAAACTTCTATAGATGTACCACGGAGAGCATTCTGACAGACTGCATCACTGTCTGGTCTGGAGGGCCTCTGCGCAGGACCAAAAGTAGCTGCAGAGGTTGTAAATTTAGTCAGCTCCATCTTGGGTACTAGTCTACAAAGTACCCAGGACATCTTCAAGGAGTGGTGTCTCAGAAAGGCAGCGTCCAGTATTAAGTACCTCCAGCATCCAGGGCATGCCCTTTTCTCACTGTTACCATCAGGTAGGAGATACAGAAGCCTGAAGGCACACACTCAGTGATTCAGGAACAGCTTCTTCCCCCTCTGCCATCCGATTCCTAAATGGACATTGAACCCATGAACACTACCTCACTTTTTAAGTATATATTATTTCTGTTTTTGCACGATTTTTAATCTATTCAATTTACGTATACTGTAATTTTTTTCTTCTATATTATGTATTGCATTGAACTGCTGCTGCTAAGTTAACAAATTCCACGACGCATGCCGGTGATAATAAACCTGATTCTGATTCTGATTCTAACTGTTGGGAGTGGTAGAGCTGTGACACACAATGTAAAATAGAGCATGCATGGTTTTTACAGTCTGTAGAGAGGAAGAATGGTGTGCCATAAAACTGAAACTGTAGGAAACCATAGCAGGTCGGGCAGCATTTGCGGAAAGAGAAAGAATGCTAATGTTTCTGGTTCAAAATCACTGTGGAACAAAAATTCATCAATTTTGATCCCAATATTTCTGACAACAAGTCTTCAACCATTACTTCCCTTTCCAGAGATGCTGCCTGATTTGTTGCACATTTCCAACATGTTGTCTTTGTTCTTCAGGTTTTGAGTATCAGTAGTTTTTTTTTGGTGATTTTTATTTGTGTTAGTTATTTTCATTCCTTTATTCAATGTCCACAAGCTATATCAGCCATTGTGCAGTCATGCCTGATCTGGAAGCCTGAGGTTTTGTGACACCGAGCCTTGAGCATACGCTGTTGCTCCAGTGCAGAACTGAGGGAGTGCAGGACTATCAGAAGGACCATCTTTCAAATACAGATCAAAGATTAGCTTTATTTGTCACAATTACATCAATACATACAGTGAAATGTGTTGTATGCATCAACGACCAACACAATCCGAGATGAGCTGTGGGCGGCATGCAAGAATTGCCATGCTTCTGACCCCAGTGTTGTATGTCCACAACTCACTAACCCTAATCTGTACATCTTTGGAATGTGAGAGGCAGCTGGAGTACCCAGAGGAAACCATGTGGTCACCGGGAGAACCCCTTGCAGACAGCAGTGGGAATTGAACCCTGATCTTACAGATAGCGCTATAAAGAGTTACATGAAATGCCATGCTGCCTTGCTACCCTTAGTAATTGCAGTAGCATCGTAGTGGCTTCGCATCGTGACCTCCTGTGCTGTCTGTGTGGAGTTTGCATGTACTCCCTGTGATTGTGTGGTTTTCCCTGGGTGCTGCGGTTTCCTGCCCACATCCCAAAGGCACGTTGTTAATAGCTTAATTGCCTACTCCTATAGAGATGGAGGAAAAATGAAATAGGATTGGAACAGGATCACAATAACTTGTTGGCTGCTTTGGATTCAACAGGAGGGAGGTACTGAAGCCTGAAGTTCCACACTAACAAACTGAGGAACAACGACTTCCCTTCTACCACTAGGTTCTTGATCCAAACTGGACAACTTTGCCTTTATTCTCGTTGTGTTATTTCTTGTGTTACTTATATAATTTCTATTTCTCTGGTGAATAGTTGTGTCTGTTTCTATGCTGTAATTGGAATATGGTTATATGGTTAATGCAATTTGCCTGTGATGCTGCTGCAGGCGAGTATTTCATTGCACCTGTGCATATATTTACTAGTGTATCAGGATCTTGCACCCTACTGTAACCCTACCTCAGCAACAGAATACTTTGGACCACCCTTTGCAAAACCATGGATTTTTCTGATTGTACTTGTTTTTTCACACTGGAAAGGAAAGGTACGAGTTTCTCCGGTTAGCGGACGATTTCCTTCCACGCCTCTCTGACGTAGTGGGAAACCGCGTACGAGGCAAGTTACAGCAGTGGTTTGCCATTGCCTTCTGCAGGGTGAGTTTCCAAAGAGGTCGCCAGCTCATAACCCAGCACGGATGGAAAGCGTGCAGGGGAGCCGGCTGGATTCGAACTCGGGACCTTTCGTCCCAAAGTCCGACACTGATGCCACTACGCCACCAGCCGGGTCCTTTCACACTGGACGTACTCTTATACAGTCATTTTTTCTCTTCTTCACCTACGTGCTCAAAGTATATATAATTTAAATTCAAAGTTCAAAGTAAATTTATTATCAAAGTACATATATGTCACCATATACAACCCTGAGATTCATTTTCTTGCGGGCATACTCAATAGATCCATAAAAGAATAATAACCATAACAGAATCAATGAAAGATCGCACCAATTTGGGCATTCAACCAGAGTGTGAAAGACAACAAACTGTGCAAGTACAAAAAGAAAATAATAATAATATTAAATAAAAGAGAAATAAATACTAAGAACATGAGATTATTTCCACGATGGGCAAGTGAAGTTGAGTGAAGTTATCTTCTTTGTTTCAAGAGCCTGATGGTTGAGGGGTAATAATTGTTCTTGAACCTGGTGGTGTGAGTTCTGGGGTTCTTGTATTTTCTTTGTGACAGCAGCAACAAAAAGAGAGCACGCCCTGTGTGATGGGGTTCCCTGATGATGGATGCTGCTTTCCTGCGACAGTGTTTCATGCAGATGTGCAAAATGCTGGGGTGGAGGGGGGAGCTTCACCGGTGATGGGTTGGCTGTATCCACCATTTTTTATAGGATTTTCCTTTCAAGGGTATTGATGTTTCCATACCAGGCTGTGATGCAGCCAGTCAATATACTCTCCACCACACATCTATAGAAGTTTGTCAAAGTTTTAGATGCCATGCCAAATCTTCACGAACTCCTAAGGAAGTAGAGGTGCTGCTTCTTCGTAATTCCACTTAAATGCTGGGCCCAGGACAGATCCCCCAAAATAGATAACAATGAGGAATTTAAAGTTGCTGACTCTGTCCACCTCTGATTATCTGATGAGGACTGGCTTCTGGACCTCTAGTTTCCTCCTCCTGAAGTCAATAATCAGTTCCTTGGTCTTTCTGACGTTGAGGAAGAGGTTGTTGTCTGTACCTACTGTGCACGCCAGTAATGTGCTGCTACATGCGGCTGCAAGTTTTTAATTATACCTTTACCTCACTGTACTTGTGTACATGACAATAAATTCAAATTGACTTGACAGACACCCTGTTTCTCTGCTCTGTGTCTCGATGGTATTAAACTGAGATCTATTGTCCTTTTTAGATTATGAGGACACTCAGTCCTCGTTTATTGTCATTTAGAAATGCATGCATTAAAAAATGATACAATGTTCCTCCGGAATGATTTCACAAACAAAGGACAAACCAAAGACTAACACTGACAAGACCGCATAGTTATAACATATAGTTACAGCAGTACAAAGCAATACCATAATTTGATAAAGAGCAGACCATGGGTACGGTAAAAAAAAGTCTCAAATTTCCGATCAACACCCGATAGTCCCGATAGCAGGCGGCAAAAGGAAGAAACTCTCCCTGTCATAAACCTCCAGGCGCCGTCAACTGCAGATGCATTGGAAGCAACCGACCACAGCCGACTCTGAGTCCGTCCGAAAACTTCGAGCCTCCGACCAGCCCCTCCGATACAGCCTCCCAAGCGCCATCCTCTGCCAAGCGCTTCAACCCGCCCCGGCTGCTGAGCAACAAGCAAAGCTGAGGACTCGGGGACTTCTCCGGAGATTCTGGATCACACAGTAGCAGCGGCAGCCAAGAAGGCATTTCAGAAGCTTCTCCAGATGTTCCTCCGTGCTCTCACGTCTGTCTCCATCAAATCAGGATTGTGCACGGCACCCTACTTGACAGATAACAGATATCATTCACCGGAGTGGCCGCTGCGCGCTGCTTTGCATCGCCATCTTCTCCTTTTGCACCACAGTTAAAGATTCTGGGGGGCACCACTTTCATCAGAGTTAGATAACGTCACAGTTGTCTAAGCCAGGATTTATTCTTCCAATGCCTTCTTTAAAAATAATTACCTAATCCATGTCATTTTGCTGTTGGTGGGAACCTACCGTTTGTGGGAAATTGCTGTGAGTATACTGATAACATAGGACTTTGAAAAACCCCTCCCTGATTTTTAAATTCATGCAGCAGTTTTAAATAATATTTCACACTCACTCCACTCATTGCAAACAAATACTTCTATCCATGAACAACACTGTCTTTTCTCTAACTACATCTCCCACTGATCGTCCACTTGGTGGCATTGGGACACTATTATTAAGCCAGCCAGTTTAGAAGAGTTCTTAATTCCACATCTTTTCTCTGTGCTGGCTTTATCTATCTCAGCTGCAGATAAAAATGACGTTGTTTGTCTTCAATGGAGAAACTCAGCCTGGTTCTTGCCCATTCAGTGCTCAGTAATGCCTTCGATGATGAGCCCAAATGACCAGATCAAGTTCAGCCAAGATGCCTCGCAGTTTGAAGTTATCATTGCACCCTGACTGAGTTCACACAATTAAAGTAAGAAGTTGCTTTACCTACTGGAAGTTTGCTAAAATGTATGGCCGCCCATTGTTGTAGCAACAATAATCATTTTCAGGAGGAAGGTATGTATGATGTTATTACTGTAGATACTGAAAATTTGTGACTTATTAATCTTTTCCTTCAAATAATTGCATTTTAATTAATGTTTATTTCCTTCCTTCCTTCCAGATGTCCTTTCAAATTCTTCAGAACTTCCTAGGACTCATGGCCACTAAAGTTTTGTAATTGTTTCAAGCTGTTTTGTTTTCGATCTCACAGCCACACATCAAGCACCGGGTCACTTGGGTGATAATACTGATTTATTGAACCAAAGACTCACGCAACAAAGAAACAGGTCCTGTAGCCTAGCAAGTTTGACATGACCATCAGGAATCTAATTATAATCATGAGAAATTCTGCAGATGCTGGAAATCCAGAGCAACACTCACAAAATGCTGGAGGAACTCAACGGGCCAGGCAGCATCTTGGCCCAAAATGTATACTGTTTATTCCTCTCCATGGATACTGTCTGACCTTCTGAGTTCCTCTCGGATTTTGTGTGTGTATCTCTATTTACATTAGTCCTATGGTAACCTAATTTTGCGTGTGGTGGGGTGGAGATACGACTCTACTAAAGGAGGTTTAAGGCACTCCTTCCCTCTGCTAGCCTGCAGGTCACCCTTGGGCAAGGTGTAGCACCTACTTAGCCCTTGACCAGGGTCATGTGATGCCATGGGAGCAGGTGGTGGATGCTCAAATGAGCAACTGGTAGATATCACAAGTCCTGGTTATGAACCCACTGATGCCAAACAGACATTCTCTGAAGAGTGTTGATAATGGTGGAGGTCATCTGTCTTGTCACTGACCAGAAGACAGCAATGGCAAGCCACTTCTGTAGAAAAATTTGCCAAGAACAATCATGGTCTTGGAAAGTCCATGATCACCCTTGCCATGTGACACGGCACATAATGAATGAACTTAAATTTATTCTCTCTGCATTCCTAAGAACTTCCCCAGATTCTATCACACACAGGGTGGCAATTTACAGTGGTTTTGTTTTGTTTGATATTGGTTTGGTTTCTCTCTATTCTCACTTGTACTGAGTTTAGTGAAAAGCCTTTGCTTGTGTGCCAACCCAGCAGATCATGCCAAACATAAGTATGCGAAAGTAATAAAAAAAAAGAACCACCAACTCAGAGATCTTTGTGATGTGGAGGAAAACCACAACACCAGAAGGAAACTCACACTGGCATAGGGAGAAAATGCAAACTCCACGCAGTCAGCACCTGAGATCAGGAATGATGGTCACTGGAGCTACACACCACTGTGCCACCTTGAATACGATGTAATAAATGCTGGATGAATCAGATAGATTCGTAGAAAAGTAAAGCATAGAAACTGACCCTTTGGCCCATCTAGTCCATCTCAAGCTATGCAAACTGCCTGCTCCCACCGACCTGCACATAGCCCTAAATATCACTACCACCCATGTTCTCTCGAAGGTTGAAATCGAGCCTGCATGTACCACTTGTGCAGGCAGCTTGTTCTACACTCTCACGACCCTCTGAGTGAAGACGTTTCCCCTCATGTTCCCCTTAAACTTTTCACTTTTCAGCTTTAACCCATGACATCTAGTTGTAGTTCCACCCAATATTAGTGGGAAAAGCCTGCTTGCATTTACCCTATCTACACCCCTCATAATTTTGTATACTTCTATCAAATCTCCCCCCAATCTTCTACGCTCCAAGAAATAAAGTCCAGTTCTTCAATACTTCCATCCACTTGTGTTTCAGGTGTCAAAGTTTCACGGTGTGCTTCAGGTGTCAAAGTAGGCCGGCCGATGGGGTAGTGACATCAGCACCAGATTTCGAGGCAAATGGTCCCGAGTTTGAATCTGGCCGGCTCCTCGCACGCTTTCCATCCGTGCTTGGCCTCGTAAAAAACAGTCAAATGCTACGGAAATGGCAAAAGTGCAGCCCAATGTGCCTGCAAGGCGCGGAAAGGAACAACAACAACGGGTGTCGGATTACAGATTTATGGAACGTAGACCAGTACAGCACGGGAACAGACTCTGCAACACATGATATCTGTGCTGAACACACTACCTTTTGCCTACACATGATTTATGTCCTTCTCTTCCCTGCATATCCATGTGTCTATCAGGATTGTTTATTTATTTGTTTGTTTATTTATTTATTTATGTTTTTTCACAGATTGTCTTCTTTTGCAATTTGGTGGCTTGTAAGTGTGTGTAGCTTCCCCATTGATTCAATCGCTTTTCTTTGTTCCACTGTGAATGCCTGCAAGAAAATAAATCTCAAGGTAGCATATGGTGACACACATGTACTTTCTCAATAAATTTACTTAATATCTTAAACATCATAATTGTATGTCCTTACACCACTACAATTGGCAGTCCATTCCAGACACCCACCACCCTCTGTTTAAAAAATCTTGCCCCACACATCTCCTTTAAACTTTACCCCTCTCGATCCAAATGCAAATCTTCACTGCTTTGGAAAGGAAGTACATGAACTTTAGGTCCCACCTCACCAGGTTCCAGGATAGTTGTTACCCTTCAACTATCCGGCTCCTGAGCCAGTGTGGATAATTTTACTCAGCTTAACTCTGAACTGAATCCACAACTTGTGAACTCACTTTCAAGGCTCTACAACTCATGTTCTCAGTGTTAATTATTTTGTTTGCTTGTTCGTTTATTGATGTATTGGCATAGATTGTCTTCTTTTGCACATCGGTTGTTTTTCTATCTTTGTGTGTAGTTTTTTTGTTAACTCGGTTGCTTTTCTTAGTTCTACTATAAATACCTGCAAGAAAATGAATCTCAAGATAGCATATATGTCCTTTGATAATAAATTTACTTAGAACTTTGAACTTTGAACTTCTAGCCCATCTGTTTGAATCCCTGGAGTGCCAGTTCAGTGATTCTATCTCTATATTAGTACATCCTGCAGCCTGGATAGCAACACATATTTGTCAAGCTGGCAGTCTGCTTTTTCCCCTGGCTATCTCATTGAGCATGGCCAGTTCTCCAGGACTGTCCATGATCCAAACATTCCCAGCAGCTCTGTTCCACATTTCATTAGGACACAGGAGGCCACTTTGGCCCATCAAATCTCATTCTCCACAAACATACCCTGATATTTTGGCAAGGTCCATTCTATCTCCACTATAGATTTGCCTGCACTTTCCATAGGGATGCGATTAATCTGAGAGCCAGCACTGACAGGCCAGATGGCTTCCTTCCACATTATGGTATAAATGAGATGACACATATCCCGCCTGGCTTCTTGAAGCATCCTTTCTTCAGTTGTGTAAAACCACCGTCTTCATGCTCCTTCTCCCACCTCCCCAGGAATGACTGCGTGTTCTCTTCTGATTGGCCATTGCAATTTTCAGTTGCCATTCTAATGAACCTCTGCCAATCGTCTGATGATTATGGTAGGCATGTAACGTGGAAGCAGGTTCACGGCGTTTGCTGACTGAGACAGAAGACACTAATTATGAATAACTATATCAATCATTTATTTACAATCACATTACATTTAAGTCCCCGAGTTATACAAACTATGAAATGAAATATTCAGTGAACAAGTACTTAGCTAAGAGCTCGTAAGTGCTTTCTAAGTCTGGAGCATACTTTCCCAACGGTTCTTCAGCTATGGTTGTGACCTCAGCCTGAAATAGGCCATGGGGACAAAGGAAAGACTCCAAGCCTCCCACACAACCTATTCTTATACCCCTGATGCACCCGGAACCAAAAATTGGTGCTGTGACGTGCAAGCCAATCAATGGGAACAATTAAATGGGCCAATCAATGACTGACAAGGTGGAAGTGGCTTTCTACCGTCAAATTAGCTAACCCCCCACGTGACACATAGGAAGTCTCTCCTTTTTACAGGGAACATGGTTCCCACAAATGATCCTAAAGTTGGCTCTAAGTTAAGGTATGGGTAAGTAAGCTAAGAGTTACCAATTCAGCAAAGAATCAGTGAGGGGAAAAGAGGGAAAGTGGTCCTGAGAAATGGGAAAACATTGTTCTGCTATAACGCAACGGTGGATAAATTTGGGATGATTGATGACCCCATGTGTAAACTGAGAAAGAATATGATTCATGCATAATGAACAAATATTTGGTGAGTTGGGGGGGGGGGCTTCCTTAGGCCACTATGTTCTTGTGACAATGGAATATTTGATAAATATTGTTGCATCCTTCTGTGAGCCACAGTACAGATGTTTTGAGGAGTTGGGTGTGTCAGCAGTGTTGGGAGAGCTTGATTCCTGGTTCTAGATCTGTGTAAGGAAGCTTAGCTTAAACCTTAAATAAGCAAGGCTCAATTTGTCTTAAAACATGATCCATATATTATCTGAGGATGTGTGGTTCTCAGCCTAATAATAGTGTTTTCTGAGGATTCAAACTGTGCTTTTGGATCGTATTACCAATGGTGCAAGGATCCGCTTATCATCGGTGTAGCAGTAAACAATGGGTCACTTCTGGTTCACTTGGTTCAGGAGGACCACAGGTTTGAGAAGGAATGAGATAGCCCGTCTCAGCATGGATGACTGCAGTGAGACTATGTCCAATCTGGATTGGGCAAATCTTGTTCCTGCTCACTACCAAATCATCCCATGTGATAGGGCAAATGCAGGAACACTCTCTGATGTGACACCCTATGACCAAATCTGTTCTCTGTCAGTTCCAACTTCTTCTTCATTTCCAACTTTAATTGCCTCGTTGTTCACAGCTGTATACTCAGCTCCCATGTCCCCAAGTTCTGGAGTTCCCTCCATGAACCTCATCACCTTTGTCAAAAACATGCATTACAAACTACACTCAGTGGCCGCTTTATTAGGTAATAAAATGCCCACTGAGTGTATGCTTGTGGTCATCTGCTGCTGCTTTATCCCATCCACTTCAAGGTTTGACATGTTGTGTGTTCAGAGATACTCTTCTACACACCACTGCTGTAACACGTGTTTATTTGAGATTCTGTCACCTTTCTGTCAGCTTGAACCAGTCTAGCCATTCACCTCTGACCTCTCTCATTAGCAAGGCATTTTTGCCAACGGAATTGCCGCTTAATGGATGATTTCTGTTTTTTGCACCGTTCTCTATACACACTAGAGACTATTGTATGTGAAAATCACAGGATATCAGCAGTTTCTGAAATACTCAAACCACCCCATCTGGCACCAACAATCAGTCCATGCTCAAAGTCACTTCGATCACATTTCTTCCCCATTCTGATACTTAGTCTGAACAACAAATGAACCTCTTGACCATGACTGCATGCTTTTATACATTGAGTTGCTCAGGATCAGGTTAAATATCACTGGCTTATGTCATGAAATTTGTTGCCACGTAATTGGCTGATCAGATATTTGCATTAATGGGTAGGTGTACAGGTGTGCCTAATAAAGTGGTCACAAAGTATATCCCTTAAGTCAAGCTTTTCATTGTCTATCTGAGTACCTTTGCTTGTGGCTGGAAATC
Source organism: Mobula hypostoma (assembly GCF_963921235.1). NCBI lineage: Eukaryota > Metazoa > Chordata > Chondrichthyes > Myliobatiformes > Myliobatidae > Mobula > Mobula hypostoma. Next base: position 85,526,043 of record NC_086109.1, read on the forward strand.
CAATTTTGCTTGACAACCCTCCTGCGAGATGCCTTGGAATATTCTGCTGCACCCAAAGCACCAAGTACAATCTGTTCTATGAGATGCCATTCAATCACAGAATAAATTGTGTTAATGTAGCAATGCTACTGAACCTCCAGTTTCTGCTGTTTTCATAAGAAATGTCCCATTGCAACACTGGGGAGGTTTGGCTGCTGTTAGAACATGAACCAGATCCAGTCAAAGCTAAACAGATTTCAATGTGGACTTTGGCCAAGACACTGAATATGGGAAGAATTAAACGCTTGTGAGTGTCTTGTCTTCGTCAAACCATTGACACTATTAAAATGACAGTAAGTATAAACAGCATCTGCTGTATATTTTGAACCCCTAATAACATTTAGAAGTTATACCAAAGGAATTTTGACAGCTCGATTAGTTTATATCCGTATATTTTCAAGTGTCCTGGATTTTTATCAAAATAAAAGCAATTGCCTGGAGAAACTCAACAGGTCAAGCAGCATCAGATGTGAAACATCAACCAAAACTTTTAGGGATTTTGAGTTCCTCCAGTAGTTTGTTTTCACTCCAGATTTTAGCTTCTGTAGTCTTTTGAGCACCCACCCCCAGATTATTTTTGAAAGTGCCACTTCCTCCCCCTCCCTTTGCTAGAGCCATTGTCTAAGGGTTAGCTGCCACCTTGTCTCCCCCTCAAAACCTATGTGTCAGCATGGTAGCTATCAGACCCGTGCTGTCCACAGTTTACGAAACATCAGACAGTGATGGAAGCTGGCTGTGTTGGCCTTGACTTTCTCAGAAGCACTCTTTCCTCTGTAATTTTTGCCCCATATCGTTTAACCTTTTGTTAACTTACGCTCATCAATCTCAGCTTTAAAACTGTTTGCAGAAGCCTCAAACCTTTACCACCCTGCTTGTTGAAATAGTATAAAACAAGAGATTCAGTTGTTTATATTTGAATGGTACAGTATAGGTGACCCTCTATCTGGTTGGGCATTCAAACTGCCTATCATTGCTCACAACATTATCTACTAACCTCTGATAGACAGTACGTTCTGAAAGCAGCAAGTTTTTAATCTGTTGTGAATGAACTGAACCATTATCAAGCAAAAAAAAGACAAAACTGCTCCATTTTTCTGTAATGTTCTTTGCCCTAGCTCAATAGCTTGTCTGGAGACTAATCTAATTGATATGTTAATGAGTAATCAGTATTACTGTCAAGAGTACAGTAACACCTCAATTTACAAAGGCTTGATAGACTAATTTCACCATATGGGGCATACATCCAATTTATAAAGACATTTTTCACAACAGCAAATAATGAGCTACACTCTGCAGGGGAAAACATTGTTCTGAAATTCCCACAGTGAATTTTGCCTCCATCTTGATTTATAGAATTTGATTTAAGGGAATACCATCTAGGATCTCAACCATTTCATAAATCAAGGAATAGTAGTATAGTTGGATCTTCAAATGAGAAAGAGCTTTGATATATCCATCTATTTAAAAAAAAACAGAAAATGCTGGAGACAGTCTGGAAACACCTGAAATATTAACTCTTCCCTTTCCACAGATGCTACCTGACCTGCTGAGTGTTTTCCACATTTTCTCTTTTTATTTCAGATTTTAGGTAGCTGCAGCAGTTTTGCTTATTTCCTTTGGTAGGAAATCTGTTTTACTCATCTGCAGCAACATAATTAACATGTCAGAAAGTCCAAGCATCTGGAACCAAAAAACGAAATTGAATAAGGGTTGGCTAATGTCAAGCAGTCATTGTGTTTAATGAAGACACCGGTCTGTAAAGACACCTGGCCTCCCTCCACTGGCTGCCAGTATGGTCCAGAATTGATTTTAAGATTCTCCTGTTTGTTTATAAAGCCCGAAATGGTCTGGCTCCCCCTTATATCACAGACCTTCTAACCCATTATTCTACTTCCAGGTCCCTCAGGTTGGCTGACTTGGGGCTCCTGGCTGTCCCGCGATCTAAACTTAAGCTCAGGGGTGACCGCGCTTTTGCAATTGTAGCCCCTAGACTGTGGAACAGCATTCCCCTCCCTATCAGATCTGCCCCCTCCATCGACTCTTTTAAATCCAGGCTCAAAACTTACTTTTATTCACTAGCGTTTGATTCCTCTTGATGTGGCTGATTTTTGGCTTGCGCCTAGGCCCTTCTGTTGTTTCTTTTGTGCCTATAAGCTGTTTGCCTTATTGGTTATGTCTGTGTTTCTCCTATTTGTAATTTTAGCTATTCTGCTCTGATCTGTACAGCACTTTGGTCAATGTGGATTATTTTTAAACGTGCTATATAAATAAATTTGACTTGACTTGACTTGTAAAGGCATAAATGTGATTGACTACACTAACAAGAACATCCCTGCTGTAACTGTGGAACATTTCTCTTTACCTTACAACCTACTCTGGTCTCTTACCTCTTCTCACCTGCCTATCATCTCCCCGGGTCCCCTCCAGCTCCCTTTCTCCTATGGTTCACTCTCCTCTCCTATCAGATTCCTTTCTCTCCAGCCCTTTATTTTTCCTAACCACCTATCACCATCCAGTTCTCCCGTTCCCCTCCCTCAACCTTTTCGTTCAGGCATCTCACCACGCCCCCCCCCCCAACCACTTCCTTTCCAGTCCTGAAGAAGGGTCTCGGCCCGAAACATCGACTATTCATTCATTTCCACAGATGATGCCTGATCTGCTGAGTTCCTCCAGCATTCTGCGTGTGTTGCTCTGGATTTCCAGCATCTGCAGAATTCCTCATGTTTAAGAAGAACCATTGTTGCTGTTCATGGAAATTGATAGATTTGGCTTCAAATCCATACACACAAGCAGTGAGTTGATGCAGCCAAATTAATTTGATACTGGAAATTTGCATTTCATCAGTCCTCATTTGATTTAGCTGGAATGTTAAGTTTTCATGCTTCACTGCTTGCCCAGAAGCTGTATTCGGTCAACAAAGTAATTCTGAGATATTCATCAAACACGAGCATTTTAAATCTCAGGAAGATGATCAAAAAGAATATGGAAGATAGAATGTTATATTCAAACTTTATAAAACACAGGAACCTGAAGGAGCAATAAAAAATAACTACTGAAAATTTGGACAGGTCAGAGATCTGTCATGAGAACAAGGAACAGTACAGCACAGTGCAGACCCTTCTGCCTACAATGTACCAATCTTTTAACCTACTCAGCTTAACCCTTCCCTCCCATATGGCCCTCTATTTTTCTTTCATCCATGTGCCTACCAAAGAGACTCTTAAATGCCCCCAAAGAAACTTCCCCTACTACCACCCTCAACAGCCTATTTCATGCATTTACCCACTCTGTGTATAAACCTACTTCTGACATTTCCTCTATACTCCAGTCACCTGATAATTATGCCCTCGTATATTAGCCATTTCTCCGAGAGGACCGCAACCTTGTTGTAGCATGGAGGCTTGTGTGCCTCAGTGACCCGGAGAGCTATGTTGGCTGGAGTCAGGGCTTCATGCTTTGGCTCTTGGTAGGGTCACCCATGCCAAACAGGTCAAAGGGTAGAGGACAGGCTAAAAGTGCTCCACCAGTCCTCCAGGTTCAGAGGTTCAGCTCAGGACTAAGAACCCTGACTGATAAAACAAAATTATTACAGAAACGGCAAGGAAGAATCCTACATCTGAGTACGATGGTATTCCTGAGTCTCGACCCAGGACTTGTATGACCGACAGTCGTGAAAACCAAGAGGAAGCTACTAACACAGTGAAGGAAGCCTGAACACTGACGAAGATGGAGAACCTTCATTGCTGCCCTAAATGTTAGTTGTCCAACCGACAGTAAGAAATATTATTCATTACTGCCTTGGGAAAAGGTGTTGGCTGTCCACTCTATGCCTATTATCATTTTAAACACATCTAGTAAGTCACCTCTCATCCTCCTTCACTCCAAAGTGAAAACCCCTCGCTTGCTCAATCCTTCTCCATAATATAGGTTCTCTAATCCTGACAGCACCCTGGTAAATATCCTTTGCATCCTCTTTAAAGTTTCCACATACTTCCTATAATAAGGCGACCAGAAATGAACACAATACTCCAAGTGTGATCTAACCAGAGTTTCATCGAGCTGCAACATTACCTTGTGGTTCTTGCATTCAATCCCCAGACTAATGAAGGCAAACACACCATATAGCTTCTTAACCACCCTATTAATTTTAAGAACTTTGTGGACATAGGCTCCAAGATCCCTCTTTTCCTTCACACTACAGAGAATCCTATCATTAACTTTGTACTCTGCCTTCAAGTTCAACCTTCCAAGCATATCACTTCACACGTCTCTGGGTTGAACTGTACCACCTCTCAGCTCTGCATCCTATCAAAGTCCCGTTGTAACTAATGAAAACATTCCACACTATCAACCACATCACCCAGTTGCAAACTTACTAACCCACCCTTCCACTTCCTCATCTAAGTCATTTATAAAAATCACAAAGGGCGGTAGTCTCAGAACAGATCTCTTTGGAGCACCACCCTTCACCGAGCTCTAGGCAGAATATACTCTGCTCTCCGCCTTTGATGGGAAAGCCAATTCTGATTCCACGCAACTAAGTTCCTCTGGATCTCATGCCTCCTCACTTGTTAAAAGAGCCTACCATGGGGTACCAGGTCAAATGTCTTACATAAATTCCATATACACCACTTTCAGTGCCCTACCTTCATCAGTTTGTTTTGTCATTTCCTCGAAAATGTCCGTCAGACTTGTGAAGCATGGTCTGCGCCTTTCTAATCAGGTTAAGTTCCTCTAAATATTTTAAATCCTGTCTCTGAGAATCCTCTCCAAGAGTTTGCCTATTGCAGTTATCCCTATTAACTCTTCTGAACAAAGGAATTCCATTTGTCACCCTCAAATCTTCTGGTACTACTTCTGTGGCCAATGAAGATGCAACAATCATTGCCAAAGGTGCAGCAATCTCTTCCCTCGCTTCCTATAGTAACTTGGGTTGTATCCCGTCTGGCCCGAGTACTTATCTATCCTAATGTTTTTCAGAATTTCCCGGGCATCCTCTTACTGGAGCTCAATATGTTCCAGCACAGTACCGTGTTCTACGCTGCTCTGACTTTTGTCAAGGTCCCTATCGTTGGTGAATACCAAAACAGTGTATTTATTAAGGACTACCCCTACCTCCTCCCGACACATGGTCTATGTTGTATGATAGACTAGATGTATACTCTCTGGATTAAGAAGAATGAGAGGCTACCTCATGAAGACCATATGAAGCTTAACAGAGTCATTGTAGAATGATATTTTCCCTGGCTGGAGTGGAGATACCAGAGGCCACAATGTTTAATGAAGGGGCTAGCCATCACAGAGGGATGTAACCAGAGGGTGGTGTAACGTTTGTTTCACAGCTGGGTCCATGATTATATTTAAATCAGCCAATAGAGTTTTGGAATCAAGGAACTCATAGAATATGGGGTTAAGACAGGAGACTGGTGCCAAGGTAAAGGATCAGCTTTGAACTTACTGAATGGTGGAGCATACGGGAGAGGCAAAATAACCCACTTCAGCTTCTGTTTCTTCTGTTGCAGCCCTGCAGGGCGTCCCATCGCTACTCTTGTCCACTTGGCTAAGTTCCTGATTACAACAGCGGCAGTCAAAAACTACCTATCAATTATGTGCGCTTGACGGTTCAAAACAGCATCTGCATTTGTCAAGGCTAATTTAGAAGAACGTGCGGTACCGACAGCAGAAATATTTTCCAACATAAGTATGACGTACCTGGCAACTCTGGGAACTACAGAAATGTTGATTCAGTTAAACAAATCTCTTTTACACTCACTTCCTCCATAAAGCAACTTGAATTTTCCAGTGTTACTTAAAACATAATCATTCCTTTAACTCCTTTGTGCTGAATAGACTCCTGGGGCAAGCCTTTTTTTAGAATATACTGTAGAACATAGAACAGTACTGCACAGAAATAAATCTTTTGGCCTTGGTGTTTGTTCTAAACACAATGGAAAGTTAAATTAAATCTCTTTTGCCTGTATATGATCCATATCTCTCCAGTACCCGCATGTTCATGTGTCTATCTTAAAGTGTCTAAAACATCACTATTGTATCTGCTTTCAGCACTCCTGCTGGCGTCGTGGGTGGCAAGGTGGGGAAACTCCCCCCTTTCCTCCACTAGCTTGCAGGTCATCCTAGGGCAAGGTGAAGAACCTGCTTCGCCCCCCCCCGCCCCACTATCGGGGTCATGTGAAGCCATGGGAGCAGGTGGTGGATGGTCGTGTGAGCAGCTGGTGCACATCACAAGTCCTGGTTATGTGAGCACTGACACTAGGCAGACAATCCCTGAAGAGTATTGATAATGACTGGGGTCACCCATCTTCTAAAGACACTGCCCAGAAGAATGCAATGGAAAGCCACTTCTGTAGAAAAAATTGCCAAGAATAATCACGGTCAAAAGACCATCATACAACACGGCACATAATGATGATGATGATGATGCTGGAAACTCATTACAGGCACTTACCACTCACTATGGAAAAATATTTGCTCTGCACATCTCCTTTAAACTTCTCCCTCTCACCTCAAAGGCATGTTCTCTAGTATTTGGCATTTCTATCCTGGGAAAGGCATTCTGATTGTCTGCTCTAACTACACCTTTCATAACTTCATAAACCTCTGTCAGGTCTCCTCTCAGCCACTGACACTCCAGAGAAAACAATGTAAATTTCTCCAACCTCGTCAGGCAGCTTCCTGTGTACCTTTACTCTATCCTCTCCAAAGTCTTTCTGTACAGGAGCATTCAGAATTTCATGCATTACTCCAAATGCCACCTAACCAAATTTTTACGTAGCTGCAACTTGGCTTCTTGACTCTTTGTAAAACATCCCAATGTCATTCAGTTCTCACTTCTGTCTGTACATCATTGGTTGTCCATGGGGCTCAGAATGAGAATCACCTTTACCATGGTCACGAAATTTGTTGTGTTCTGCAGCAGCAGAACAATGCAAGATATAAAAATACAGTTCTGTGCATATGTCTCAGGCACACTACTCTTGCACAGTACTGTACAAGTTATGATAGATTGATAGTTAGAAAGGTAGAGTGATGGAGGAATAACATGGTAATGTTCAAGAATCTATTGGCAGAGGAGAAGAAGCTGTTCCTCAAACATTGACTGTGGATCTTCAAACTGCTCCTCGATTTTTTTTACCGTGCCCATGGTCTGCTCTTTATCAAATTATGGTATTGCTTTGCACTGTTGTAACTACATGTTATAATCATGTGGTTTTGTCAGTTTTAGTCTTCGTTTGTCCTGTGTTTTCTTGTGATATCATTCTGGAGGAATGTTGTATCATTTTTTAATGCATGCATTTCTAAATGACAATAAACAAGGACTGAGTGTCCTCATAATCTATAATCTAAAAAATTGTAGTAAAAAGAAGAGGCCACGATCTGGATGTTGAGCATCCTTGATGATAGATGCCACCTTCTTGAGTCACTCCTTTTGAATATGTACTCAACGGTAGGGAGGGTTCTTAATTTGATGGAGCTGAGTCTTTTGATCCTGCGCGTTGGAGATTCCTTACCAGGCAGTGATGTAACCAGTCAGAGTGCTCATCACAAAACATCTTCAGAAATTTTCAAGAGTCTTTGATGATATATCAGATCTCCTCAAACTCCTAGTGTTTTGGTCTAATGACTCAGTTGCCTCCTTTGACTGGTCACTCTCTTGTAGATTGTCCAGGCTACAGTTTCATGTCACAATACGATGTATTCTGCTACATTGAACATAGAACAGCACAGGACAGGTGTAAGCTATAAGACTGTAAGACATTGGAGCAGAATTAGTTCATTCAGCTCATTGTGTCTGCTCCACCATTTGACCATGGTAGATCCACTTCCCTCTCAAGCCCATCGGCAGTAAAATTTCTTTTCAATATTCTCAGGAAATCTAGGACTGTATATAGTGGGCTGGGATCACTCAATCCAATGCGAACCTGAGACCCGGACCTTATTAGCTATTTTTCATTAAAAATATCCTCTTCGATATTTCTGGCACTTCTCTTAATTAAGTCAGCTGGAAAGCAACATAGCTGAAAATAATAAAAAGTCTTTAGGTGTGGGAAACCTGATATTTTAAAAGGTAAATACTGGAATTGCTAGGGGTTGGCACTGTGCGTTGGCCTTCATCAGTCAGGGGATTGAGTACTAGACCCACAAGGTGATATTCCAGCTCTATAAAACTCTGGTTCGACCATACTTTGAGCACTGCGTTCAGTTTTGTTTGCCTCATTATAGGAAGGATGTGGAAACTTTAGAGAGGGTGCAGAGGAAATTTACCAGGGTTCTGTCTGGATTAGAGAATGACTTAAGAGGATAGGTTGACCAAGCTAGGCTTCTCTCTTTGGAGCAAAAGAGGATGAGAGATGATTTGATAGAGGTGTACAAGGTGAAAGGAGGTATAGATAGAGTGGACAGGCAGTGCCTTTTTCTCAGGGTGTCAAAAGCTAATACCAGAGGACATAATTTAAAGATGATTGGAGGAAAATATGTTGGGGGGGGTGCAGGAAGCTCAGAGGTAAATAACTGTAATGTACTACAGTACTGCACAAAAGTTTTAGCTCATATATATATAGCTAGAATGCCTAAGACTTTTGCAGAGTACTGTAGTAATTTTATGTATTGCACTGTACTGTTGCCATTAAAACAAATGCTAATTTCATGACATATGTGATAAACCTGATTCTGATATGGGTCCGGATCTCTATTATAGACTGAAAGTGGGAAGGGGGCAGGGAGAGGGGAAATCATGCATGGGAAAAGAGAAAGGGAGAGAGGAGGGACCAGAAAGCACCAGAGAGACACTCTGTAATGATCAATACACCAAATTGTTTGGAATCAAATGACCTTGCCTGGTATCTTATGGCTGGGTCTTGTCTGTACCCACATCACCCTCCGCCCCGGCACTCCACTGACACCCGTACCACAACCCTCCCGTGGTGCTCCACCCTCACCATCCCAACATCCTTTACTCCCTCCAAATCTACAAACTCACTTTCTGCCCCTCGTTGACAAATACAGTACTGTATAAAAGTCTTAGCCACCCTAGCTATATAAATGTGCCTAAGAATTTTGCACAGTACTGACTCAGCAAGTCAGGCAACATCTGTAGAGGTAACAGAGTTGGCGTCATAAGTTGATGAAATTATTTACTTTTAAAGATGTGACTTTATAAAGCAGCTTTATAGCTATGTAAAGCTCGAAAATACAGCTTTATAAAAAGCTGGTTAAGTCATATTAAGTTTTATTTAGCCCTTTGGTTCTTTGAACCACCCTGCTCCAGCAGCCCCTGATTAACCTGAACCCAAAATGGGACAATTTACAATGACCAATTAACCTTTCCGGTATGTCTTTAGGCTGCTGGAGGAAACCAGAGGACCTGGAGAAAACCCATGCGTTCCACGGGGAGGACCTATAGAGACTCTTTACAGGGCGGCGCTGGAATTGAGCTCCAAATTCTGAAATCCCCCGAGCTGTAATAGTGTTGGGCTAACCGCTGCAATAATGACAAGAGGACATGGATTAAGGAGAAAGGTTCAGAGGTGATACGTTGGGCAAATCTTTTACACAGAGAGTGGTGAGTGCCCGCTTTGCTGCATGCTTGAGTGCTCGATGAGGTGGGGGGGGGAGGGCTGATGCTTTTTTGCTGGTTGGGGGGGGTCATTGCCTTCCTGCTGCTTGTGTGTGGGAGGGGGGGCTTTAGGGTTCTAATATTTAACTGGCATTCATTCTTTGGGGTACTCCTCTCTTTAACGTGGCTGTTTGTGAAGAAAAAGAATTTCAGGATGTATATTGCATACATTTCTCTGACATTAAATGTACCTATTGAAACCTACTGAAATCCACTGGCAGAGGTGTCAGTGGGGGCAAGTATATTAGGGAGCTGAGCTGAGTTGAGTTGTCCTCCGATCTTGCCAATCCATTTGCAAATGTTTTGTCACCATATGAGGAGACATCATCAGTGCACTGTCCATTTGTGATGTAGTCCTGAATGCTTGGCCATTATATACTAATCAATCAGTTGATTGGTCATCATCGCAGAAACTCACTTGTGATGTAGTGAAGGGTCTCGTCGCTGATTGGTTGTGTGGCGAACTCTGTGCGTTGTGGTCTGGAATTTTGCCTGCACTGGCTTATAAATAGGATCAAGGTCTACATGTCTGTATACAGGATTTTGGTGGAAAACCATGCTCCCAGGAATTCTCTTGCATGCCGCATGTTTGCTTGCGCCAAGACTTTCATTGACACCCAAACTATATTAAGGAGTTTAAGGGTCTCTTAGATCAACACATGAATATGCAGTAAAGGGAGGAGAAGATGGCAGTGCGACGCAGCGCGCGCGGCCTCTCTGGTGAAATGATATCGGATTTGCTAAATAGGGGCCGTGCACAATCCTGATTTGATGGAGACAGACGTGAGAAGCACGGACGAACATCTGAAGAAACTTCTGAAATGCCCGGTTCGCTGCCGCTGCTACTGTGCGATCGAGACTCTCCAGAGGGAAGGCCCCAAATCCTCGGCTTTGCCTGTTGCTAGTGGCCGGGGCTGGGGTCGAAGTGCTCGGCAGAGATGGTGCTCAGTGCTCGGTGTCAGAGGGCTGGTCAGAGGCTCGAAGTTTTCGGACGGACTGACAGTCGGACAGTGATCGGGTGCTTCCAAGATGCTGCATTGGCAAGTTTGCGGTGCTGGAAGCTCATGGCAGGGAGAGTTTTCTTCCTTCTACCGTCTGCATGAGATAGTGGGACTTTCGAGAGACTTTGAGACTTTTTTTACCATGCCCATGGTCTGTTCTTCTATCATATTACGGTATTGCTTGCACTGTTGTAACTATATGTTATAATTATGTGGTTTTTGTCAGTTTTTCAGTCTTGTTCTGTCTTGTGTTTCTGTGATATCACACTGGAGGAACATTGTATCATCTCTTAATACATGCATTACTAAATGACAATAAAAGAGGATTGCGTGTCCTCATAATCTAATCTAATCTAATCTAAATGGAGGGATGTGGACCTTGTACAGTCAGAAGTGATAAATTTAATTAGGGCCTGTACCTATGCTGTACTGTTCTATGATCTATGTAACAGAATGCATCATTAGAGGACATGATCACCTGGGCAACCAAAAATCTAAAATGGGACATGCAAACTAGCATGGCAAGTCATAAACACAAGAGAATTCTGTAGATGTTGTAAATCCAGAGCAACACACACAAAATGCTGAAGAAAGTCAGCAAGTCAGGCAGCGTCTACGGAGGGGAATAAACAGCTGACGTTTCAGGCCGAGACCCTTCATCAGGACTGGAAAGGAGGAGGGAAGAAGCCAGAATAAGAGGGTTGATGGAGGGGAAAATACAATAGGTGAAGGCAGATGAGGGGGAAGGTGGGTTACTGGGGAAGGGGGTGAAGTAAAAAGTTGGGAGAGGATAGGTGGAAGAACTATGTCCCCATAGTCAAGCGTCTGGATGAGCACATGGTCAAAGAGTCACAGAAATCACAGAAGAGGAGCACTGAGAGAAGGCCTTACTGAACTCCCATTGAAGGGAAGTTTTAAATTTCTTCAGGGTAGGCATATCTCTAAGAGACTTTGCAATGTAGTAACAAATCATAAATGCAAGAGATTCTGCAGATGCTGGAAATATTGAGCAACACACATAAAATGCTGGAGGAACTTTGCAGGTGTTAATTATCATCATTACTAATTAAGTTGAAATTTGTAGAAAGCAGAAAGTAGATGCATTTGTGTAATTTTTTGATCAGTCAAAAATACTTTGTTTTGCCAAAACTAATAACCAAAGATACGTCTTTGAATTGAACTAAAAATTAAAATAAACTAAAAAATTCAAACCCCATTTGGAGGTAATTAATTTCATAATTTGTGGTGGATTGTTTCCAAGACTTGTGCCAGATCTTACAGACACTTGGAGAAAGAAGCTGGAAGTCCTCAAGCCAGTCCTCATTAGGAGAATGGAGGTAGAGAAGGTCAGTGGTTTCGAATTCCTTGGCATTAACATATCAGAGGATCTGTACAGGGACCAGCATTACAAAGAACACATGACAGCGCCTCTACTTTCTTAGAAGTTTCTGTAGGTTTGGCTTGTCACCAAAAGCTTTGACAAATTTCTGTAGGTGCACATTGGAAAGTATCTTGGCTGGTTGCACCACAGACTGGAATAGAAACACCAATACCCAATAATGGAAAAGCCGACAGAAGCTGATGGACACAGACCCATTCATCAGAGGCAAAGCCCTCTCCAGCACTGAGCACATTTACATGGAGCACTGACATGAGAAAACAGCATCCATCATCACAGACTCTACCATCCCAGCCATGCCCTCTTCTCGCTGCTGCCATTTGGCTTAGTCCCACACCACTAGGTTCAGAAATGTGTTATTACCCTACAGCGATCAGGCTGCCGAACTGACTACCACTCTGAACTGACTCTAAAGCCTACAGACTCACTCTCAAGAACCTTTCACAGCATGTGTTCTTAGTATTAATTTTTTGTTTGCACAGTGTGTCTTCTTTTGCACATTGGCTGTTTGTCTGTTTATCTATGGCTTTCATAAGATTCAAGTGTAGTTTTGTAAATACCTGCAAGAAAATTAATCTCAAGTTATTATATGATAACACATATGCATTTTGATAATTAAATTTGTTTTGAACTTTGAGAGCTATTCAACGCACAGTATGCCTGTGCCTTTTGAGACACCAGCTCTTCACTGTGATCATCAATTCCCCGATCATGTTCTGTCCAGCCAAAAATCCCATCCTAAATTTGATTGATGCCATCAGGGCCAGCACAGTCGTGTAGTGGTTAGCGCAATGCTTTACAGTACCAATGACCCAAGTTCAATTCCCACTGTTGCCTGGAAGGAGTTTGTACGTTCCCCCATGACCGTGTTGGTTTCCTCGAGGTGCTCCGGTTTCCACAGTCCAAAGACATACTGTTTGGTGGGTTAATTGGTCTCTGTAAATTGTCCGTAATTAGACCAGGGTTAAATCAAGGATTGCTGGCGGTGTGGATCGAGGGGCTGGATGGACCCATTCTGCACTGTATCTAAATAAAATAAAAAGCAGTTGATTAAGTTAAAACCAAATTAGGAGTCTATGATGATCCTCGTTGATCCTGATAAAGATCATGAGTGTGATTGATGTCTAGATAAATGTGATTACTACCGTGCACTGACCAGAATGGAGCACAAAATACTTTAACAGCTAAAGAAAGATAAAGTGAGAACAGGTAACGTGATGGTAACAACTTTAGATAAAGTCATTGTTTTCTAGACTTTGTAGAATAAGGTGATTGTGAACACAAGATGTAAAATAAAACATTGTGATATATCGTGCTACAAATCAATTTTGGCTCATCCTGTCAGTTAAAACTTTGATCAGTTTTTTTTTAAATAATTTTTAAATTGTTTAGGGACAGCCATTCAGATTATCACTTGCTGAATCCAAGTGGACCAAGCCCACCGCTCCCAAGCTTTACGCAATTCTGCCTCCTGCTTTGCTCCACATTACCCACACAACACTTTCTTCTTACTTCCCAAGAATATTGAGATATATTTTGGTGAATTTCTTTATCTCCATGCCATTCAACTCCACTGATTTTATAAACTTCCATATGTGATACTGGACAATAATATCTGGCCTTTTAATCGCTGAGGTAATTTCCTAACTGAGTCTTCTCCCAACACACACACACTACAGATACAGGCACACCACCTCACAAACTATAGAAACAGCCACATTCATTCTTTCTTTCTCTCTCACTCACACAGACACACAGACACACTTCATATACAGTCATGGCATCACACAAACTATAGAAACAACCATATTCTCTCTCTCTCTCTCTCTCTCAAGCACAGAACACACACACACACACACACACACACACACACATACACACACACACACACACACACCCACGCACAGACGCACACATTACAGATGCAAGCACACTATCACACATACTACAGAAACAGCCACATTATCCCTCTCTCTCTTTCTCTCTCCCACACATACACACATAAACACACCGATACACACACTCACTAAGTACAAAAACAGTCATGTTCTCTCTCTCAGTCTCTCTCACACACAGACAGACAGATGGACACACACACTCACGAAGTACAGGAACAGTCACATTATCTCTCAGTCTCTCTCTCTCTCTCTCTCAGATTTTTTCCCAGCCAGTAAGGCATTTTTCTTATCCTGTACCATGACCCAGATTATCATCTTTTTACTTAGCCTGAGACTAGACTGTAGATTTCCTCATTATGAAAGGCATGGCATCACATCAATGACAGAATTTAACCAGCTCTCATCATCTACATCTTTGCTGTATTGAATCAAAAACCTCAGTTTAAACTGTTGACAGTTAGCTTGTGCCGTCCAATTCTGATACCATTCTTCCATTCCACTTAAAAGCAAAATATGTCTGTGTCCCATATCCAAACGGTAAACACGTCCAATCTGTCCACTCTCATAAAAATCCTGATTCAAGCAGAATCTTGATCCAGTTATCACATTCCTTGGCATGATAATAATAACATCAATCAAGATACATTTGGAATTCCCATTTCTTACTATTGAAGCATTACCAAGTGGAGAATGTCATAAACATCTCATTATCCTTAATATGGTTCCATTTGTCCAGTAAGATGAATTTAAAATGTATACATATTTAGTGTTTTAATGATTGTATTAAATTAATATTATTCCAATGCTTAATAGGTCTGTTTCATGCTTTAGATAATTTTGTAGCTCTTGTGGAACTAAGATGATATAAAGTGCTCTGTTGTGTGAGTTGGCTCAAAGATTTTGATAAGGTCAAAAGCCAAAGATATATGAGTCTACAATATCCAGTAAACAATCGGAGGTCAACTATATATGATTCAGGATTGAGAAGCTCTCCACCAACAGATGGCAGAACTTTGAAATCAATGCACACTCTTTTTTGAGATGTCCATACTTCTAAAGTTCTTGTGGATTCGTACTTAAAAGTCAGTTAACCCTGGAAATCAACTTTGGTTTATGTTTGAAGGACAAACCCAGGACGATGGCTATTGCGAGCCTTCAGAGACATCTTTTATCAATCAATGTTTTTTTTGGGGCTACTTTTGAACCTTGGCAATTACTTTATTTGTTGGCATGCCATGTTAATGTCAGAAGTGTGGCAATTCTTGTGGCCTCCACCAGCACAATCCTTGAGCTGTGTTGGTCGTTGAGCCAAACAATGCATTTCACTGTTAGTTTCGATGGTTCGCAGTATGTGTGACAAATAAAGCTAATCTCTCTTTATCTGGCAGAGCCAGAAAATGGAAAGAAATAAATAGAAACATAGAAACATAGAAAATAGGTGCAGGAGTAGGCCATTCAGCCCTTCGAGCCTGCACCGCCATTTATTATGATCATGGCTGATCATCCAACTCAGAACCCCGCCCCAGCCTTTCCTCCATACCCCCTGACCCCTGCAGCCACAAGGGGGTGTCATTCAAAATGTCATTCAAGTGTACAGATTACAGATCTACTTTAACAATAAATATCTTTCAAGTGTACAGATTAAAGATCTACTTTAACAATAAATATTCAAATTTACAGATTACTGATCTACTTTAACAATAAATGTCATCAATTTTACAGATTACAGAAAAGAGTACAGTCAATGTTTCAGGCTGAGACCCTTCTGAAGATCTCTTTTGACTGCTGAAGGGTCTCAGCCCAAAACGTCAACTGTGCTCTTTTTCATAGATGCTGTCAGCCTGCTGAGTTCCTCCAGCATTTTCTGTGTGCTGCTTGAAATTCCAGCATCTACAGATTTTCTCTTGTTTGGTACAGACTACAGATCTATTTTAACAAAAAATTTCATTCAAATTTACAGATTACAGAGATCAATTTTAGCAATTGATGCTCAATATCATATTCCTCTGTCAAACTAATGTTTGGTATTGTTTCATACACCTTCTTGTACCTTGCTAAAGTGGTTATAATGTCTGACCATAGAGAGACTGTTGGACATAAGACTGTAGGGTATAGGAGGGGGCTATCATGACTGCCTCACCATACCTTCATGACTGATTTATTATTCCTTTCAACTCCATTCTCCTGCCTTCTCCCCATAACCTTTGACGCCTTTACTAATCAAGAGCCTGTCAACTTCCACTTTAAATACACCGCATGACATAACTTCCACAGCTGTCTGTGGCAATGAATTCCACAGATTCACAACCCTCCGACTAAAGAAACCCCTTCCCATCTCTTTTCTAAATGAATGTCCCTCTATTCTGAGGCTGTGCCCTCTGGTCCTAGACTCACTCACAATAGGAAACATCCTCTCCACGTGCACTTTGTCCAGTCCTTTCACTATTCCATAGGTTTCAAAGAAATCTCCCCTCTTTCTTCTAAATTCCAGCCAGTACAGACCTGGGGCCATCAAACTCTATTAATACAGTAACTCTTTCACTCCCAGACATTTTGAAGCCCAAAGCCAAGTACGTTTTCCTAATCTACACTGTTTTCAGAAGGGGTAATTGGAATCAAGTTGCCTATGACTACTTCTGAGTAAGAGCTTTGTTGGTTTGAATCCCATGTCCGATGCACAATCAGCTAATTAAAGTTGGCACAGTCACATACTGTACATCGTGTGCTGCATTGTTGGATGTAGCTTTTCCCTGATGAGGTGGCCCTGTCTGTCCTCCTCAATGGATGAGGAACATTTTCAAGATTTTGACCAGTGTTCCTTCTATCATCTTCAGCAGAGGAGATTATCCGGCTGTTATCACATTGTGGTTTGTAGGAGCCTACTGTGCCCCAAATGGCTGCTACATTTCTTACAACTTACCAGAGGTATCACACTTCAAAGGATTTTTTCTAAGCTATTTTTGGATATCTTGTGAAAGATGCTTGATAAACACAGATATTTTTTCTTTAGAATAATTATATAGAACTGCACAGAAAGATCAGCTAGCATATAGAGTCCATGACTCTTTTTTTGGATACAGTCCTTACCTAAGCTTCCTCTATTTTTTTTTTCTCTCTCAATTTCCCTACCGTTAGGCTATTATTGCATCTGTTCCCAACATCCTGCTAGGCAGTGGATTCTAAATCTCAGTCATTCATTGCTTGAAAATGATTCCCTTCTTGTTGATATGATTCTTCTTGCCATTTACCAACACCTATGGTGTCTGGTTATTGTTCCTTCCACCACTCAAAACCATTTGTCTTCATATTCTACCCACACACTTCCTGATTGTAATTGCCACTGAGAAAGAACATGGCCGCTTCTAGGGGAACAGCACCACAGTCTCCCACCTTTCCTTATGGCTGCAAGCTCACTCAGGCTATTTAAATACTGGCAGCAAAGTTGTAGCAGTAACAGATCAAAACCCCAAAGGAATCTAAAGACATGAGTTCAAATCCTACTATAATTACTGGAGAAGGTGAATCTG
Organism: Mobula hypostoma; assembly: GCF_963921235.1. Classification (NCBI taxonomy): domain Eukaryota; kingdom Metazoa; phylum Chordata; class Chondrichthyes; order Myliobatiformes; family Myliobatidae; genus Mobula; species Mobula hypostoma. The sequence continues at coordinate 85,543,541 of NC_086109.1, forward strand.
AGAATTTTATGAGATACTGCAGTGAAATGCCTGTGTTGCTGACAATGTATTTTTGGATAACAGGATCAGCAATTATTTAATGTTCTTTTAGGAGAGAAGGTGGCCTTCCTTGTATGTGTAACTCCAGAGCCCGCCAACATGATGTTTAAAATGCCTTCTGAAGCAAACCAGTATTGAAAAGCCACAGAATCTAGTCAAGCTTATTGTCATATGCGCAATCGCAGTGAGGCAGAGGTACAATGAAAAAGCTGCTTGCAGCAGCATCACTGGCAAATACAATATGCTGCAGAGGTCTTAGGCGTATATATTTATCTAGGGTGCCTAAGCCTTTGCACAGTACTGTAGTAATTTTATGTATTGCACTGTACTACTGCAAGACAAAACAAATTTCATGACATATGTGTGTGATGATAAACCTGATTATGGGATGGGTCTCTATTGTGGACTGAGAGTGGGAAGGGGGCAGGAAGAGGGGAATCATGGATGGGAAAGGGGGAAGGAAGAGGGGAGGGAGTGGGGATCTCCAGAGAGATATTCTGTAATGATCAGTAAACCAACTGTTTGGAATCCAATGAGCTCAGGGCTGGGTGTATCTGCACCCCGTGCCACTCCATGCCCCTGGCATTCCTTCTCTGCCACCTGTCCCACACACCTCCTGCGGCGTTCTACTCCACCATTCCCAACATCCTTTGCTTCCACCAGATTTACAAACTTGCTCTCTGCTCCACGCTGACAAATTTAGTACTGTGCAGAAGTCTTAAGACTGTTTCACAGAACTGTAGGTTCAGAAAACACACAAGCATAAATTAGATAAAGTTAGCACACTCTAAGTTATACTTAATGGATAAAATATAATGCAAATGAAAGACTATTTACTAATCTAACCAACGACTTGATCACTAAGTCACTGTCAAATATTAGATTTCTGGACCAGCTCTACAAATTAGTCAAGCAACAACCTGACAAACACAAGCAAATCTGCAGATGCTGGAAATCCAAAGTAACACACAGAAAATGCCGGAGGAGCACAGCAAGTCAGGCAGCATCAATGGAAAAGTGTAAGCAGTTGACGTTTCGGGCCAAGGCCCTTCTCCAGGACTGAGAAAGAAGGGGGAAGATGTCAAAATAAAAAGATGGGGGGAGGTGAAAGAGGGTAGCTGGAAGGTGACAGGTGGGTGGGAAAAGGAAAAGGCTGGAGAAGAAAGAATCTGAAAGGAGAGGAGAGTGGACAATAGGAGAAAGGAGGAGGGAACCCAGGGGGGAAGTGATAGGCACATTCACACTCACAGATCATATACTTCAGTCAATAGCCCATGGTAACCCAGACTCTAACTTGGTTATCCTTAAAGCAATACAGTATCAGCAAGTGATTGCACCATGTTTACTGCTGTACATGCTTTGGATGACCTAAAAACCCTTGGAAATGAAGAAAAAACAAGGGAAACTAAGTCACATAAACTGCAGAAGGACACTGGACCATGGCAAAAGAGCAAAGGATGGTGATGGGCAGATAAGCAGAAGCGAAGAGGTGAAAGATATTAAGATTATCCTCTCACCCCTTCAATTCTCCACACCTGCCCATCACTTCCCTCTGGTTCCATTCCTCCTTCCCTTTCGTCAATTGTCCACTGTCTTCTCCTATTAGATTGCTTCGTCTTTAGCCTTTTTCCTCTTGCACCTATCACTGTAATGAGCTCTTTGGGCCCATGTGGGGTGCCGGATAGACTTGGACTCCAAGGTTTCTAGAGCACCTGAATTTGTTATTGTTGTTTAACGACCATCATTCAGAGTTCCTCGTGTTTTTCTGCAGCAACTTACTCTTTGTAAAGTGATCTCCTGGTGCCTTCTGTTTAATCTTATGAAGCTTATTTTGAAAGGCTCAGGGATTCCATGTTATTTTTATTATTTAAGAGGATGCCAAATTAGTTCTAACGGAGCGTCCTAATTTTGAGAATGTTACTTCTCGCAGTGTCGCCTGGCCGAGCCACCGATGATTTTATGAATAAACACTCGTCGCCATCTCTACAACAGACTCTATCATTCCCCTGCACTTGGGTTCCACTATTGCCAGCACACACTGTGATAATCTCCTTCATTTTTTTAACTTCATCCCCCATCCCCCAGCCACCCACCTTCCCCCTCACCTGATCTCACCTATCACCTGCCAGCTTGTACTCCTCCCCCCACCGTCTTGTTATTCTGGTTTTTGCCCCCCTTCCTTTCTATTCCTGATAAAGGGTCTCAGCATAAAACATCGGCTGTTGATTCCCCTCCACAGATGATGCCTGACCTGCTTATTCCCTCCAGCATTTTGTGGGTGTTACTCAAGATTTCTAGCACTTGCAGAATCCTTTGTGTTTGTGGTTGTGGAAATAAATCACCTGCTCCTTTCCCTCAGCCGATGAATCAGTCTAGTCCATTTGGAACTCTGTGGTAACAAGTATGCTGGAAAGCAGCCATGTACACAGGCTGTGTTAGTTTCCATAGCTGGGAAACATCCCCAGGAGGTGACACACCTCCTTTTTTTCTTTTCTTTCTACCATCCAGGGCCTCAAATCTTTCCTCCAGATTCCTCTTGATTTATGTGTACTTCTTTCAACTTACTTGCTTCATAACCTTTAGAATCACTTGCTCGTTTTCTTGTTCCACTAGCATTTTCATTCATCTGCAGTCACACCTTTCATTACTTAGTCTCTCCTGCTTTCAACCCCATCACTAATTCCTTCCTTTCCCTCACCTGCTTTCCCCTGCATTTAAAACTAGTTTGCTTTTAACTGTTCCCAGTGCTGGAGACACATCATTGACCAGGGACATTAATTCTGTTTCTTTCTCTATATCTGTCAAATATTTCCAGCAATGCCTGCTTCATTAACTTCTTTAGTAACCTGTCCTCCCACCTTCAAAGGACAGTGCTCAAGCAACCACAGATTACTTTTTAGTAGCATAGCGGTTAGCTAATACTTTATATACTTTAGTGATTGAAAGATCCGGGTTCAATTCCTGCTGCTCTCTTTACGGAGTTCTTACATTCTACCCATGACTGCGTGGGTTTCCTCAGAGTGCTCCAGTTTCCTCCCACATTCCACAAGATGTATGGGTTAGGGTTAGTAAGTTGTGGGCAAGCTATATTGCCACCTGTCCAGGAGGACCAGAACCTTGTCATAGGGTTTGAAAGCTTGCGTGCCTCAATGATCCGGGGAGCTATGTTGGCTGGAGTCAGGACCTTGTGCTTTGGCTCTTGGTAGGGAAAATGCCAAGCAGGTCAAAGGTTAGAGGCCAGACTAAGAGCGGTCCAACAGTCCTCCAGCTTCCACAGTTCAGCTCAGAGCTAACAACCCTGACTGTTTTTAAAAAGTTGTTACGGAAACAGCAAAGAAGAATTCTTCTATATCAGTGTGCAACTGTATGGACAGACAGAAATAGAGGACTTTCATTGCTGCCTTAAGCACCAGCAGCATAACAGGCAACGAGTATGTTGGCAGCAGAAGCACGGTGAAATTTGCTGGCTTCTCCCAGCATATCCTCGAACTGTATTGGCCATTGATGTGAAACGATGCATTTCACTGTACACGAGACAAATAAAGTTAATGTTTATCTTTTAGACTTACACCATTGAACTTAGAGAGCGCCAATTAACTTATGTTGTCTCTTACTCTAAAATACATCAACTCACATTTCCACACAGCATTTCATTTGTGGTGTGCCAGCCCATCCCTGTAGTCTTTACAACATTGTCTCTATCAACGATGTTGTATTCATTTACGATATTTAACAGTTTCCTGACCATAAGACATAGGAGCAGAGTTAGGCTATTAATCCCATTGAGTGTTCTGCATTCCATCATTATCATCCCTCTCCTGCCTTTTTCCTGTAATCTTTGATGCCCTTTCTAATCAAGGATCAATCAACCTCCTTTTTAAATATACCCAACAACTGGGTTTACAGAGCCATCTGTCTCAATGAATTCCACAAATTCACTACCCTCATGCTAAGAAATTCCTCCTCATCTCTTTTCTAAAGGGACATCCTTGTATTCTGAGACTGTGCCCTCTGGTTATACACTCCCACAAATCCTCTCCACATCCACTTTATTTAGGCCTTTCAATATTCAATAGGTTTTAATGAGATTCCCCCACATTTGTCTAAACTAGAGCAAGAACAGGCCCAGAGCCATCAAATGCTCCTCACACATTCACCTTTTCATTTCTGGGATCATTCTTATGAACTTCCTTTGGACTCTTTCCAATGCCAGCATATCATTTCTTTGATAAGGGGCCCAAAACTGCTCACAATACTCCAAGTGCAGTCTGATCGATGCCTTATAAAGCCTCAGCTTTATAAGAATCATCTACAGTTTGTGAGAAGTTGTCTTATCCTAAATTGACAAAGGTTCTGCTACTGCTTCACATTAAATCATGTTTTCTCATTATTACATGAGAATATTAACTAATTTTCTGTCAATTGCTATAATCCCGTTTCTCAGGGACATTTCTGCCTCCTTTTCCCCAATTGTCCTAATTTTGCTAACTTTACCTCACTTTGATTTGTTTGATTTGTTTCACTTTGCCAAATGTTTTTGAGAACTCTGTATAAACAACTTCAACGTCGGTAACATGGCGATAAGGACCTCATTTTAGAAAACTCCATTAATTAAATAGAACTTGCTGTGCCTTCCTTCATTCATCAGTTCATGACTAAAATGCTAGTCTTCCTGTAAAGCATTGAGCTGACCACTCAATTTATATTGCTTCCTATCCTGGACAAATTTGCAATATCTGTGATTGTCAGTCCTCTATCATCATCTTGTATCGAAGGGGGATTGAAAGAATTCAGCTAGTTTTTCAGCTATTTTTATTGATTGCATCGGCCCCAGACTTGCTCTTTTAGCACCAACTAATCACTTATTTAGGGTGCAGGGTGAAGATACATCTCTACCAAAGGAGGTGCAAGGTGCTCCCTCCCTCCACTAGCCTGCAGGTCACCCATGGGCAAGGTGCAGCACCTGCTTAACCTGCCACCCTGAATCAGGGTCATGTGAAGCCACAGGAGCAGGTGGTGGATGGTCGTATGAGCAGCTGGTGCGTATCACAATCCTGGTTGTGTGACCATTGACACCAGGCAGACAATCTTTGAAGAGTATTGATAATGCCTGGGGGCTACCCGTTTTGTAAGTACATTGTCCAGAAGAAAGCAATAGCAAATCACTTCGGTAGGAAAATTTGCCAACAACAGGGCTGAAGTGGCTAACACAAGAGGGCACAGTTTTAAGGTGCTTGGAAGTAGATACAGAGGAGGTGTCAGGGGTAAGTTTTTAACGCAGAGAGCGGTGTGTGCATGGAATGGGCTGCCAGCAATGGTGGTGGAGGTGGATACAATACGGTCTTTTAAGAGACTCTTGGATAGAGTCATGGAGCTTAGAGGACTATGGGTAACCCCAGGTAATTTCTAAAGTAAGTACATGTTCGGCACAGCATTTTGGGCCGAAGGGCCTGTATTGTGCTGTAGGTTTTCTACATTTCTATGTTAACAATCACGGTCATGGATACAGAAGGAAAGGCATGATTGCTTACGTCAAACGATAGAGCACATAATAAAGTTGATGAATCACTTATCTGAACCTCAATCTAAATACCCCCCTTGATTTAGCAAAGGTGTCCTCCTTTATTGACAAAAGATGAAGAGTGTGCTAACCTTTCACCTCCTAGTTATAGGAACAGGTGAAACCAATAGTAGAGCCTAAGATGTAATGTTATTTAGTCATTGAATGTAATAGTGAAAAAGGTCATACATCCCTTCAAGGGTATGCCTGTCCTTTCTAATCAACTGCTCCCATTTCACTCTCATTACTCTCGTTCATAGTTCAAACCTTGAACCATTCTAAATCCGCACACTGCGTAAGTTTACTAGCAATTTATTGGGAGAAAATAGTCCGGTGGTAAGCAAACTCAACTTCAAAGTCAATGTTGAGGTGAGTGAAGTTATCCACATGGGTTCAAGAGCCTGATGGTTGTAGGGTGATATCTGTTCCTGAAGCTGGTGGTGTGGGCCCGAAGGCTCCTATACCTCCCTCCCAACAATAATATCAAGAAGAAAACTATACAAACTGTAAACTAAGAATGACAAACAATCAATGTGCAAAAGAAGATAAATTGTGTAAATAAAGAATAATTCATCATACTGAGAGCCTGAGTTGTAGAGTCTTTAAAATTGAGCCTGTAGGTTGTGGATCAGTTCAGGGTTGAGTTGAGCAACAAGGAACAATGTCAAAAAAAAAGTCAAAATTGAGTTTATTGTCATATGCACAGATGTATACATCTTACTTGCAGCAACACCACAAGCACATAGCAAAAGGTTCTCAACTAAATTAGACATAAATTATATGCAATTTTTACAAGGAAGAACACAACTAAAAATAACAAGGGTCAAAGTGGTCAAAGTGTTGCTCTATTGATGTTGTGCAGGTTCCTTCAAGACCTAAATGGTTGAAGGGACGTAGCTGACCTTGAACCTGGTGGTGTGGGACTTCGGGCTTCTGCACCTCCTGCCCGATGGTAGTGTGAGAAGATGGCATGGCCTAGATGGTGAAGGTCTTTGACAATAGATATTCCTTCATAAAGCTGCACCTCATGTAGATGCTTTCGATGGTAGGGAGGGATGTGCCCCTGATGCACTGGGTTTACTCCACTCCACTATGCAGCTTCTTACATTCTTACGGACGATGGAAATGGTTGTTCTCCTTACTTTTTGCGTGGGTCACTATTTACACCAGATTGTGCAGCCAAGTCAATCCAATTAAACATTGTAACTTCTTGTTTCTAAAAAAAATATTTACATGAGTTAATATTTCCCAAAATCAAGTCCAGCTTTAAAACTATGTTAATGCTTCACAGTGAGCTGTTGGTACTGACAACACACAACCATTGATGTAAAAATAATTTGTTTACCTGTCCAACTGGGCCAGGTGCTAAATTTACATCAGATGTTGCAAATGTGAATAGAGAAACGTAGTACATTGACAATTGTCCTTCAATTAAGCTCCACTGATTTGGAGCTGGTGTAAGAGTGATTCCCAGCCATCGTGTCTCAGTTCCCCCCTTCTTTCTGTGTAATTAGGCTCACAGCCAATCCATCAGGATGGAATTTTTATTGCAGAAGACTAGACGTGGATTCATAGGGTTTGGCTACGCAGCTCCAATTTCTATTTGAGATGTAATCATTTACCAGTTATTTCACCAATTGATTCGGAGAACTGCAACCCTTGAAAAGTGTTGAAGAAAGCACTGCACAGTACCCAGTCTGTTACTCAACTTAGCTTCTTTCATTAGCATTGAAGTTTGAGTCCTCTTCAGAGTTAGGTAGAAATTAGATTTTATTAGTGAAACACCCCTCCCCCATTTTGAGTGAATAGTATTGTCCAGTAGCCCGTAAGAAAGGAGGTGAGGCTGGGGGGCTGACAAATTATAGAACCATAGATTGAAAATGCTATTCCCTGCTTGTTTGTATATGTTCTTTCAATTCAGATGCTCTTATTTTCTGCTCATTATCACTGCCACTATTATAAAACTTTAAGACATAGGAGCAGAATTAGGGCATTTGGCCCATCAAGCCTCCTCTGCCAATCTATCGTGGATGATTATTCTCCCCCTCAACCCCATTCTTCTGCCTTTTCCCTTAATCTTTGATGTCCTGACTAATCAAGAACCTATCAACCTCCGCTTTAAATATACCCAGTGACTTGGCCTTAACAGCCGCCCATGGAAAGAATTCCATAGATTCACCTCCAACTAGTTAAAGAAATCCCCCTTCATCTTTGTTCTAAATGGATGTCCCTCTATTCTGAGGCTGTACTCTATGGTCCCTGACTCCCCCTGGAACAATCCACTCTAGGCTTTTCAATATTCAATAGCTTTCAATGAGAAGCCCCATCATTCTTCTAAACTCCAGCAAATACAGACGCTGAGCCATCAAACGCTCCTCATAGGTTAACCCTTTTATTTCCGGAATAATTTTCGTGAATCCCCTCTGGACGCTCTTCAATACCAACACATCTTTTCTGCTGCTCACAATGCTCCAAGTGCAGTCAGACCAATGCCTCAGCATTACATCCTTGCTTTTATGTTCTAGTCCTCTCAAATGAATGGTAATGCTACAATTGCTTACACGAGGAAATCTGCAGATGCTGGAATTTCAAGCAACACACATAAAAGTTGTGGTGAACGCAGCTGGCCAGGCAGCATCTCTAGGAAGAGGTACAGTCGACCTTTCAGGCAGAGACCCTTCGTCAGGACTAACTGAAAGAAGAGATAGTAAGAGATTTGAAAGTGGGAGGGGGAGGGGGAGATCCAAAATGATAGGAGAAGACAGGAGGGGGAGGGATGGAGCCAAGAGCTGGACAGGTGATTGGCAAAAGGGATACGAGAGGATTCTGGGACAGGAGGCCTAGGGAGAAAGAAAAGCGGGGAGAAGCCCAGAGGATGGGCAAGGGGTATAGTGAGAGGGACAGAGGGAGAAAAAGGAGAGAGAGAAAAAGAATGTGTGTATATAAATAAATAAATAACAGATGGGGTACTAGGGGCATTAGTAGAAGTTAGAGAAGTCAATGTTCATGCCATCAGGTTGCAGGCTACCCAGACGGAATATAAGGTGTTGTTCCTCTAACCTGAGTGTGGCTTTACAGTAGAGGAGGCCATGGATAGACATATCAGAATGGGAATGGGACGTGGAATTAAAATGTGTGGTCACCGGGAGATCTCAAAGCTCTCCACTTCTTTTTGGATTCCAGACCTAACCAGTTCCCCTCTACCATCATTCTGCTCCATCTGGCGGAATTACTCCTTACTCTTAATAATTTCTCCTTCGGCTCCTCCCACTTCCTCCAAACTAAAGATGTAGCCATGGGCACCCGTATGGTTCCCAGCTATGCCTGTCTTTTTGTTGGCTTTGTGGAACAATCTATGTTCCAAACATATTCTGGTATCTGTCTCCCTCTTTTCCTTTGCTACATTGACGACTGCATTGGCGCTGCTTCCTGCATGCATGCTGAGCTCGTTGACTTCATTAACTTTGCCTCCAACTTTCACCCTGCCCTCAAGTTTACCTGGTCCATTTCTGACACCTCCCACCCCTTTCTAGATCTTTCTGTCTCTATCTCTGGAGACAGCTTATCTACTGATGTCTACGATAAGCCTATTGACTCTCACAGCTATCTGGACTATTCCTCTTCTCACCCTATCTCTTGCAAAAATGCCATCCCCTTCTCGCAATTCCTCCATCTCCGCCGCATCTGCTCTCAGGATGAGGCTTTTCATTCCAGGATGAAGGAGATGTCCTCTTTTTTAAAGAAAGGGGCTTCCCTTCCTCCACCATCAACTCTGCTCTCAAACGCATCTCCCCCATTTCACGCATATCTGCTCTCATTCTATTCTCCCGCCACCCCACTAGGAATAGGGTTCCCCTTGTCCTCACCTACCACCCCACCAGCCTCCGGGTCCAACATATAATTCTCCGTAACTTCCACCACCTCCAACAGGATCCCACCACTAAGCACATCTTTCCCTCCCCACCCCCCCGCTCTGCTTTCTGCAGGGATCTCTTCCTACGCGACTCCCTTGTTCATTCGTCCCCCCCATCCCTCCCCACCGATCTCCTTCCTGGCACTTTTCCTTGTAAGCAGAACAAGTGCTACACATGCCCTTACACTTCCTCCCTTACCACCATTCAGGGCCCCAGACAGTCCTTCCAGGTGAGGTGACACTTCACCTGTGAGTCAGCTGGGGTGATAGACTGTGTCCAGTGCTCCCGATGCGGCCTTCTATATATTGGCGAGACCCGATGCAGACTGGGAGATCGTTTTGCTGAACACCTATGCACTGTCCGCCAGAGAAAGCAGGATCTCCCAGTGGCCACACATTTTAATTCCACATCCCATTCCCATTCTGATATGTCTATCCACGGCCTCCTCTACTGTAAAGATGAAGCCACACTCAGGTTGGAGGAACAACACCTTATATTCCGTCTGGGTAGCCTCCAACCTGATGGCATGAATATTGACTTCTCAGACTTCCACTAATGCCCCTCCTCCCCCTTGTACCCCATCCATTATTTATTTATTTATATACATACGTTCTTTTTCTCCCTCTGTCCCTCTCACTATACACCTTGCCCATCCTCTGGGTTTTCCCCCCTCCCCCTTTGCTTTCTCCCTAGGCCTCCTGTCCCATGATCCTCTCATATCCCTTTTGCCAATCACCTGTCCAGCTCTTGGCTCCATCCCTCCCCCTCCTGTCTTCTCCTATCATTTTGGATCTCCCCTCCCCCTCCCACTTTCAAATCTCTTACTAGCTCTTCCTTCAGTTAATCCTGACGAAGGGTCTTGGCCCATAACTTCGACTGTACCTCTTCCTAGAGATGCTGCCTGGCCTGCTGTGTTCACCAGCAACTTTTATGTGTGTTGATTGCAATTGCTTCCGTACTACCAACTAAACTGCAGGTTAACCTTTATAAGGATAACTTTTATAAGATTCCTGCACAAGGAATCCAAAGTCCCATTGCACCTCTGATTTTTGAATTTTCTCCCTGTTTAGAAAATAGTCCACACCTTTATTCTTTCCACCAAAGTGCATGACTATATACTTCTCTACACTATATACTACCTGCCACTTCCCTGCCCATTCTCTCTATCTATTTAAGTCTTTCTGCAGACTTCCTGCTTCTCCAACACTGCTCATCTGCAAACCTGGCCACAAAGCCATCAATTCTGTCAACCAAAAGAAGCGACACCACTTCCCTGTGTGACACCACTATTCACTGGCAGCCAACCAGAAAAGCTCCCCTTTATTCTCAATCTTTGCCTCCTGCTAATCAGCCAATCCTCTATCCATGCTAATATCTTTCCTGTAATTACATGGGTTCTTATCTTGTTAAGTAGCATCATTTGTCAAGGGTCCTCTGAAAATCCAAGCACACAACATCCAATGACTCTCCTTTGTCTATCCTGCCTGTTATTTCCTCATAAAATTCCAACAAATTCATTGGGCAAGATTTCCCTTAAGGAAACCAGGCTGACTTTGACCTATTTTATCATCTGCCTCGAAGTACCCTGAAACCTCACCCTTAATAAAAGACTCCAACATCTTCCCAACCATTAAGTTATTAAAGGATGGCATTTAATCTCTTTAGAATGGAATCCTTTTATAATAGAAATGAGGAGGGCTTTGTTTAGACAGATGGTGTTAAATCTGAGGAATTCCTTGCCACAGATGGGCCAAGTCATTGGGTATATTTACAGCAGAAGTTGAAGGGTTCTTGATTAGTCAGGGTGTCAAAGGCTATGGGGATAAGGCAGAAGAATGGGATCGAGAGGGAAAATGAATTAGGCATGATGGAATGTCAGAGTAGACAGAATGATCCAAATGGCCTAATTCTGCTCCCTCAGTGTGTCTTATGGGTTTATGGTCTTATGGTTTTATGGTCTGATGGTCTTAATATGACTTCAGGAGAGGAAAAGGAAGTAAACTGAATGAAGGCAAACTGAGATTCAATAATAAGTTTCCTTGCCAGCACAATTGCATGGTTACAGTAATAGAGTCATAGAGTGAGTGGCCTGCAGCATAGTGATTAGCATAACACTTTACAGTGCCAATGCCAGAAGGTCCAGTCAAGATGGTGCCAGTGTACAACACTTCCACGGTCGGTATCTTCCGGGTAGACCAAATAACTATTTATTTCACCTCTTTTATGACTTTTACATCTGTTTTTCATCTTGAATGCGTTTCTGGAAATGTTGGAGCCTGTGATTTGCAGTTTGGAGATCATTCGGGTGATCCAGAGCTTTGCTGTCTCCAAGAGGATTCTGGGAGGCAGCAAGCACGAACCTGAAAGCCAGAAGGCAATGGGGGAGGCGTGAGCCGATGTTAGACCCCATTTTGCCAATTAAAGCTTCCATTGGTCACTGATTAAAGCGAAGAGGGAGACTGAAATTATGAGGGGAATGCGGAAGGTGAGCTCCAGCTGCCTGCCTTTTGATCACTGGTGCGATCGCTCTGCTGTCGGAGGGGGGATCCTGTGTGGACTGCTGTTGTGCCCAGAAGATGTTACCGAGGTTTTCTACATTTTGGATATGGATGTGCATTTGGACTTTTTACCAGCCTGTTGCATTTTGTGCAGGGGAGGGAGGGCTTGGGGATAGATGGCCGTGTTGCCGTTCTTTTTTTTCTTGGTTTCATGGCTATCTAGAAAAGAAGAATCTCAGAGTTGTATACTTTGATAATAAATAAATTAACCTTTGAATTGTTGATTGGGAGATCAGGGTTCACTTCCCACCACTCTCCATAAGGAGTCTGTACATTCCTCAGTGACCAATCCATATAAGGACATCATGGTAGAAAGGTGGTACAGCAAAGCAGTTAGCACAATGCTTTATACAGCCAGTGATCAGTAGATTGGAATCCAATTCACACTGCTGTCTGGGAGGAAGTTGTACGTTCTCCCCGTGACCACATGGGTTTCCACCGGGTGCTCCGGTTTCCTCCCGCAGTCCGAAGACATAAGGGTTATGCTTGGCGAGTTGTGGGCATGCTATGTTGTCATTGGAAGCATGGTGACCCTTGCAGGCTATCCCTAGCAACATCCTCATACTGCGTTGGTCGTTGACGCATATGATACATTTCATTGTATGTTCCAGTGACTCAACGTACGTGTGACAAATGAAACTAAACCTACCTTATTTTTTCTTAGATTATGAGGACACGCAATCCTCTTTTATTGTCATTTCGCAATGCATGAATTAAGAAATAATACAATGTTTCTCCAGAATGATATCACAGAAACACAAGACAAGCCGACTGAAAAACTGACAAAAATCACATAATTATAACATATAGTTACAACAGTGCAAAGCAATACCATAATTTGATGAAGATTATGCATGGTAAAAAAAAGTCTCAAAGTCTCTCGAAAGTCCCATCATCTCACGCAGACGGCAGAAGGAAGAAAAAAAACTCTTCCTGCCATGCTTCCACTGCCACAAACTTGCTGATGCAGCATCCTGGAAGCACCTGACCACAGTCAACTCTGAGTCTGTCCGAAAACTTTGAGCCTCCGACCAGCCCTCTGACACCAAGCACCGAGCACCATCTCTGCTGAGCGCTTCGACCCCAGCCCCGGCGACAGGCAATAAGGAAAGCTGAGGATTTGGGGCCTTCCCCTCTGGAGATTCTCGATCGCACAGTAGCAGCGGCAGTGAAGCAGGCATTTCAGAAGTTTCTCCAGGTGTTCCTCTGTGCTTCTCACGTCTGTCTACATCAAATCAGGATTGTGCATGGCCCCGAGTTAACAAATACCGATATCATTTCGGAGCGCCCACGTGCGCTGCGTCATGCCGCCATCTTCTCCTTCCTCTCTTATAAGTCTCCTTTAAAAATGACAATTGAATCAGTTTTTCACCATCCAATCCAGAAGAGCATTCCAAATACTATCCTCTTTATTTCCTCTCAGAACTGATAGTTAATTACCACTCAGGCCATACAGGTTCAAGTTCAAGTTTAATTATCATTCAACCATACACATGTGTACAGCTAAATGAAATAGTGTTCCTCTGGGGCCAAGGTGCAAAACACAGTACATACAGTTGCACACAGCACATACAGTTACTATAGCATACACAGTCACAAAATTAATATTAGCACAATTCCCTGAGTGGCATGGCCTGAAATTGATGGTGCATGGAATGTTGCCCTGGAGCCATGTTTCTGAAAGAGCAAGTACGCAGCAGTTCCTCATCTTGTGCTGGGCCAGCCGCAGGTGAAGGCAAATCAGCTTGTTGCGCGATGGGTCAGCCGCCAACGAGGGTGAATCAGCTTATCTCGCACTGGGTCAGCCACATATGAAGGTGAATTAGCTTGTCTCGCTGGACAATCCAACTGAACTGCCCTGAATGTGCAATTGAACTCTTAAACCAGTATATCACTGAATATGTCAGTTGTATCTCTGTAAAACAGAGGGACTCAATGGATATTGAGGGATAAGGTTTGAAAGGGTTAACCAGCTGAAATTCACCTGGAACTGCTGCTGTTTTCAGTAAAATTGCTTTTGCACTAAGTAACTGCAGGTGCAGCTTGACTAATAGATGCAAGTATCCTGCTGTTGCAAACTAGGCAGGGAGGGACCGATTGAGACATGAAGTCGTCGGCTAAGCCCTGTCTTGGCAGGTGAGATAAGCACGGTCAAAAGCAAAATAATCCACTTAAAATGATCACGGCTCTCAGCTGCGCTGGAAGTAAAGGTATTTTTAAATCAGCTTATTAGAATATGGTGGTGACTGCCTTAACAGCTTGCAATTTAGCAATAGGATGTGAGATAAAATTAATATTAACATTAAAGAGGAAGATGTTCTCAATCATTAGGCTAAGATGATCCTATTAAAGCCAAACCATTGCACGACACTTCGTCTTTTGAATAGTAGCACAATAATAGTTTTAAAAATCCAATGAGCCTTACATATCAGATGTGTCTATCCTAGAGCTTTTTTTTTCAGTCTGTTGATGATTTATGAAGCTCCCTTGTCTTTAATGTGGAAAATGTAGAGGGGGAAAGAGATTTGAAGAATTAATCTGCATTAAAGAGGAAACAGATTTTGATGTTAATTTCTGTCTCTTATCTTCATGCCCGTCAGCTAATTTTCTCCTTTCCACTCAGAACTGTTGATTCTTTGCTAATCTTAAATTCCACATTTTAGAATGGCACAGTAACATAGCTAGTAAAGCTGCTGCCTCAAACTTCCAGTAACCTTGACGTTAGGCGCTGCCTGTTTAAGAATATATTTTGCTGTGGTCTAGAAGCATATCTGGGCCAGATAAGGTAAGGTGACAGAGGGCTCCATGAACAAGATGTGTTCTTCTGCAAACCAATAATATTTGACCCGAGTTAAGAGATCTGTAATGACAAATTGATTGAATTTTTAATGGGAATGAACCTCTGGCTCTCGGTTACTAGTTCTGCAATTGAAGACCACTCATTTAACGACTGTTCCACTCATTAAAACTCATGGTTATTGTTGGTCACACACAAAATGCTGGAGAAGTTCAGCAGATACAGCAGGGCAAGATGTAGGAACATGTACGAATTCTCATAGAAGGATCCGAAGTGGAGAGAAAGTGAGCAGTTTCAAGTTCCTGGGTGTCAAGATCTCTGAGGACCTAACCTGGTCCCAACATATCAATGCAGCTATAAAGAAGGCAAGACAGTGACTATACTTCATTAGGAGTTTGAAGGGATTGGTATGTCAACAAGTACACTCAAAAACTTCTATAGATGTACCATGGAGAGCATTCTGATAGGCTGCATCACTGTCTGATATGGGGGCGGGGGGTGGCTACTGCACAGGACCGAAAGACGCTGCAGAGGGTTGTAAATTTAGTCGGCTCTATCTTGGGTACTAGCCTACAAAGTACCCAGGACATCTTCAAGGACTGGTGTCTCAGATAGGCAGCATCCATTATTAAGGACCTCCAGCACCCAGCGCATGCCCTTTTCTCATTGTTGCCATCAGGTAGGAGGTACAGAAGCCTGAAGGCACACACTCAGCGATTCAGAAACAGCTTCTTCCCCTCTGTCATCCAAATTCCTAAATGGACATTGAACCCGTGAACACCACCTCAGTTAAGTATAAACGCAAACAACAGAATTCCACATCCCATTCCCATTCTGACATGTCTATCCACGGCCTCCTCTACTGTAAAGATGAAGCCACACTCAGGTTGGAGGAACAACACCTTATATTCCGTCTGGGTAGCCTCCAACCTGATGGCATGAACATTGACTTCTCTAATTTCCGCTAGGCCCCACCTCCCCCTCGTACCCCAGCTGTTACTCATTTTTATGCACACATTCTTTCTCTCACTCTCCTTTTTCTCCCTCTGTCCCTCTAAATATACATCTTGCCCATCCTCTGGGTCACCCCTCCCCCCGTCTTTCTCCCTAGGCCTCCTGTCCCATGATCCTCTCGTATCCCCTTTTGCCAATCACCTGTCCAGCTCTCGGCTCTATCCCTCCCCCTCCTGTCTTCTCCTATCATTTTGCATCTCCCCCTCCCCTTCCAGCTTTCAAATCCCTTACTCACTCTTCCTTCAGTTAGTCCTGACGAAGGGTCTCGGCCTGAAACGTCGACTGCGCCTCTTCCAATAGATGCTGCTTGGCCTGCTGCGTTCACCAGCAACTTTGATGTATGTTGCTCAGTTAAGTATATATTATTTCTGTTTTTTGTACGATTTTAATCTATTCAATATACATATACTGCAATTGATTTACTTATTTACTTATTTTTACTTTTTTTTTCTTCTATATTGTGTATTGCATTGAACTGCTGCTGCTAAGTTAACAAATTTCACGACACATGCCGGTGATAATAAACCGGATTCTGATTCTGGTTCTGAGCATCAATGGGAAGGAATGAAGTGTCGATATTTTGGGTCGAGACCTATGCTGATGAAGGGTCTCGGCCCAAAGCATTGACTCTATTCCTTTCCATAGATGCTGCCCAACCTGCTGAGTTCCCCCAACATTTTCTGTATGTGTGTGTTATAATGGATTTTCAGCATCTACAGAGTGTCTTGTGTTTATTGTTGGTCACTGACTGACTTACCTGCTCTCTAATCTCCTCATCTTTGCTTCTGTGCTGAACTTTGGCCCTCTGTCAAGCTTTTCCAATTAACAACAAGCAAATGCTTGTCAATGGGTTACATGGCTGCAACATCGGCACCTCCAGTTTGTTCAGTGGTGGAGAGGTATGCAAACAGGAGAGAAGCAGTAGCTCTGGATATAATAGTGTTTTCATAGCTGTGTTTTGAAACTTCACGGTAATTTTTGGGTGCATTCCACTTCTCCCACAGAAGCGTATCAGCTCTTAGGCCTAGCCATGAAAGGAGGCACCAATCTGAAATCACTGATTCCCTGCGTGTTACAGAGGGCCTTTCAATAGACAACATTACACTGATTGAAAACCTAAAGTGGAATTTGCCAGATGTGATAAATGCCATACATTTTACTTGACTAAATAAGCTGCTTTCAGCATTCAGCGTTACAGAGATTCTAAACCACTCTGCCCTCTTAATTCTTCTCACCTGCCTATCACCTTCCCCTGAGTCATCTCCTCCTTCCCTTTCCCCTATGTTCCACTCTCCTCTCTTATCAACTTCCTTCCTTTCCAGCCCATTGTCTTTACTACCCACCTCGCTTCACTTAACATCTTCTAGCTATCTTCCTTCCCCTCCCCCTACCTTTTTTATTCTGGTGTCTTCCCCTTTCCTTTCCGGCCCTGAAGAAAGGATCTCCACCCAACAGAGCAACTGTTAATTCATTTCCATAGATGCTGCCCGAGCTGGTGAGTTCCTTCAGCATTTTGTGTGCATTGCTTTAGACTTCCTGCATCTGCAGACTTTCTTCTGTTTGTAGATTCTAAATTCCTGTGGTTCATTGATCCAAAGATTCAATATTAATAGTACACAATATTTTCGTTAGGCTTTCCCTTATCATGCAATGGTGCGCGCTCAGATCCTGAGTAGCCCCTCATCAAAATGCTAAGTTAAATATTCACAGCTGCAGCAAATGGTCCTAGCGTATTCAGGGAGGGTAGTAGTAAGCACATCGAAACTTCCTGCTCATGGTCACGTGTCTGATCTTCAGAACATGTGTCTGTCACATGTGTGAGTGTATGTGTATGTGTGCATCGTAAGGTACTGTGTACATGCCTGCTTTGGGTCTGAGCCTGTATTTGAGTGAATCTGTCAGATTCTATGTATGTCTATACATGAGAGAGAATGTGCATGTGTGTACATATGCACATGCAAGCATGCGTTTATGTTAACTGGTATGCATTATGAGTACGTCTGTCCATGTGACTAAGTGACAGTCTTCATGCAGGACTGTGTATGTGAGAGAGTGTCTACATATGCCTGTGTGTAATACTGTTTGTGAGCAAATGTGTTAGTGAGTATTCTGGAGTTAGTTGAATATTTATTATATACTTATTGAGATACAGTGTAGAATAGTCCCAGCTGGCCCTTCGAGCTGTGCCACCTGGCAATCCCCCAATTTATTCCTAGCCTAATCACAGGACAGGGCCAGCTAGTGGCGCAGTGACATCAGCGCCGGACTCCGGAGCGAAGGTTCCCGAGTTCGAACCCAGTCGGGCCGCTCCCGGGCACGCTTTCCATCCGTGCCAGGTTAAGTGCCGAGCTCGCAACTCAGCCTCATTTAAAAAATTGCGCCGTGAGAAGGACGTGGAGGACCACTCACAGAATCTTTCCTCCAAGAGAACCACTTGAAAAAAACTGGTTGCTGAGGCTCTTGGCAGAGTATGGCACACCCAAAACAAAGTCACAGGACAACTTACAATGACCAATTAACATCCTAGCTGGTACACCTTTGGAGGAAACAGGAGCACCTGGAGGAAATCCATGCGGTCACAGGGAGAATATACAAACTCCTTACAGACAATGGCGGGATTTGGACCCGGATTACTGGTACTGTAAAGTGTTCAGCTCTTAATGCAAGTTGTAAATTGCAAGCAATAATTTGAAGTTAAAAGAACACCTTTGCAGTGTCTGTGGAACACAGGCTGGCCCACAGTCTAAGAGATATGGTTTGCAAAATGAGTGACCATGAGACATTCATATTTGCATCAACCAAACTTTAAGACAATTGGGTTGTGTTAATTGGACTGCATTAATCTAAGTAACTATAGGTTTGAATAATTTGCACCATTGGAAACTGGTTTAAAAAAGCTGGTAGACCAGACTAATGTTGTCACTTAGCATATCAAACATGGTCACAGGTATATACAATCATTTGTTGGGATATTTGTGTGCTCAGAGAGTCAGCTCACACAAACACTAATCTTGGGTGCCTGGCTCTCTGTCTTCAGAAGCTTTTAGACATTCTGTGACAATTAGTTTTGTGCTTGAAAAAATGTTTGAACATGCAGAGATGTCTCCCTCTGTCGATATGCAATTCAAAGGAAGCATTGTCAACCCAAAATATTGAAGTAAATGATGTCATTGTAAGTATTGAAGTTATATTGAATCACCTACAGTTACCATTGATCTTAAGGGTATAAAAATGTGATGTAACTTTGAGTTTGCGAGACTCTACTGAGAGGATCTCCAGAAGAATGCCTGCTTGTTGTGATAAATAAAAGCTTTTACGTCATCAGGTTCAGTGTCTCTCCAGTGACTTTCATCACAGTCACAACAATATGTACACCTGTGCAAAGGACTATGTGTTTACCTGCGTTATCCATCTGTATTTAGGAATATATGTATGTCTCTGTTTAGCCATCTGAGGGCAAGTTTCCCTGCTATCAGACACCAACACTTGCATATGAAGTTTGGCTTTATGTATTTTCTAAATTACAACTAAAAACTCTGGAAATAATCAGCAGTTCTAGCTGCATCTGTGGGAAGAGAAACAGAATTAATATTTCAAGTTCAAGACCTTTCATCAGAATTAGGTAAGAGTGGATTAAAATAAGCTTGTTTAGCTTCAGCTAAGGCATCCTTGTGGGTCATGCAGCTAACTATCTCTGACAGGATGGAGAGACCAAGGGGGTGATATCAATGATTGAGAACATAGACAGCAGAACAGAGACAAAATGTATGCATTGCCCCGAATTTAGATAGCTTCATACAGTGTTCACAGATAGTATGTCTGATGATATTTGCTTTGTTCTGAATAGGCTGATCCAGTTGCTGAAGAGGGTGGAAATGACTGATTTTCTCTTGCCTTAATTCCAAATTTCAGAGATTAAATTTTACACCCTTTCTTCCCTCATTGAGAGGGGATGAATTAATGTGGTGCAGACTATGGGCAGACCCTTGTGGGTCATGCAGGCAACTCTTCGGAGAAATCTGCTCCTTTATAGATACTCACAGGGCAATAAGTTTGGAAAACACATGTTTTTTTTCTTGCTCCGGACTTTAGGCTAACCATCTATATAATGTTTGTATTTAGACACAAGTACTGAGAGAGTGTTGTGCTATTTGAGGTGTCTACCTGTAATGTGAAGGGTTAGCTTACCTGATGGTCAAGAGCTATTCCACCGTGTTGGTTGTTGATTGACCCTTTTGCGGGAAGCAACACCTCTTTCCCACTGTTTGCCTCGCTTGCCACTGCGCCAGTGTCCTTTTCCAGGCATTTCAGGGGTATAAGAATAGCACATGCAAGAGACTCACATGCTTCCCTTTGTCTCCAGGGGCTCATTTCACACTGAGGTCACCACCAGCGTTGAAGAAACATTGGGAAAGTCTGTTTTAGATATAGGAGGGCCCATGTGCATTCTTAGCTATGTTCTGTTTTGTGGTTATGTAACTTGGGGAGACTTAATGAAGTACCTGTTGAGTATTAAGTGCTACTGAATAGGTTCTGTAGCTTCAGGTGACTCGGATGCTTGGTTGAATGTTTTACTGTTGGCAAATAAATGGTTACTGTGCTTACCTGCAGCGTCTTCTGTTATCAAACCTGTGAACCTGCTTCCTTGTCACACGAACGCACAGTTCAAAGAGCAGGAAGAATTCCCCTTTGGTATCCTGCCCAAAAGTACCCATTAACCAAGGTGAATGAATTCAAATGTGCAGAAACATAAGAAAGTGTAGAGGAGTGGATTCTGCCCCAATAAATCATGGGCACATTCCTCCCTATCACTAGTGGTATCTGTATCTGTAGGAGGTACTGCCACTAGAAGGTAAAATCCATCATCAAAGATCCCCATGCCAACTTTTCTCACCTACTGTTCGGCAGAATGTAGGATCATCATTTTCAAAAACAGCTACTTTCCTACAGTTCAGTTTTTTGAACCAACTGGCACAACCCTAATCATTACCTCAGTTTAACAACACTATGACCACTTTGATCACTTTGCACTAAAATGGACTTTGATTTTTTTTTGTTATAATTGTGTTATTTCTTATAAAAATAGTGTATAACTTAAGTTTAGCTTATGTCTTTCAGGTGTAAGCTGCTTATATGATGCTCTGTAACTTTGATGCTGCTGCAAGTGAGTTTTTCATTGCAACTGTGCGTACATGGACTAGTACATATGACAGTAAACTCCGACTGTAACCAACATCATCTGGTCACCATAACATTGCTCTTTGTGGGAACCCGCACTGCACAAGTATTGGCTGCTGCATTTCCTACGGTACAACAAAGACGTTGCACTTCTCAAATTAGCAAACAAAGACAAGGAAGGAATTTGATTTCAATTAATCCGACAATCAAATGCCCGGACAAAGTTACTTAAAGACACTCTCTGACCAGATTCCCACTGGCATAAAGTCAGTGTGGGTCAAATATTCAGCAAAGACCAATATATTACTATTTTGGTGAGAGTCAGGTCTTCAACAACTTAAAGCGTGAAGGTATACTCTCGTTTTGCATCAAGCTAATTAACCATGTTTCAGTGGAGGAAGAAATGGTGTTAAGGCTCAGAAGCAGACGTAGGCTATTCAGCTGTGCTCATCATGGACATCAGCCTCTCCTCTATGGACTCTATCTACTGTATACTTCTCACTGTCTCAGTAAAGCAGCCAGCGTAATCGAAGTCCTCACCCATCCAGGACACTCTCTCTTCTCCCCTCTCCTGCCAAGCAGAAGATACAAAAGCCTGAAAGCAGAAACCACAAGGCTCAAGGATGCATCTACCCCACTGTTATAAGACTGCAAAATAATTCCTTGGTATGGTAGGATGGACTCTTGATCTCACAATCTACCTCATTATGATCTTGCACCTTATTGTCTACCTTCATTGCACATTTTCTGTAGTTGATACACTTAACTCTGCATCCTTTTATTATTTTAACTTGTCCTGCTTCAATGCACTCTGTAAAGCTTGATCTGTGTGAACAGTATGCATGACAAACTTTTCACTGTATCTTGATTCATGTGACAATTCCAGTTTCCGCAGGTTGCTCTTGGCTGATCCTTGGCACCTCAGTAACATTGACCCTGTAAACATGATCCCCATAGTTTCAACGAATTTTATTTGAACTAATCATTGTTTTGAATATACTTAGTGACTGGACCTCTGCACCTTTCTGGGGTAAAGAATTCCAAAGATTCACACCCTATATCATCTAGGTCTTGATTGACAAACCCCTTATATTGATTCTGTGACTCCTGGACTACGGAAAATGTTACCCCTGCATTTAGTCTGTCAAGCTCTATAAAAATTCATATATTTCAACTTCACCTTTTCTTCTTCTAAGCTGTAGAGAAGATAGGTCAAGTCTACTTAATTTCTGCTCAGATCTCAGATTTGTTGTGCAAGGAATCACTCTGACAAACCTTCACTGCATTTCCTCAGATACAAGAATATCTTTCCTGATGTAAAGAGGCCACAGCTGTACATAATATTTCAGATCTCATAACAGGAAAAAGATGTCTTTAGTTCTGTATTCAAATTCTCTTGCAATAAAGACCAACAACTTATCATCAGCTTTCCTAATTACTTGTATGTAACCCCCCTGGCAAGCCTCAGGGTTGCTCAGCTCGCTGTCGTCTAGGGAAACAGCCCTCGGCCCTGTCAAACTGGGTAATTAGTTTGTGTGGATGCTGTGTGATGTACCCCACCCCGCCCAAATAACAGACAGTACACCATATACGATTAAATGAATTACAGATTATAGATATGACTGGAACAGTATAATTAATAGAGATAAAATATAAAAGAAAAATAAAAGGCGCCATACTTATCAAAGTTCAATTCCTTCGTGCACAGCAGTTGGAGCTTGGGACCCCCCTTCGTCACCATGCAATCCCCTCAGACCACCTCGACCTGCCGCCTGGGACCAACAACAGTGGTCGAGCAGACGCTCCACACGAGTCCATCTCCGTCTCCTCTCCTCACCGAGCACCCAGACCTCGGACTCCTGCTCGGGGTCTAACCCCGTTTGCCAACTCACAGCACCTTGTCCATCCTCCCTCTCTCTCTCTCTCTCTCTCACCTTCTCCCCAAAAACCCGCGCATCACAATAACTTACAGACACACAGAAAGAATAACATCTATCCCAATTGGTTTGTTCATCCTCTTATCAATAACATAATCCAAATAATCTGCTAGCGGGAGGACTTTCTCAGCAGTTCACATAACAAAGAAGCCATTTCAATTATAACATAACAAAGAAGCTATTTTAATTAGTCTATGCAGTAACATAAAAAAAGAAACCCCTTACATGTACTTGTATGTTAACTTTCAGTAATTCATGCACAAGGAAACCTAGTTCCCTTTGAAAGTTTATGCCTTACAAACTCTCAGTATTTACACACAGTTTTACACATAGTTTCACAAAATTGCCATCTGCTAAATCTTTGTCCTTTTACTTAATCTATCTATATATGCTCTTTGCAGACCCTTTGCATCTTCTTCACAGCCCATACATTTTATAATGTACTAGCCTCCCCTATCTGTCTCTATAATTCAGGCCCTCCAATCCTGGCAACATCCTTGTAAAACTTCTAGCAGTATTCTCATCGAGGGATTGAGAGGAAGACAGAGAGAGAGTATGAGAATAAGAGGACAGAGAGGTGAGTTAAAGAGTGTGAGACTAAGGAGAGAAAGATGAGAGAAAGAGAGAATGAGAGAAGAGAAAAAGAGTGAGAGAGAGAGTGAGAGGGTTTGTGAGCTTAAGAGGAGCGAGAGAGTGGGTGTGTGTGTGAGTGAGAGATGTAGAGAAAGAAGGAGAAAAAGGAAGAAAGTGTGAGAGAACAAAAGAGAAGAGGAAAATGAAATAGAGTGAGTTTGGCCACAAGGTCACTGGGAAACTTGGTAAAGTCACATTACTTTTGCTTGGTAAAGTTATAAGGTTGTAGGTTCAGTCCAAGTACTGGGATTTGATCTGATACCCAGCCTAACTCTTCCACTTACTGTCAATTGAATAAGAGCTCATTGAACATTGTATGCATGTTCTATCCTCCTGTTCTTGCAGATGATAAACTACCATCACTCCCAGGTCAAAGTTAAAGTCGAGTTCATTGCTTTCTGAACATAAAGCATAGAACATTGAATAGTACAGAGCAGGAATAGGCCTTTGGCCCACAATGTTGTGCTGACCAATAAATTAGTAATCAAATAGCAAGCTAAAACTAATCACTTCTGCCTACACCATGTCCATATCCTTCCATTTTCCCTACATTCATGTGCCTAACCAAATATCTTTGAAGTCCCAACAATATCTGCCTCTAACATTACTCCAGGTGCCTACCACTCTGTATGTATAGAACTTGCTCCTTATGTCTCCTATGAAATTACCCCCTCTCACCTTAAATACATGCCCTCTAGTATTAGATATGTCAACCCTAGGAGAACCATACTGTCTCTCTACTCTACCTACGCCTCTCATAATCTTAAAAACCTCTTTCACTGATTTCATTGATTCTGTTGTGGTTATTATTCTATGGATTTATTGTGCATGCCCACAAGAAAATGAATGTGGTGACATGTTAAGTACTTTAATAATAAATTTACTTTGAGCTTTGAACTTTGGTAGCTGCACGAAGATGGCATGGCCCGGATGGTGGGGATCTTTGATTATGGATTTATGGATTTTGCCTTTTTGAGGCAGTACCTCCTGTAGATATTACCATTAGTGGTGAGGAACGTACTCGTGATGTATTGGGAAGAGTCCACTGCTCACTGTAGCTTCTCACATTCCTGTGCAATCTAATTTCCATACCAGACTGTGATGCAACCAATCAGGAGAGGTAGAGATGGACAAGAATTGCAGGATACTATTTGCAGAAGACGAGGATGTTAAATAACCCCCTGCCTGATTTTCAGTTTATCATTATTTCTCTTTAAGTCAGCTTGAGGTTTTGTTTGCATAGAATGTCTGCAGTGTTTTCCCACATCAAGTGAGTGCACTTGAAAACATTGGATTTTCTGTAAAACAATCTGTGCCGTGCAGTACAATTACAAGCCTCTCTTCATGCAGAACGATTGTAGTCACCAGATAGAAAACATTTCCAGCTCATTACATAGGCACCTGAAATGTTACCCTCAGCTGGGCAAGGAATGAACAAAATATTTAAAAATTCTTACCTTCCATGTGAGCAATTGCAGATCTCCCAGGATAATATTCCTCAGTTAAAGATAAAGATTAGCTTTATTTGATACATATAGATTGTAACGTTGAAACCTACAGTGAAGGCATCAGTGGCCAACTCAATCCATATAGTGGGTGATGCCACACTTCTGGCACCAACATAACATGCCCACAACTCACTAACCCTAACCGTATCTCTTTGGAATGTGGGAGGAAACCAGAGCACAGGGAACAAACCCACATCTGTATGTTCTCCCAGTGACCAATGTTGAGAACTTACAAATGCCTTACAGTCAGCAGTGGGAATTGAACCCAGGGTTGCCGGCGCTGTAATTGTGTTATGCTGACCTTTACACTACTGTGTCACCCATTGGGAAGGGCAGTCAGTGTTTCAATGGGCCGAATAGCCTCCCTTTGGCTCTGTGGCACTGTGATGGATCTGCAAAGTCTGGCAGCTACTGAGAGTCCATCACAGGACTGTGCTGGTATACCTCGACCAGGCAGAAACACAATAATCTGTTCAGAGAGTTGTAGGTGTGTGGAACACGCTGCCATGGATGGTGGTGGAAGCAGGTACTTTAGGGAGATTTAAGAGACTCTTAGATAGGCACTTGAATGATAAAAAAAAATAGAGGGCCATTTGTGAGGGAAGGGTTAAATTGATCTTGGAGAAGGTTAAAGTGTTGAAACAATATAATGGACTGAATGATCTGTACTGTCCTGTCTTCTCTGAAGTTCATTTCCTTGTCGTGGTGGAGGGGTTAGTGAGTTCCTGAGATCCCAAAAGCGATGCTGTTAGCAGGTTAGCTCCTGATAGGGTGACCCATGGGGGTACGGTCAAGGTGGAAGCTCCAGGCAAAGAGCAATCCAAGCAAGACCTCAACGGTGGAGCTGGCGGAAGGTGATGACACTTTACAATGGCAATAAAGGTGGAGGAAGGCTCCAGCAGTGAAGGGACCCCAGTCGTCTTGCACTCCATGCCACTGGACCCTGACAGCAACCTGTCAAGGACTGTGTGGTGGCTGCCATTTCAGCACACCCCCCCCCCCCAACATTAAACAATGCACAGGCATTCTCCATTAAGTGAATCAATTCCTTAGGAGATCATCATACTCGATTCGAGTGACCGCACTACTGTGCTATAGTTTTCTATGCTCTATGTTTTCAACTGCTCCACCAATCACACAGCCTACTGATGTTCAGGTACACTCAGTGGCCATTTTACTAGGTATACCTGTGCACCTGCTCGTTAATGCAAATACCTAATCAGCCAATCATGTGGCAGCAACTCAATGCATAAAAGCATGCAGACATGGTCAAGAGGCTCAGTTGTTGTTCAGACTAGACATCAGAATAGGAAAGAAGTGTGATATACCTGTAAGTGATTTTGACCGCTGAATGATTGTTGATGCCAGATGGGGTAGTTTGAGTATCTCAGAAAGTGGTTATCTTGTTGGATTTTCACACACATCAGTCTCTAGAGTTTATAGAGAATGGTGCAAAAAAACAAAAAAAATCAAGTGAGTGGCTGTACTGTGAGCAAAAACACCTTGTTAATGAGGGAGGTCAGAGGAGAATGGCCAGACTGGTTCAAGCTGACAGGTAGGTGACCATAACTCAACTAACCATACATACAACAGTGGTGTGCAGAAGAGCATCTCTGAATGCACGGCACATCAAACCTTGAAGTGGATGGGCAACAGCAGCAGAAGACCAGAAATACACTCAGTGGCCTCTTTAATCAGTACCTCCGGTACCTAATAATGTAGCTACAGGGTGCATATTGTCCATCGTTCATTGGCGCTGAAGTAAAATCGTGGAACTCCCTTTCCGACTGCACATGGATATCATTTGTTCAGGAAGGTGGTCTACCAACAGGTACGCTTCCAAGAAAAGAACAGGGATGGAACTAAATCCTGAAGAAGGGTCTCAGCCCGAAACATTGACTTGTTTGTTCATTTCCATGCTGAGTTCCTCCAGCATTTTGTGTGTATTGCTAGGGAGAATAAAGGCTGGTCTTACCACATTCATACATTCTTCAAACAAATACATAACACAAATATTAAAATATGGTGTATTAATACAAAGGGCCATGTTCAGTAACTAGGGAAGGCAATGTATCACCCACAGTAACGCTGGCAGACTTTTGCACCTTGGCAGCCCACTGCCTGGCATTGAGAATTTGACAACCGTCTGTTCTTCATCAACTTTACTATTTGCAGTTCTGCTGCTTATTTCTGTTCATGTTTCTACTGGTCTACCTCAAGATATTGGCAATCGGAGCTTGGGATCAGAGTGGAATGAAATAAAGACACCATATCCATCACAGCACTGACATCCTGTCTGGGCTTTTAAGACAGGCAAGAGCATGTTTATTTTAAATGGATTAACTTAACTAGTGGAGAGAGAAACCTCATGAAAGTGCATTATATGATTGTCCAATAATATCATCAACAGTGATCTCTCAGTGTGTGTTTTATTTAATGCGTCAATGATGTCCCATTACTGCATAATTAATGGGAAGCCAGACATTCACACTGAATCAAGAAGGCAGGAAGAGCCCAGCTGTGCCTCAACCTGCTACACAGGAAGCAGGGTTAAACACAATCTGGAGACGAGAAAGTCTGAAGATGCTGGAAATCCAAAGCAACATCAACGAAATGCTGGAGGAGCTCGACGGGTCAGTCAGCATCTATGGAAAAGAGTAAACAGTCGCTGTTTTGAGGCGAGGCACTTCATCATGTTATTCTTTTCCATAGATGCTGCTTGACCTGCTGAGTTCCTCCAGCCTTTTGCGTGTGTTGCTAGAGATGTGATAACCATTCTAGGGTGAAAGGAACTTAAATCTCTTACCATTATGGTGGGCTATTTTACCCACTTGTACAGAATGGTTTGGCCACTTCCTTATTTCTTTTATTTTCTATTTCAAGACACAGCGCGGTAACGGGCCCTACCGGCCCAATGAGCCTGTGATGCCCAGTTATATACATGTGACCAATTAACCTACTAACCTGTACAGTTTTGGAATGTGGGAGGAAACTAGAGCATCTGGAGGAAACTGACATGGTCATGGGGAGAACAGACAAACTCCTTACAAACAGCGGAGGGATTGAACCCAGGTCACTGGCGTTACACTGTCATGCCACCTTTTGTCATTGGTCCCACCATAAGCAAAACCTCTAGAGCAAGAATCTAGAAATTGGCAGCAATTCAAATTCCAGTTTCAATTTGGCTAATTAATTGAATTATTGAATATGGAATATACACAGTCTTCCTTAGCCATTGAATTGCAGTTGTGATGTTGGCTCCAGATTTCATTTCAGTTGTTTTCAGAGGTACACCAAAGGTTTTCAGATGCCTGTGAAGGAGCAGGAATGTGTACTGTGGCATATTACTACTGGATTCCCTCCCCCCTCCCACCTCTAGTACCCTCCCTCCCCAACCCAATCCTTCCTTTCTCTTTCCATCTCCATTCTCAGTCTCCTTTCTGACCGCAGATTCCCCATTTCCCCTCCCAGCCCCAACTTCCATCTCCTTTCCCACCCCCAACCTCCCTGTCCCTTCCCAATCCCAGTCTCCATCTCCCCTCCTATCCCCAGTGAGCATCCGCCATCCCACCTCCAGCCTCAATCTCCCGCCCGCCACAGTCCTCATCTTCCATCCCACCAGCAGTCCGTCTCATATTCCATCCGCCCCAGCCTCCATCTCTCCTCCACCTCCACCCCCATCTCCACTCACACCCTTAGCCCACATCTCTCCTTCCGCCCACGGTCCCTGTCTCCCCTACATGCCCCCCCCCCGCCCCCATCTCCATCTCCTTTCCCACTCCCGGTCCCCTTCTCCTGGTTCAACAGTAGCTTCCACAAAGGAAGAAGCAACCTCTTTCGTCA
Organism: Mobula hypostoma; assembly: GCF_963921235.1. NCBI lineage: Eukaryota > Metazoa > Chordata > Chondrichthyes > Myliobatiformes > Myliobatidae > Mobula > Mobula hypostoma. Next base: position 85,572,522 of record NC_086109.1, read on the forward strand.
CACCACCATGAGGTGTTAACTCCGCATGATCTCACGACAGGAAGATGCAGTGCTCAAGACTACTCTATTAAAGGTTTGAGTACTTCTATGATAGTGCTTTTTATAATCTATTGTGTCCCCAGGATCACAACAGAGATATGTTGCTGGAAGGTAATCAGCTCGGTGAAAGACACTTTTTGGTTTGCCCAAACTTGTTGGTCTTCCAGCACAGTAAGGGATGTTACTGACTGATATAGTCCAGGCTACAAGGGTAGATGCTGAGGGGTATACTGAAGCTCACCGCAGGCAGTGCTCAGGCTCTGTGAGTAAGGAACACAGTCGAGGGTTCTACCACTACTGAACTTGGAGGTGTGGAGTTGGTGGGGATGTCACTCAAACAATGAAGAGGTGTATTATCCCAGGGGAACACATGAGTGGCAATATCAGTGGAGAGGTATAAACAGTCGATGTTTCGGGCTAAGACCCTTCATCAGGGTTGTTTATTCTTCTCCATTGATGCTGCCTAACCATTTGAGTTCCTCAGCATTTTGTGTTTGTTCCTCTAAATTTCCAGCATCTGCAGAATCTCTTGAGTGTATGAGTTGTTGTACTCTCTGCTCATATGTGACTGCATAGCCAAATGTACCCAAGTAATCGCATTGACAAGTTTGCCAATGACACAGCAGTGGGGCTCGTCACCAACAAAGCTGAGATGGTCTACAGAGAGGTGGTGAAGAGCACGAGGCCTGGTGCCAGGCAAATACTATCTTCCTCAATGTCGACATCTTTAGGAGACTTTGCACCACTCACACCCACCTTTACGTTGGCAGCATGGTAATGGAAACTGTGAGCAGTTTCAAACTCCTGGAAGTGCACATATCGCACAACCTCCCATGGACCCAGAAGACATCCTTCGCAGTCAGGGAAGCTCTCCATCACTTCTACTTTCTAAGGAGGCTGAAGAGAGCTGGACTGTGCACCTCCATACTCACCTCATATACACACGTGCAGTAGAGTGCATCCTAACAAACAGCATCACATTATGGTGCAGAAACTGCTCTGTAGCGGAGAGAAAGGCTCTACGATGGGTCGTCAAAACTGCCCAATGCAACACCAGCACTAGACTACCCACCAGCAAGGACATACCATGTCTACAAAAAGTATTCACCCTCCCTCTTGGAAGTTTTCATGTTGTATTGTTTTACAACATCGAAGCACATGGATTTAATTTGGCTTTTTTGACACTGATCAATGGCTGAAGACTCTTTTGTGTCAAAGTGAAAACAGATCTCTACAAAGTGACCTAAATTAATTACAAAAATATAAAACACAGGATAATTGATTGCATAAGTATTCACACCCTCCAAGTCAATATTTAGTAGATGCACCTTTGGCAGCAATTACAGCCTTTAGTCTGTGTGTGGGTAGATCTCAATTTGAACATCTGGACACTGCAGTTTTTCCCCATTCTTCTTTACGAAACTGCTCAAGCTCTGTCAGATTGCAAGGGGATCGTGAGTGAACAGCCCTTTTCATGTCCAGCCACAAATTCTCAATTGGATTGAGGTCTGGACTCTGACTTGGTCACTCCAGGACATGAACTTTGTTGTTTTTAAGCCATTCCTGTGAAGTTTTGGTTTTAAGTTTGGGATCATCATCTTGCTGGAAAACAAATCTTCTCCCAAGTCAATTGTCTTGTTGACTGCATCAGGTTTTTCTTCAGGATTTCCCTGTATTTTGCAGCACTTATTTTACCCTCTATCTTGACAAGCCCTTCAGGACTTGCTGCAGTGAAGCATTCCCACAACATGATGCAGCCACCACCATGCTTCACAGTAGGGATGCTGTGTTTTTGATGGTGCTCAGTGTTTGACTTATGCCAAAAATAGCGTTTAGTCTGATGGCCAAAAAGCTCAATTTTGGTTTCATCAGACCATACAACCTTCTTCCAGCTGCCTTCCACATGCCTTCTGGCAAACTCTAGCCAAGATTTCATATGAGTTTTTGTTTTCAACACCCTTCCATAAAGCTGCGACTGGTGATGCACCCAAGCAACAGTTGTATGTGCAGTCTTTTGCACCTTAGCCACAGAAGCTTGTAACTCCTCAAGAGTTGTCATGGGTCTCTTGGTGGCCTCCCTTACTAGCCCCTTTCTTGCACAGTCGTTCTGTTTTTGAGGACAGCCTGCTGTAGGCAGATTTACTGCTGACCCATATTCTCTCCATTTCTTGTTGATTAACTTAACTACTGCAATTGTTATTCAGTGTCTTGGAAATTTTCTTCTATCCATCTCCTGGCTTGTGCTTTTCAATAACCTTTTTGCAGGGCTGCTTGGAGTGTTCTTTAGTCTTCATGGTGTAGTTTTTGCCAGGATACCGACTCACCACCAGTTAGACCTTTCAGATACAGGTGTATTTTTACTACAATCAATTGGAACACCTTGACTGCACGTGGTGATCTTCATTTAACTAATTATGTGATTTCTAAAACCAATTGGCTGCACCAGTGATGAATTAGCGTGTCATATTGAAGAGTGTGAATACTTAAGAGCAATTATTTTGTGTTTTATATTTGTAATTAACTTAGAGCACTTTATAGAGATCTATTTTCACTTTGACATGAAAGAGCCTTTTTCTGTTGATCAGTGACAAAAAAAAACAAATTAAATCCATTGTGATTTAATGTTACAAAACAATAAAACATGAAAACTTTCGGGGGGGGGTGAAGACTTTTTATAGGTACCGTATATACAGAAAGATGCCAGAAAAGGTCAGTAACATCACGAAGAATCCCACTCACCATATTCATAGACTGCTTGTTCCACTCCCATCAGAGAACAGGCTACATTAGATTAGATTAGATTGGATTAGGTTATGAGGACATGCAGTCCTCTTTTATTGTCATTTAGTAATGCATGCATTAAGAAATGATACAATATTCCTCCGGTGTGATATCACAAAACACAGGACAGACCAAGACTGAAAAACTAACAAAACCACATAATTATAACATACAGTTACAACAGTGCAACAATACCATAACTTGATGAAGAACAGTCCTTGATCACAGTAAAAGAATTCAAAGTTTCTCGGAAGTCCCACATCTCACACAGACAGGAGAAGGAAGAAAACTCTCCCTGCCATGCCCGACCATAGTCCGACTCATAATCGTCCGAAAACTTCGAGCCTCCAATCAGCCCTCCGATACTGAGTACCGAGCACCATCTCTATTCGAACGATTCGACCTCAATCTTGGTCACCAGCAGCAGGCAAAACCGGGGATTTTGAGGCCTTCCCTCCGGAAGATTCTCGATCGCGCAGTAACAGTAGCAGCGAACCAGGGTTTCAGAAGTTGCTGAAATTTCTCCAGATGTTCCTCTGTGCTTTCGCATCTGCCTCCATCAAATCAGAATTGATGGAGCATCCACACCAGGACCACCAGACTCAAAAACAGTTATTTTTCGCAAGCATTCAGTCTGATCAAAACTTCCACCCACCAATTCCACCACTACTTTATTTTTTCCTGTCAGAGTCACTTTATGTGCAGACACTCCTGTAACTAACATCACTTTATGTACATACAGTATAATCAATCTATGTAAATAAGTTAGCTTATGTATTTATATTTATTGTGTTATTTTATTAGCATTTTTGTGTTCTTTATCTTATCGTGGGTTTTTTTGTGCTGCTTTGGATCCAGAGTAAAGATTATTTTGTTTTCCTTTACACTTGGGTACATGAAAATACATATAATCATCTTGAATATCTTGAAAAATACTCCTGGACGTATGAACTAAATATCACAATGAATGTTAAGAGTTTTGCATGGTTTACGATTTGCAGATATACTTATATTATCAAAAAAGTTTATTTTTGGAAATAATATTAGACACTCTGTGGCCACTTTATTAGGTACACCTGCTCATTAATACAAATATCTAATCAGCCAATCATGTGGCAGCAACGCAATGCATAAAAGCATACAGACATGGTCAAGAGGTTCAGTTGTTATTCAGACCAAAGATCAGAATGGGGAAGAAATCTGATCTAAGTGACTCTGGCTGTGGAATTATTGCTGGTGCCAGATGGAATGGTTTGAGTACCTTAGAAACTACTGATCTCCTGGGATTTTCATGCACAACAGTCTCTAGAGTTTACAGAGAATGGTGCGACAAACAAAAAGGTGGCTGTTCTGTGAGTGAAAACAACTTTGCTAATGAGTGAGGTGAGAGAGGAATGGCCTGATTGGTTCAAGCTGACAGGAAGGCGACAGTAAATCGAATAACCATCTTACAACAGTGGTGTGCAGAAGAGCATCTCTGAACACACAACATGTTGAACCTTGAAGTGAACGGGCAACAGCAGCAGAAGGCCACAATTGTACACTCAGTGGCCACTTTATCAGATACAAGAGGTACTTAATAACATGGCTACTGAGTGTACAATTAGTCTATGTATGTAAGCTAATCTTAACTGTATATGGTCACACCCAAGCAGTTAGTCGTATATTGTGTTTCATAGGATTGCTTTTATATTGAAACACGAGATTTCACAGATGCTGAAAATCCAGACTAACAGGAACAAAATGCTGGAGGAATTCAGCAAGTCAGGCAGCGTCTATGAAGGATCTCCACCCGAAACTCTTTATTTCTTTGCATTGATGCTAGCTGACTTGCTGCGTTCCTCCAGGATTTTATATATGTTTTTATTTTTATATTTGTTGTGTTCTTTATCCTTATTGTGTTTTTTATGCTGTATCATATCTGGAGTAACAATCATTTTGTCTTCTTACTAAAGAACTACGACAAACCATCTTGAATCTTGAATCTTGTGAAATGAATGCGAGGAAAAGGAAACCATGCCACTTGCTCCCACACAATACCAGTGGAGTTTCATTCACTCCACCCTATGGCTGTGAACATCCTCTCCCCAGAGAGTGGGGCTGAAATTTCACTCATGACATGTCTTTTGCAGGCTTTGTTCTAACTCAGATTTCACGGGGTGGGCAGAATCAGGAACAGTTAGTAATGATGGACGGTTCCACTTCCAGCACTCACGGGATTAAAAGCAGCACATTGCTCAGACTGGGGGAATGTTCATATTTCCGCTGGTGTCCTAGACAGCTGTTGGAATAGAACTAATATAATGTTATGATGCTGAAACATATATTAACACAATAATTCAGCTGTGGATTTTCATTGTTAGGAGCTGTTACACCTTTGACGTCACCTTGATAAAGCTTCATTCTCAATATTAGCTTATAAAGTTAGCTTAAAGTGAAAGGTTGTGCTAGATACTGTACAAACCATGCTCATAAGATTTCCAGCCTTGTATCACTCCCATGGTAGTTCTGAAATCAGCAAAGTTTCCATTGTTAGGGAGCTTGTCACTGGTGCCTTTTGGGGCCCCTTCTCCGTCTTCAGGTCTGATTGGAAATGACATTTCAGCTCCTTTATATTCCACCAGCTGCATTTCCCATCCCTACCCTCCGCTGGGATGCCAGGAATGTCAAATAGTCCTGGTGTGTTTCGCCCCCCAGTCCCACTCTCCAGCAGAGGAGCAACTCACCCACTCTGCATCCCAACACCAACACCCCTCCCTCCCGTCCCAGCTTTCCAGTATATTTATTTAAAATACAGGAAGCTTAATCCAAATAGCGTGGATGAGTGACCTGCAAGTGTTTGTTAACATTGCAATGAGAAAGTGAGGAAGGAAAAGTAAACAGGGCGGTGTAAAAACAACTGGCAACGCAGACAAAATGCTGCAGGAACGCAGCAGGCCAGACAGCATCGATAGAAGAGAATAAACAGTCAACGTTTCAGGCCGAGACCCTTCTTCAGGACTGGAGAAAAAGTTAGAGCAAAAAGGGTGGGGGGGGGGGTTGGAGGAAGAAGTACAAGGTGGTAGGTGATAGGTGAAACTGGGAGAGGGGGAGCGGCTGAGGTAAAGAGCTGGGAAGTTGATTGGTGAAAGTGACAAACAGCTAGAGAAGGAGGAATCTGATAGAAGAGGAGAGAAGCTCATGGAATAAACGGAAGGGGAGGAGCACCAGAGGGAGCTGATGGGCAGATAAGGAGATGAAGTGAGAGAGAAAATGGGAATTGGGAATTGGGAATTGGGAATTGTGAAGGAGCAGGGGAGGGGCAATTACAGGAAGTTCAAGAAATCGATGTTAATGCAATTAGGTTGGAAGCTACCCAGTTGGAACATAAAGATTTTCTCCTCCCACCTGAGTGTGGTCTTATCCTGACAGTGGAGGAAGCCATGGACTGACATGTTGAACAACTGGCATTTACTTTCACCACCTTTCGCATAGCACGGTCTCCCAAACTACTTCACAAGAGCAATATTAGATTAGATTAGATTAGGTTCAACTTTATTGTCATTGTGCTGAGTACAGATACAAGGCCAATGAAATGCAGTTAGCATCTAACCGGAAATGCAAAGAATAGTGTTATTTACAAAATAACTGCAAATAAAAAGTAAGTGCTACAGCACACAAATATGTAAGTACTGAGACAGTACAATATGGGTGCAATACTGCTTAGCGCTGCGATGTGAGGTTCAGCACAGTCACAGCCTCAGGGAAGAAGCTCTTCCTGTGCCTGCTGGTCCGGGAGCGGAGGCTCCTGTAGCGCCTACCAGATGGGAGGAGAATAAAAACTCCATGGTTAGGGTGAGATGCATCCTTGATAATGCTTTTCGCCCTGCCCAGGCAGTGTTTATGGTGGATGTTCTCAATGGTGGACAATTGGGTGCCGATAATCCGCTGGGCAGTTTTAACCACACACTGGAGTGCTTTGCGGTCTGATATGGGACAATTGCCATACCACACTGAGATGCAGTTGGTGAGTAAGCTCTCAATGGTACAGCACTAAAACTCCTTCAGTATCCTGGGACAGAGGTGAGCTTTCTTGATGCTCCGCAGGAAATAAAGGGACTGTTGCGCCTTTTTGATCAGGATGGAGGAGTTCAGAGACCAGGTGAGATCCTCGGAAATGTGGACACCAAGGAATTTGACGCTCGATACACACTCCTCTACAGCTCCATTGATGTAGATGGGGATGTGAGTGTGGCTCCTAGCATGCCTGAAGTCCACAATGATCTCCTTGGTCTTCTGGGTGTTAAGGGCCAGGATGTTGTCGGCACACCACACGGCCAGGTGCTGGACCTCGTCCCTGTAGGCCGTCTCGTCATCCCCTCTGATCAGGCAAACCACCATGGTGTCGTCTGCGAACTTGATTATGGAGTTAGAACCATGTACAAGAACGCAGTCATAGGTGAAAAGGGAGTACAGAAGAGGGCTCAGCACACAGCCTTGAGGCACGCCGGTGTTCAGAACATCAGAACAGAGTCACAAGCCTATATGACAGTGAGAGAAGATATCAAAAGCTCCATCAAAGAAGAAGAAGCAAAGGTGGTGTTGTGTATTTAATATTGTAGTAATATTTGAGTAATATTTTAAATATATTGTTTGATTAAGCATTCTCATTTGTTTAAGTAATTCATTATGGGTTGTATGTAAAAGTATGTAGCAGGCATACATCAGCATGCTGCCACGTATTAAGTGCATGTCTCACTAAAAGTAAAAATGAAACTAAGACATGTGAATCCCAACTCCATGATTTCCTCCAATTAGTTTTATGTTTTGGAGTTACACAACATAACAGTGGCAAAAAGGAAGTTCTAAACAAACCCAAGATGACTACCTATCCTTTGAAGCCGAGCAAGATGTGCAAGTTAAAAATAGCATCACAGCACGGGACACATTGGAAGGGGGAGAGAGAGGTGGTTGAGTTAAAAAAAAAGGCTGGAAGAAGACAAATTCACTGGTTCATAAACAGTGAGTATCAGGAGATGATAATAATATATTTAAAAAATCAGAGATGGCTGGCTACACTGGGATGATAGATGTGTTCAATTGCTCAGTGGTAACTGGCTCGTGTATACTGAGTGAACTGAACACTGTTTTAAAGCAAATGAAATAGCCAAGGAGAAGCGAGTGCCAGTTTTGCTGAGTGCACTGGGTTTAAAGGCATGCTGTTTGCTTAGAGGTGTAACTGCTTCAACCAAACCAGCTGAAATGAGCTTTGCTGATATCATGACAAAAATAAATGGACTGCAGAGGGAAGAGATAAAGATAAAAAGTCAAGTTGCAGTTTCAAAAAGAGCACTGATCTGCATGTTGTTGATGAAAAATCTAATAATGATGAGAGTGATACAGGTCTGCGTAGCTTTAGGATTTACAATGTGAAAACTAGCAAGAAACAAGCAATATGGCTTACACCAGAAGTGAACAGCAAATTAATTAAAATGGAATTGGACACTGGTTTGGCTCTTTCAGTCATTCTACAGAATGAGTTTGAACTGCATTTCAAAGATACTGGATGAAGCCTGCAGATATCCAACTAAAAATTTATGCTGGAGAAAAGATAACTCCTGTGGGAATGACATTCATAACAGTGAAGTCCACAGTCAACAAGCCCCACTCGGCTTACATGTGATAAAAACAGGAGGCCCAGCATTGTGGGGACATGATTGGCTGAGAGAACTATAACTTGATTGGAGATCCATCCACGATTTGCATGCCACATCACCTGCAATAGTGTCAACTGAAAGCCAATTAAGCAAGGTACTGGATGATGCCACAGCAGTGTTCAAGAATGGCATTAGAAAACTCAAACATATCCAGGGTATAATAGTGTTAAATGAAAATGCCACGTCCAAGTTTCACAAAGCCCATCCAGTTCCTTATGCCATCTGTGATAATGTAACCAGTGAGGGAGATCGCATGGAGGTTGAAGGAATTTTTCTAAGAGTGAGTGGAGCCAAGAAAAAAGGGTCTGTCAGGATCTGTGGTGATTTTAAGGTCACTATCAACTCAGTACTAAAAGTATTTTAATACCCTCTGCCCAGAGTAGATGATATCTTTGCAAAGCTCCTGGAGGGAAACACTTCAGCAAAGTGGACTTGGCTGAGGCCTACGTACAGATGGAGATGTAAGAAGCGTCCAAAATGTTTTTCATCATTATACACTCATAAAGGGCTTTATCGCTATAAGGGCTTATTTTTGGAGTAGCATCTATACTTGCACTTTGCCAGGAAGCTAAGAACCAGGTGCTGCAAGATGGTCCCAGCACCCACTGTTACCTGGATGACAACATTGTTACTGGTAAGGATGGCAAGAAATATCTTCAAAATCTTAAAACAGTGTTAAAAAGATTAGAAGATGATGTGCTCAGACCACAATACAACAGGTGTGAACCCTTGTCCGTCAAAGATTGACACATAAGGATTACACAAGTGTGCTGAGAAAATTCAATCAGTGGTGGGTGTCCCAAGGCCAAAAGACATGTTACATTTGCGGTCCTTTTCAGGTTTGGCAGGAACCTGTCAATTACCATAACAGATTCCTGTCAAACCCAGCTAGTGTGTTCCACCCCTTGAAATCATTACCACAGATCAGGAAGAAATGACAATAGACAAAGCATTGTGAGGTGGCTTTCCTAAAGGTAAATGAAATGGTGATATCAGACATGATGCTCACACATAATGACCCACATTGTCCAGTGAAGCTTGCTTGTCGCGCCTTGTCTTATGGTCTAGGTGCAGTTATGTCACGTTATGAGTGACGGAAGTGAATGCTCTGCAGCAGAGAAAAGTTACTCACAGATTGTGAGGGAGGCCTTGAGTCTGGTTTGGGGTGTAAAACGTTTCAGCTAGTACGTGTGTGGGAGAGAGTTTACCCTCATTACTATCATTAACCACTAGTGTTCGTTTTCAATCCACAGAAAGGTGTTCCCCTAACAGCAGCAGCACAAATGCAGAGGTGGGCTCGGTTTCTTGGAAGACAATTACAAGATTAAATTCAAAAGATGATTAATCATGGATTGTCCTGCTTAGCATTGTAAAAGGAAATACCTGAAAAATTTACAAAAGAGTACACGGCTCTTGACATATTCTCCCAAATGCCAATCAACTGTTTCTCTATAATGGCGGAGATGATCTAAAGAGAAACTAGACAGCCTCAGGTCTCCATGGTGACTCAAAATGGCTGAAATGCGCAGCAGGAATCCCATTCCCCAATTTTAACCAGCACTAGGATGAACTTGCCCTTGATGGAGTTTGCCCTATGTGGGATTGAAAGTTGTTGTACCATAAAGCTGAGAGCTAAAGGGTTGAAGGAGTTACATGTTGGTCATCTCAGCGTGGTCAAAATGAAAGAATTGGCTTGAAGATTTATCTGGTGGCCTGGGATAGATTAGCAGATCGAGCAGCTTGCCATGCACTGTTTGCGATGCCAACATGTCCAGAAAAAAGATATCCCAAGCTGTCAGAACCACTTCCTATAGTCCCAGAGTCACCTCCTACAACCACCGCGGAGGAGGCCCCAGATTCTGAGATGGCTTCACAGGCCCTAGAACCTGGGATTTTTCACAGCTGCAAGTCTCTCTCTGCCAAGTAGGGTGACAATACCCCCCCCCCACCCCTGTAAAGAAAAGTGTTATCCCACAAGAGTTAAAAAATCCTCCACTGTGATTAAATCTTTAGGCCTGAATGGGGCAATTTAAAATTTACTATGCTGTGGATGTCTCTATAGGAGTTGTATTATATGATACACTCTATAAATGCACTCTATATTGAGTTGGAGCTTATAGCTAAGCAGGGAGGGTGCTGTATATTTAATATTTCAGTAATATTTGATTAATATGAGAGGTAATATTAGAGTCATAGAGTCATAGAAAAGTACAGCACAGAAACAGGCCCTTTGGCCCATCTAGTCCTTGCCAAACTATTTAAACCGCCTACTCCCGTCAACCTGACCGGGACCTTTGCCCTCCATACCCCTATCATCCATGTAGCTGTCCAAATTTCTCTTAAACGTTAAAATTAAGCTCACATGCACCACTTCTGCTGGCAGCTCGTTCCACATTCTCATGACCCTCTGAGTGAAGAAGTTTCCCCTCATGTTCCCCTTAAACCTTTCACCTTTCACCCTTAATCCATGACCTCTGGTTGTTGTCCCATCCAACCTCGGTGGAAAAAGCCTGCTTGCATTTATCCTATCCATACCCCTCATAATTTTGTATACCTCTATCAAATCTTTTCTCAATCAATATTGTAAATATATTGTTTGATTAAGCATTCTTTGATTAAGCATTCTTTGTTCATTTAAGTGATTCATTATGTTAAAGTATTTGAATTACATACACTATCATGCCACCATGTTTTAAGTGTGTGTCTCACTAAACGTAAAAACGAAACTAAGACAAGTTATTCCTGGCTCTGTGTTTTCTTACAATTAGTTTTACAAAACATAACATGTGGGAAATTTAGGGAAGGAAATCCAGAGCATAGACAGCTGTAGGCAATTGAAAGTTCAAAGTAAATTTATTATCAAAGTACGTATATGTTACCTTGAGTTTCATTTTTTGCAGACATTAGGAAAAAAGAAACAAATAGAATTTTACAAAAATAAATTATGCTTAACCAGATATGCAAAAGATTCTGCAGATGCTGAAAATCTTGAGCAATACACACAAACTGCTGGGAGAACACAAGTCAGGCAGCAGCAATGTACGAAGGATCTCTCCCCGAAGCATTGACTGTTAATCTCTCCATAGATACTGCCTGACTTACTGAGTTCCTCCAGCATTTTACGTGCATTGCAGAAACAGGCAAAGTCTTAAAAACAACCAATGTGCAAAAGAAGACAAATTGTGCAAACAAAAAAATACCGAGAAATTGAGTCGTAAAGAGTCCTTGAAAGTGACTTTATAGATCATAGCAACATACATCAAAGTTGCTGGTGAACGCAGCAGGCCAAGCAGCATCTGTAGGAAAAGGTGCAGTCGACGTTTCAGGCTGAGACCCTTCGTCAGGACTCTGTAGGAAGAGGTGCAGTCAACGTTTCAGGCCAAGACCCTTCGTCAAGATCATAGAATCACTTCAGAGTAGTGGGGAATAAAGTTATCCACATCAGTTTGGGAGCCTGAGTTTGTAGGGGAAATGGTGTTGTTCCTGAACCTAGTGGTATGGGATCTTCTGTACCACCTGCCTGATGGCAGTAGAGTGTCATAAGAATTTAAAAGAAAATTGGATACTTATATGGATGGTAGGGGTATGGAGGGCAAAGGTCCCAGTCAGGTTGACAGGAGTAGGCAGTTTAAATAGCTGGCAAGAACTAGATGGGCCAAAGGGCCTGTTTCTGTGCTGTACTTTTCTATGACTCTATGACTCTAAAATTACCTCTAAGAGGGCATAGGGTGGGGGTCTTTGATGATGGATGTTGCTTTCTTGTGGCAACACTTAATGTAAGTGTACTCATTGGTGGGAAGGGTTTTGCCTGTGACTGGCTAGACTTTATCCATCACTTTCTCTAGGCCTTTCCATTCCTGGGCATTGGTGTTTCCATGCCAGGCTGCGATGCAACCAGTCTGGATACTCTCCACTGTACATCTATTAAAGTTCGTCAAAGTTTTTGTGAAATGCTGAACTTACACAAACTTCTAAGGAAGTAGAGGTGCTCTTGTTGCCTTCTTTGGATGATAGGACAGATTCTCTGATATGTTGATGCCCAGGAATTAAAACTACTGACCCCCTCTAGCTCCGTTCCCCTGGTGAGGACTGGCACACGGACCTCCGGCTTCTTCCTCCTGTAGTCAACAATCAGGTCTTTGGTTTCCCTTCTATATGCTGAATTATCGTCACCTTTGATTAGGCCAACCACAGTGGTGTCATCAGCAAACTTAAGTACGGACCACTGGTAGTGGAATGATTAAATCCGGAGTTGATAAAGTGAACAGCTAGATCCCCGGAGTAGCAGCTGGTGCGATGAGATTACAGCTCAGGGCATTGGAGTTCAGGTTTCACTCCCAGCGTCCTCTGTAGTCATAGTCATAGTCATACTTTATTGATCCTGGGGGAAATTGGTTTTCATTACAGTTGCACCGTAAATAATTAAATAGTAATAAAACCATAAATAGTTAAATAGTAATATGTAAATTATGCCAGGAAAGAAGTCCAGGACCAGCCTATTGGCTCAGGGTGTCTGACCCTCCAAGGGAGGAGTTGTAAAGTTTGACGGCCACAGGCAGGAATGACTTCCTATGATGCTCTGTGTTGCATCTCGGTGGAATGAGTCTCTGGCTGAATGTACTCCTGTGCCCAACCAGTACATTATGTAGTGGATGGGAGACATTGTTCAAGATGGCATGCAACTTGGACAACATCCTCTTTTCAGACACCACCGTCAGAGAGTCCAGTTCCATCCCCACAACATCACTGGCCTTACGAATGAGTTTGTTGATTCTGTTGGTGTCTGCTACCCTCAGCCTGCTGCCCCAGCACACAACAGCAAACATGATCGCATTGGCCACCACAGACTTGTAGAACATCCTCAGCATCGTCCGGCAGATGTTAAAGGACCTCAGTCTCCTCGGGAAATAGAGACAGCCTCAGTGTTCTTTGACCAGTCCAGTTTATTGTCAATTTGTATCCCCAGGTATCTGTAATCCTCCACCATGTCCACACTAACCCCCTGGATGGAAACAGGGGTCACCAGTACCTTAACTCTCCTCAGGTCTACCACCAGCTCCTTAGTCTTTTTCACATTAAGCTGCAGATAATTCTGCTCACACCATGTGACAAAGTTTCCTACCATAGCCCTGTACTCAGCCTCAACTCCCTTGCTGATGCATCCAACTATGGCAGAGTCATCAGAAAACTTCTGAAGATGACAAGACTCTGTGCAGTAGTTGAAGTCCGAGGTGTAAATGGTGAAGGGAAAGTGAGACAAGACAGTCCCCTGTGGAGCCTCAGTGTTGCTGATCACTCTGTCGGACACACAGTGTTGCAAGCACACGTACTGTGATCTGCCAGTCAGGTAATCAAGAATCCATGACACCAGGAAAGCATCCACCTGCATCGCTGTCAGCTTCTCCCCCAGCAGAGCAGGGCAGATGGTGTTGAACGCACTGGAGAAGTCAAAAAACATGACCCTCACAGTGCTCGCTGGCTTGTCCAGGTGGGCGTAGATACGGTTCAGCAGGTAGACCATGGCATCCTCAACTCCTAGTCAGGGTTGGTAGGCGAACTGGAGGGGATCTAAGTGTGGCCTGACTATAGGCCGGAGCAGCTCCAGAACAAGTCTCTCCAGGGTCTTCATGATGTGGGAGGTCAATGCCACCGGTCTGTAGTCATTGAGGCCGCTGGGGCGCGGCGTCTTCGGCACAGGGATGAGGCAGGACGTCTTCCACAGCACAGGAACCCTCCGGAGCCTCAGGATCAGGTTGAAGACATGGCGAAGTACTTCACATAGCTGAGGGGCACAGGCTTTGAGCACCCTGGTACTGACACCATCCGGTCCTGCAGCCTTGCTTGGGTTGAGATGTTTCAGCTGTCTTCTCACCTGTTCAGCTGTGAAGCCCACCGTGGTGGTTTCGTGTGGGGAAGGGGTATAGTCATGAGAGCAGGGTGGGGGACTGCGAGGAGGGGTAGGAGGGGAGAGTGGAATATGTGTTGGCTGGGGGCCGACAACAGATGACTCATGTGGGGAATAGGCAGGGACCACAATGTCAAATCTGTTAATGAGTCTCTGTACGTCCTCCTCATGGAATGCATGGGTTTTCTCTGGGTGCTCTGGTTTCCTCCCATATTCTAAAGTCATACTAGATAGGTTAATTAGTCATCGCAAGTTGTCCTGCGATTAGGTTAGGGTTAAATCGGGGCTATTGGATGTTGTTGGCTGGTGCGGTTTGAAGGGATGGAAGCTTCTACTCTGTTGTGCTTTTCTGAATGAATAAATTAGAAACTGCTTCCTACAACAGTGGAGAGGAGTTTGTAGTTTGATGTTGTTGGGTATAGGGGAAAGTGCTCATCAGAAACGAAGAGGGACATTTAATCTTTGTGCCAAAGCTTCCTGATTTAGTGTGAATGTCTGGCTTCTCATTAATTATGCAGAGATAGAAGGTCACTGAGACATAAAATAAAATATATATACTAAGAATCCTTCCCCTTTCACAGGATTTACCGATAGCTCATCTTGTCTCAGAAGCTCCAATAACATCTCACTCAGGCTTTGACATTGAGATTCGCATCTTCTGTTTGCTTGGGAGATTTGGCTGTTGAACTCCTTCACCTCCTCAGCACTTCCAACTGACAAGAATCACTTCCCACTCACCACTCCCCTCCCAATCGTTCTTCCTTCTCCCCACTCCCCCCTGCTTTCAGGAAGAAGGCATAAACACATACCACCAGGCTCAAAGGCATCTATATCCCAGTTTTCAGACTCTTGAACAGACTTCCTACATGCTAATGAGGATGAACTCTTGATCTATCAATCTACCTCGTTGCACTTTCACTATAACTAACACAAAAGCATTCTGCTTTTTTCTTTCTTTTGTACTACCTGAATATGTACAGATTCATCTGTCTGGGTTGCGATTCAGATTATGTTTCTTTATTATATGTACATCAAAACCTACAGTGAAATGCAGGGTTTGCGTTAACCACCAACACAACCTAAGGATGTGCTGCAGGCAACCAGCAAGTGTCACCACACATTCCGGCGCCATCTTCGCATGCTCACAATTTTCACAAAATAGCACAAGCAAGAACAACTGAACAACAGCAACAAAACAACAAGAGCTAAACAAGCCCCTTTGCTCCCTCTCAACACACACACATTCACACACACACACACACACACACACACACACACACATACAAACACACACACACACACACACACACACACACACACACACACACACAATCCTTCATCCAGAGGCTCCAAAGGACTGGCCGTCTTTGGCCTTCAGGCTTCAGTGGATTTGCAACATCATAGCAACACATTTCACAACATATGCCAGTGATATTAAACCTAATTCTAATTCTGACTTCCGATCAACTTCTTAACCAGACGGCATTCAGGTTATTGCTATTCAATGAATGTCAGTATCTGTGACAATAATAGATCGATCATCATCTTAAATTCAAGAGATTTTACAGATGCTGGAAGTCCAGAGCAGCACACACAAAGTGCTGGAGGAATTCAGCAGGTCAGACAGCATCTATGGAGAGAAATAAACTGTCGATATTTTGGGCCAGGACTCTTCATCAGGACTAGTTGCCATCTACCTGGAATCTTTAGACCCAAGTGCTTTACTTCATGTGACTCTTTAATTGCTGTTGACCTTTAGATGAGACCAATCAAATGTTCCCAGATTTTCATCAGGATTGCTGACTAAAGAGAAGTTTAGTTGTCTGAGGGTTAACTGCCATTTGATGCCTAAACCATTCTGCAGCTCTGACTTCAGAAGACTACAGCTCTCACAGGAAGAAATCTCTCATCTCTTCTCTGTTCCGGTTAACTTCAAATCCACTGACCAGAATTGGTGCGAAGATAGTATATGACACAGCTGGGATTTAAGTCAACAGGACTTTACAGTATTTACAAGATAGGGCTTGCAAATGAACTTTCACCCACATCTTTGTTTTAAAGTCTGACTCACTCTGCCAAATCCCAAAAAAAAAGTACAAATGACTAAACCAATCTCACTTGCACTTTCTTGTACCATTCTGCCTCTTAAACAGAGAATAGTTTGTCTGTTAAATACCCGTGATATTCCAAAGGTCCCACAACGCAAGACAGGAATCAAGGATCTGGGTCTCATTTTCATTTGAAAACAAGGCCTCTCAGCCTTGGATCGTTCATACCCATTGCCAACGAGCTGCCTGGTGCCAACAAAAACGTGAGTGATCGCATGGGTATAAAACAAGAGCTCGCCACAGACGGCAGATAAACAGTTTTTAAAATGACTGCATGCAGTTGGATTCCATCATTAAAACCTAAATGTTTTTTTTAGAAAAATGTAATTCCTGCCATTTTCCACTTGTCGTTCCAGTGGTCAGACTACTGTTAACTGGCTGAGCTGAGACTGCAGGCACAGAGCGCACAGAACGATCTGAAGTGCAGAAGTCAGGTTGATAGATTTTAGAACCACCTATGATGTTACTGAGAAAATACCAGGTGCTCCTCCAAGGATCTGAGGGATAAACTGTGCCAATGGAACGGGGTCTCGTGCTGTAAACCGCGCACCCACTTTCAGCTTCAAGGCGATCCGCTGATTGTGACTGATTGTTAGATCTGTTGCAAGGACACCAGTTTAACAGGCTGGACATTGTGATAATGAGCGGTTGTTAGATTAACTCGAGAATCCTTTAGCAGCTGGGCACAGTAACGTTCTGAGTCATACAGATCTGAACCTGGTAACACTTCCTTCTCAGCTGGCAAGACTACTGATGCATTTTGTTTTGCTGTAGTCACTTGGCTGAGAAGTGGTGGAAAGAGTGGGAAGGCTGGGGCTAGAATAATGCTAGGAGGTGGATGTAATGAGTCCTGATGAAGGATCTTGGCCCAAAACGTTGACTGTCTATTCCTCTCCATAGATGCCGTCTGACCTGCTGAGACCCTCCAGCATTTTGTGTGTGTTACTCTTGATGTAGTACTGGGCCAGACCATAATATACAAGCAAATGAAGAGCTGGAGGATATTCATGGTGGAGATGGTCACAGCTTAGGGGACACCGAAACGAGAGGACATAAATTTATGGTGAGAGGGGGAAAATTTAGCTGATCTTTTTTCAGTTTTTCTCCTTTATTTTGTTCTGCGGCCCAGAGCAACCATTGCATGAGAAATTATTACATTTCAAAGTTTTGCCTCTCCAATCGACTTCCAGTGTAGCACTGGGAGAGGGGAAAGATCTGAACTGATCCTATTACCTACACACTCACATTCAATGACTCTTTACAACACATGTTCTCAGTATTAGTTTTTTATCTGTGCAGTTTGTCTTTTGTACATTGCTTGTTTATCAGTCTTTGTTTAGAGTGATAGAGTTATACAGCATGGCAGCAGGCCTTCAGCCCAACTCGTCCATGCCAACCAATTTGTCTACTTGAGCGAGAGTTACAAAGTGTCATAGAGCACTACAGCACAGAAAATGGCCCTTCAGCCCATCTAGTCTGTGTGAAACTGTTATTCTGCCTAGTCCCATTGGTCGGTTCCTGGGCCATTGCCTCCAATCCCCCCCATCCATGTGTTTATCCAAACTTCCCTTAAGTCTTGCAATTGGGCCTGCAAAGGACACTTCTTCTGTATGTACAGGAAACACAGCCCAATAGTGATCCAGCATGGGAGAAACCAAGTAGAAATCCATAGATGCTGCCTGACCTGCTGAGTTCCTCTGGCATTTTGTGTGTGTTGGAGTAGAAATGGTGATACATGAGGGACATTCAAGAGAATCTTAGCTAAGCACGTGGATGAAAGATAAATGGAGGGGTATGTTGAAGGGAAAAATTATATTTATCTTAGATTATGTTCAATCGTTGGCACAACATTGTGGGCCAAAGGGACTGTAATGTGCTATACTATTCAATGTTCTAAAAGTGGAATGATATGGGATTCTGCACCTTCTCCCACAGAATTTACACTCCCATGCACACAAACCCCACCCCTATATCCACAGAGAGACGGAATTGAATGGTGCTCAGTCATAACTGATGTGCATTAGAGTGGAAGAATCTCAATGCATCACCTCCATTGTTTGATTACTGTTACCTAGATGACAACGACAGCTTGTAGGATTAAGATCTGGAGGGGCTGTGAGGAAGAGTTAAGCTGTAGAAAGCTTTCACAGGGAAAGAATAGAGGTGAAATGACTAAACTGTTCTGAGTGTAGGAGGTTACAGTAGAATTCAAAAGACATTGATGGTCTTGTGGGAAAATATATAGAAGTATATGGGGAAATAGGATTGATGGGATAGTACTGAGAGCTGTCAAAGTCTCAGTGGGCTGAATAGCCTCCTTCAATATTGCAGGGTATACAAAAGGATGAAAACTATTAGCAGGACAGAATGTTCCTAGTGGAGGGTGGGGAATATTTATTTATCTGTTTATTTAGAGATACAGCACAGAATAGTTTAGTCATTTCACCAGCAACCCCTGATTTAACCCTAGCCTAATCGAAGAACAAATTATCTAGGAATCAGTACATCTCTGGACTGTGGGAGGAAATCTGGAGCATCTGGAGGAAAACTGATAGGGTCACAAGGAGAATGTACAGACTCCTCACAGGCAGTAACAGGAATTGAACTCTAGTGGCTGGTACTGTAAAACATTGTACTAACCATTAAGGCTGACTTATACTGCGTAGTAGCCTACGCAAGTGGGCTATGCCGCTGTGAGCATTTACACTTGCGCGTTGGTGTGTCTGCGTTGCTCTGCACTGCTAAAACGCTAGTTGGCGGTGGGGTTTCTATGCCACTGTGTTAAGTTTCTTTGTGTTGAAACTCAACACAAAGAAACTCAAACTTCAAACAATGACGACTGAAACTGAAGGAGGGTGAATTTTCTGTGCTTGTCCGGCCACTGAGAGATGGATGAGGAAATACATTTCAAATATTTTCGGATGTTGGTTGGTAGATTTGACGATTTGGTTCATCGTCTCCAACCATTTATTTTGCATGAGTGTACGCTCAGTAAACTCAGAAACAGGCAATCACCATTCGAGTTTTAGCTTCAGGTGGAAGTCAACAGGCTGTAGCAGCTAGCTACAAACTGGCATCAAGCACAGGGTCCTCCATAATTTCGGAGGTCTGTAAAGCTTTATGGAAAGCATTGCAGCCAGAGTTCCTTCCCTGCCCTTCAGTCGCCCAACGGGAAGCTATTGCAGCGTAGGAGGAAATGCAATGCTACCAAGCAGACCAATCACAGCTGTTGTGGTCTGCGTCACTGCAACGCGTAGTTACATTTTTGGGGAGGTGCACGTCAGGCTACGGC
This sequence comes from Mobula hypostoma, assembly GCF_963921235.1. NCBI lineage: Eukaryota > Metazoa > Chordata > Chondrichthyes > Myliobatiformes > Myliobatidae > Mobula > Mobula hypostoma. The sequence goes on from NC_086109.1 coordinate 85,592,343, forward strand.
ATAGAGTAAGGTGTAGGGTACACGGCTACGCCATACCTACAGCGTCAATTTTGTCGCAGAAGTATAAATTGGCCTTTACACTACTCTGCTGTCCCAAATGGGAATATGGAGGTAGGACTCCAAAGTAAAATCAGTTTTCACCCTATACTACATTGGACGTTGATTGGTAAATCACAATCTTCAACTGTGACCATTTTTGGCGCAGTTGTTGCTCTGGGGTGCAGAGCAAAATTAAAGGACATTTTAAAAACTATTAGAGCAGATGCTGGAAATCTGAAATATAAGCAGCTGCTGGAAACCCACAACAAATCAGGAAGCGTCTGTGGAACAAGAATGTTTCAGGTTGAAGATATAAGCAAAAGAGATTCTGCGGATGCTGGCAATCTTGAGCCACATAGACAAAATTCTGGAGGAGCTCAGGAGGTCAGGCAGCATCCATGAGGAGAGATAAACAGCCAAAGTTTTGCTCTTATTCTTGAGGAGGGGTTTTGACAAAAACTATCATCTGTTTATTCCCCACTTCACAACATGCTGTCTGACTTACTGAGTTCCTCCAGCATTTTGTGTCAGATTGAAGATCCTTTGTCAAATTGAAAGGAGATTCTATCCCAAAATCAGATTCACTCAACATTGTCAGCAGAAGGAGGTGGAGAGTGAGAGGAGGGAGGAAAGTGGAGACTGGAGCAGTCTGATAACATAATTATAATATAATTGCAACAAAGTGCTGTTATCAAGGCAAAATGCCTTTGATATGGCTGATAAGGTACAGCCAGTTTCAATAAATAGCTTGGCTCAGCCTTAATCAATCTGTCATTGTGTCATGAATCTACAAATAATGTGAAGGTGCAGTTTTGCACAAATCATTGTGTCACATCTTGACAAATAACATTTATAGGAGTTCCCAGTTTTTTACACCAGAGCAAATTTATTTTAAGAATCATGTCATTAAATCCAATACCACCAGCTTTGCTTTCAAAAACATCAGAGGCCATGGTTTTGGACATGGGCCATGAATGGAAGGCTAAAATAATCTTGAACTTCCCAGAAGTTTCCCTGGAGTGACCCGAACACCACTGGCATTCTGGGGTGAGCAACAAAGCTGATTTTACAACAACTGTTGATTTGGAGTCTTTGAAGGAAGTGAGATATACAATTTCTTTCAGCCTCATCAACCCACACAATACGTTCTGAAGAGATAGAAGCTGGGTGATAGAACATAGAACATTAGAGCACTGTTTATGTCCTTTAGTCCATTAAATTTTGCCGACCATTTAATCTACTCCAGAGTCAATCTAACACTTCCCTTCTACATTACTTAGTGCCTGTTATGCTGCAGGCATTTACAGCAGCAATGTAAGTCCTCCATCTTTGTCTGTCCTTGGCCATCTTCTCTGTTGTGCCCCAGGTGTGGTTCGGGGTCCTTATTTCTCTCCCTACAGTACAGTGCCAAGCTGGCTTTGATCTTCTGCATTTCCTCCACCCTTCAAAGGTCCGATGAAGTGCTGTCTTGATGATAGAGTTGGCCTCTCTTCTCATCACGTGCCCAATCCATCTCCAATGTTCCCTCATGATGGTTGTGGCCATGTCCTCTTGATGACACTGAAGGAGCAGGGCGTAGTTGGAATTCTTTCTCAGCCAGAAAATACAGGGGATCTGCTGGAGGCTTATGGTGTGGAATGGTGAGAGCTTGTTACGCACCAGCATTCTAACCTGTACAACAGTGTGGACAGAATACAGCTCATACAAAACCCTCCATTTTTCTTTCATCCATGCACCTATCTAAGAGTGTCTTAAATGTTCCTAATGTATCTGCCTTTACTACCACCCTCAGAAGTGCATTCCATGCACCTATTAATTCTTGCCTCTGACATCCCCCCCTATACTTTCCTCCAATCACCTTAAAAGTATGTCCTCTCATATTAGACATTGTTACCATTAGAGTTGGTTGAAAGGTTGGCACAACATCTTGGGCCTGTACTGTGCTGACCTATTCTAAATGTGTTTTCTACAAGTCTCTGTGCTTGTGCGTCAATAGGCATCTATGCTTTGTGTGCATGCAGTTGTATGCAATCCAAACATATTTGTGGCTGTACTTATCTCCAGTGTGTGAATGATTTGCAGTGCATTCATTCACATCATTAGCAACGCTGATGGTGTCTTTAGACCATAAGATATAGGAGCAGAATTAGTTCATTTGGCCCATTGAGTCTGCTCTGCCATTGGATCGTGGCTGACACATTTTCCTCTGAATCCCATTCTCCTGCCTTCTCCCCATATATCTTCATGCCTTGACTAATCAAGGATCTGTCAATCTCTACCTGATTTTACCCAATGACGGCATCCTCAGCCGCCTGTGGCAACAAATTCCACATATTCACCACTCTTTGGCTGAAGAAATTCCTCCTTCATTCTAAGAATGAAGAATCTTCATTCTAAAAGGATGCCCCTCTAGTCTGAGGCTGGATCCTTTGGTCTTAGACTCCTCCACCATAGCAAACATCCTCTCCACATCTACTCTATCGAGGTCTTTCAGCATTCAATAGGTTTCAAAGAGGTCACTGCTTGTTCTTCTAAATTCCAGTGAGAACAGGCCCAAAGCCATCAAACATTTCTCATAAAACAAGCCGTTCAATCCTGGAATCGTTTTCATGAGCCTCCTTTGAATCCTCTCCAATGTCAGCACCTCTCAAGGGGCCCAGAACTGCTCACAATCCTTCATGAGGCCTTTCTGGGTATACTTGTCGTAAAGCTTTATTCTCTCAACACCTCCATGCCTGAAGGAAACTACTCCTACAATGGAGTACACTCTCATGATGGAAAAGTTCTATTGCATTGGCTGTGTGTTTTATCTTGTAGTTGATAATCATCATGTTACAGAACATGAGGCAATGGAAAAAGAAGGCCAATTCCTCCCACCCTGACCTTCATCCACAGGGTTTTGCATTTTCACTTTGCTTTATACAACCAGCATAGAACTGTTGAAGACACAAACAACTGAGAACGCTACACCCTGGAGCAAACAAGAAACGACTATTAGATCCCCCTCTTCACCTGGCGCCAATGATCACTTCCCTGCCCCCTTCCTCATCTCTTTATACTGACTACTTCCCGTCTACATTCGCAGTCCTGATGGATGGTCTCAGCCCGAAACACTGACTGTCTTTTGCCTCCACAGATGCTTCGCAACCCACTGAAGAACTTTAGAAGTGTAATTGCTCAGGAAAAATTGGCAATCAATTTACACTCATCTGCTGTAGTTCCCATAATTAGTTTTATTTTCGAGTTGATTGAGGAACAAATTACAACCTCAAGACAGTGAGGCGAATTCTTCAAACATTGGTCAGACCACACTAGGAGTATTGTGAATGGTTCTGGGCCCCATATTTAGGAAAGTAGGTGCTGGCATTGGAGAGGGTCCGGGGAAGTATGCGAGAATGATATAATTCTATCATGAAAGGAATAACGGGAATGAAAGGATTTATGTATGAAGAGGATTTGATGGCTCTGGGCCAGTACTTGCTGGAGTTTATAAGAATGAGAAGAGATGTCATTTAAACCTACAGAATATTGAAAGGCCTAAATAGAATGGATGTGGAGAGGATGTTTCCAATAGTGGAGGTGTCTAGGACCAGAACGCACAGCCTCAGAATACAAGGGTGCCCCTTTAGAACAGACTTACTTGCTACCCATTATACCATTAGTCTTTAAGGCAGCAATGAAGATCGCCCATCTCTGGCAATGTTCGGGGCTTCCTTCATCATGTCAGTAGCTTCCTCTTGGTTTCACTAATGTCAGTCATTCATGTCCCTGATGGAGACTCAGGAATACTGTCACACTCAGGTGGAAATGGTTTCTTCATTGCTGTTTCTGTAACTATTTTGTTTTTAACAGGGTTGTTAGCCCTGAGCTTAAACCCTGAATCAGGACGACCGGTGGACCACTCTTAGTTTGTCTTCTATCCTTTGACCTGTTTGGCATGGGTGACCCTACCAAGAACCAAAGCACAAAGCCCTGACTCCAGCCAACATAGCTGTCCGGGTCACTGAGGCACGCAAGCCTCCAAACCATGACCATGTTGTGGTCCTCTTGAAGGTTCAGAACAAATGTTAGGAGCAACTTAATTACTTTCGTCAGAGGTTGGTGAGTCTGTGGAATTGATTGCCCATTTGGCTGTGGAGACCAAATCACTGGGTATATTTAAAGTGGAGGTTGATTGGTTCTTGATTAGTAAAAGCTTCAAAGGTTATGGCAAAGGCAGAAGAATGGAGGTGAGGGGAAAGTAATTCAGCCACGATCAAATGGCGGAACAGACTTGATGGGAAAAATGGCTTAATTTTGCTCTTATATCTTATCGTCTTATGAAACTGTTGCAAAATTATATGTTCATAGAATAATCAGGTGGGGGTCTGAGTTTAATATCTTATCAGAATGTGAAATGATTGACAATTCAGTACTCTGTCAGTGTGGCATTGCTGTCTCAGTCTTGGACAATGAAACCTTTGGGTCAGGGACATAGGGCGGAAAATAAGAAATGGAAAGCACGACGGGGGGGGGGTATATCAGTTAGTGCTTCTGCTCCATATCTTCAGTGATCCCAATTAGGTTCTGATCTCATGGATGTGGGAAGAAACCAGAAACCCACAGTAATAATTTCATTATGCCTGTACCTCATTGCAACTATTCAAATGAAAATAAACTTGACTGGCTCATATGGTCACAGAGTGAAAGTGTTAATGCCACACAAAGCTGTCTGTCTGGAGGTTCCTCATTCTCTAGTGGTAGAACAGAGTGTTACTACAGATCCATAAGTTCTTGAAAATGGCATCACAAATAGGAAGGCTCATAAAGAGAGCTTTTGGCACATTGGCCTTCAAAATTCAAAGCGTTGAGTGCAGGAATTGGAATGTTATGTTGAAGTTGTATAAATTTGGGAGAAGGCTGAAGATTGGTGTTGAGAGGGAAAATAAATGGCAGGGCAGACTCAATGGACTGAATAGCCCAAACCTGCTCCCGAGTATTCTGTCCAGTTCCTGTCACTTACCTAGAGGAAAGATATCAATAAGGTTGAAAGAGTACAGAGAAAATTTACAGGAATGTTGCCAGCACTTGAGGACCTGAATTGTAGGGAAAGGTTTGTTTTATTCCCTGGAGCATGGGAGAATGAGGGAAGAGATAACAGAGGTATACAAAATGATGAGGGGTATGGATAGGGTAAATGCAAGCAGCCATTTTCCATTGAGGTTAAGTGAGATTAAAACTAGGTTTCATAGGTTATGGGTGAAAGGTGAAATATTTAAGTAGAATCTGAGGGGGAGCTTCTTCATTCAGCGGGTGATAAGAGTGTGGAACAAGCTGCCAGTGGTAGTGCTGGATACAGGTTCGATTTCAACATTTAAGAGAAATCTGGATAAGAGGAGTATGGAGGGCTATGGTCCCTGTGCTGATCGATTGGATTAAGCAGAATTACATTTTGGCATTGACTGACTAGGCTGAATGGCCTTTCTGTGCTTGAGCGCTGTATGACTCTATCAAACATGAAACACAAAAGAGTGCAGGCCATTCGGCACACGACGTTGTGCTGACCTTTTAACCTACTCCAAGGTCACTTTCCTACAGGAGCTCCCCTTTCCTCTCGCATCCCAAAGATGTGCTAGAGATCTGTTAACTACTGTAAATTACCCCTGGTGTAGGTGGGAGAAGAACATTAGGGGGCATTAAATAGAAAAGGAGAGAGAAATGTAATATTTGTGTATTTGCCTTTTGTGGAGACCAAAAGCCCATTCTCACATAAGAACATAAGAAATAGGAGCAGGAGTAGGCCATATGGGCTATCGAGACTGCTCCACCATTCAATAAGCTCAAGGCTGCTCTGGACTCATCTCAACCTACCTGCCTTTTTCCCATTACCCTTAATTCCCCTACTATGCAAAAATCTATCCAACCTTGTCTTAAATATATTTACTGAGGTAGCCTCCACTGCTTCATTGGGCAGCGAATTTTACAGATTCACCACTCTCTAGGGAAAGCAGTTCCTCCTCATCTCCATCCTAAATCTACTCCCACAAATCTTGAGGTTATGTTCCTTAGTTCTAGTCTCACCTATCAGTGGAAACAACTTTCCTGCCTCTATCTTATCTATCCCTTTCATAATTTTATATGTTTCCATCAGATCTCCTTTCATTCTTCAGAATTCCAGTGAGTACAGTCTCAGGCGACTCAATCTCTCCTCATAGTCTAACCCCTTCATCTCTGGAATCAGCCTGGTGAACCTCCTCTGAACCACCTCCAAAGACAATACAAACCCTGATACAATTTGAACATTGACTTCTCAAACTTCCGCTAATGACCCACCTCCCCCTCGTACCCCATCCGTTATTTATTTAGTTATATACATACATTCTTTTTCTCTCTCTCCTTTTTCTCCCTCTGTCCCTCTCACTATACCCCTTGCCCATCCTCTGGGTTTTTCCCCCCCTCCCCCTTTTCTTTCTCCCTGGGCCTCCTGTCCCATGATCCTCTCATATCCCTTTTGCCAATCACCTGTCCAGCTCTTGGCTCCATCCCTCCCTCTCCTGTCTTCTCCTATCATTTTGGATCTCCCCTCCCCCTCCCACTTTCAAATCTCTTACTAACTCTTCTTTCAGTTAGTCCTGACGAAGGGTCTTGGCCCAAAACATCGACTGTACCTCTTCCTATAGATGCTGCCTGGCCTGCTGCGTTCACCAGTAACTTTTATGTGTGTTGCTTGAAATTCCAGCATCTGCAGATTTCCTCGTGTTTGCCTGATACAATCAGAATCAGATTCCAATTTATTATTACAGACTACAGGTTGTGAAGTTTGTTTACATCAGCAGTACAATGCACAGACAGAATATTACTATAAATTACAAAATAAATCATTGTGCTAAGGAAAAGAATAATGAGTGTACATGAGATAAAGCAGTTTCTAAATGGCTGAGTGTGGCTCTTCAAACTCCTGGACCTCCTCATGATGGTAGTAATGGGAAGAGGACATATCTCAGATGTTGAAGGTCCTAAATGAAGGATGCTGCCTTCTACAGGCACCTCGTCTTGAAGATGTCCTCAATAGTTTAAAGATTCAATGATTCAAAGTGTATTTATCATCAAAGTATGCATACAGATGATGTATACAGATAGATGGAGTTGGTTGTGTCTGCAACCCCATATAGCATCTTGGGTGTCATGTAAGTGTAGTCGTTAGAGTAGTACTTTACAGCACCAGTGACCCGGGATTAATACTCACCACTGCCCGTAAGGAGTTTGTATGTTTTACGTGACCACGTGGGTTTCTTCCAGGTGCTCTGGTTTCCCCCCATATCGCAAGATGAACTGGTTAGTAGGTTACAAACACAAGAAATTCTGCAGATGTTGTAAATCCAAAGCAACACACACAATAAATGGAGGAGGAACTCAGCAGGTCAGGCAGCATCTGTGGAAGTAAATACACGGTCAACGTTTCGGGCCAAGACCCTTCTTCAGGACTGGAAAGGAAGGGGGAAGATACCAGAATAAAAAGGTGGGGAGAAGGGGAAGGGAAGGAGGATAGATAGAAGGTGATTGGTGCAGCCAGGTGGGTAGGAAAGGTAAAAGGCTGGAGAGAACGGAATCTGATAGGAAAGGAGAGTGGACTATGGGAGAAAGGGAAGGAAGAGACCCAGGGGGAAGTGATAGGCAGGTGAGAAGATGTAAGAGGGCAGAATGGGAAATAGAAGAAGAGGGGAGGGGAATTTTTTTTACCGAAGGAGAAGTCGATATTTATGCCATCAGACTGGAGGCTACCCAGACAGGATATAAGGAGTAGCTCCTCCTCCCTAAGGGTGGCCTCATCATAGCTCAAGTGGAGGCCCTGGGTTAGTTGATTAATTGGTCACATAGGTGTAATTGGGAGGCACAGGCACATTGGGCCAAAAGGGCCCGTTACCATGCTACATCTCTAAATAAAATAAAAGTAATTCTGTGCATTGGAACCTCCATAACAGGCTGTGATACAACCAATCAGAATAGTTCTCCACTGTACATCTATGGAAATCTGTAAGAATCTTTGATGACATAAATCTCCTCAAATTCCTTACGAGTTGCATACATAGTGCTCTCCAACCTTTGGCAAAATAAGAGTTTTAAATAGTGTTACTCTGGGTAAGGGAGATGTAGCGTCAGCTGTGGTGCTGGAATTTCTGAATAACACGTTAGTCACATCTGTGCTATGCTCAGAGGTGTCAATTTATACTATAACAGGGAGACTGAACTATTCCCAGAAGGTTTCAATTGATTCTGTGTTTCTTTCTCAAATATTTCAGCACCTTGGGGGAAGAAATCGAAAACGCGCAATATCCAATTGTGTGATTTATCCTAGTTCCCAAACCGATGACTAATGAGACACATACACATATCATAGTGGTCCTAACAAGCTTTCTGTTACTGTCCTTTGGGGGCAGGACAGTGAGAAATTGCCCAGGGCTATTGTGTGCTATTTTTCTTTTATTCCTGCTGGGAGTTGTTTGTGTGCATTCTCAATACCGGTTAACGAGAATAACCCCAGCATGTTTGCAGGAGACCCGAGAGACTACAAATGCCTGAACCTGGAGCAATAAACAATCTTCTGGAGGAGCTCAGCCGGTCATGCAGCATCTATTGGAGGTGTGAGGGGGGTGGGGAATGAATTGCTGACGTTTCAGGTTGAAATATGATGCAGGGTCTCAACTCAAAATGTTTGCAATTCCTTTCCCCCATATAAGTTGCTCAATGCACTCCAGCAACATACACACAGTCTGATGGAGGAACACACATCGAAGTTGCTGGTGAACGCAGCAGGCCAGGCAGCATCTCTAGGAAGAGGTACAATCGACATTTCGGGCTGAGACCCTTCGTCAGGACTAACTGAAGGAAGAGCTAGTAAGAGATTTGAAAGTGGGGGGGGGGGAGATCCGAACTGATAGGAGAAGACAGGAGGGGGAGGGATGGAGCCAAGAGCTGGACAGGTGATTGGCAAAAAGGATATGAGAGGATCATGGGACAGGAGGTCCAGGGAGAAGGAAAGGTGGGGGGGGAAACCCAGAGGATGGGCAAGGGGTATAGTCAGAGGGACAGAGGGAGAAAAAGGAGAGAGAGAGAAAGAATGTGTGTATATAAATAAATAACAAATGGGGTACGAGGGGGAGGTGGGGCATTAGCAGAAGTTAGAGAAGTCTATGTTCACGCTATCAGGTTGGAGGCTACCCAGACGGAATAGAAGGTGTTGTTCCTCCAACCTGAGTGTGGCTTCATCTTTACCGGAGAGGAGGCCGTGGATAAACATATCAGAATGGGAATGGGATGTGGAATTAAAACGTGTGGCCCCTGGGAGATCCTGCTTTCTCTGGCGGACAGAGCGTAGGTGTTCAGCAAAACGATCTCCCAGTCTGCATCGGGTCTCGCCAATATATAGAAGGCCACGTTGGGAGCACCAGATGCAGTATATCACCCCAGCCGACTCACAGGTGAAGCGTCAGATGGAGGAACTCAGAAGGTCAGGCAGCATCTCTGGAGAGGAATTAGCCTCTAGTTAAGAAAATGAATCTATAAGAACATGAAACTCGAAGTGGTATATGGTAACATACCAAGTTCAATTTATTCAACCATACACATGTATACAGCTAAATGAAACAACACTCCACCAGGGCCAAGGTAAAAACACAGTGCATATAGTCACAAGCAGCACAGTACACACAGCACATATAGTTAATATAGCACATACAGTCACAAGAAAGAATAATGAATTTACTTTGATTTTGACTTGATGTTCATGATGTTTAGTTATCAAACTTGATTAACAATGAAATTATCCAATCATCTCCACTCTGGCTAGCTGAGCCCTGTTACTATGTGTAACTCTGAGTTCTGCTGCCTCAGGTGCATGTGTGGACACTTGGGATGGAACCACCAGCGAAGAATCTGCTCCTGATGTGTGATATGGTAAAAAGATGGTCAACTGAGATGGTGTATTGATTAGTGTAAAACTAGTTCAGTACCAGTGACCTGGGCTCAATTCCTGCCATCGTCTGTAAAGAGTTTCTATGTTCTCCCTGTGACTGCATGGGTTTCCTCCGGGTGTTCCAGTTTCTTCCCACATTCCAAAGACTGGCTATTATGTTAATTGGTCTCATGAGTGTAACTGGGCACTCACTGGGCCGGAAGGGCCCATACCGTGCTGTATCTCTAAAATTAAAAACTTCAGTGAACTTTTAGATTATTATTAAAAATCAAATTTTAATTACTGAATAATTAACATTATTTAAAACCTACTCTACTTCTCCGAGGATCGTCAACTTGTCGTGGTGGAGAGGCTTCTGAGTTCCTGAGATTTCGAGAGCAAAACTTTCTGGAGTTTAGCCATCTAGCACTTAGCAGTTGGTAGAGTAACACAGGGTGGTAAGGTCAAAGAGGATATTCCAGACAATGAATGATTGAACCAAGATCTCACTGGTGGAAGGCTGCTACAAAGAAGGGTCCCCAGACACATTCCATTCCTTGCAAATGGACCCTGGCCCCAATCTCTCAAGGATTGTGTGCTGGCTGCCCATGCATCAGCCTCCACTTGTTAAACAAAGTCATGCACAAGCATTCATAATTAAGGAAATTCTCCCGAGATGTATCCCAGGTCAGCTTTTACAGCCACCTGAGGACAACACTTTGGAGAACATCATACTCTAACTCTTAATACAGGAGCCCCTCAGGGCTGTGTACTGAGCCCCCTCCTTTACTCCTTGTATACTAATGACTGTATCGCCATCCACAGCTCCAATCTGCTAATTAAATTTGCCAATAACACTACATTGATTGGCCTTATCTCAAACAATAATGAGGCAGCCTACAGAGAAGAAGTCATCACCCTGACACAGTGGTGTCAAGAAAACAACCTCTCCCTCAATGTTGCAAAAACAAAGGAGCTGGTTGTTGATTACAGGAGGAATGGAGACAAGCTAATCCCTGTTGACAGCAATGGATCTGGGGTTGAGAGGGTAAACAGCTTCAAGTTCCTCAGCATCCACATCACCGAGGACCTCACATGCTCTGTACACACCAGCTGTGTATTGAAAAAGCCACAACAGCGCCTCCTTCACCTCAGATGGTTGAGGAAGTTTGGTATGGGCCCCCAAATCCTAAGAACTTTCTACAGGGCATGATTGAGAGCATCCTAACTGGCTGCATCATTGCCTGGTATGGGAACTGTACCTCCCTTAATTGCAGGACTCTGCAGAGAGTGATGCGGACAGCCCAGTGCATCTGTAGTTGTGAACTTCCCATGATTCAGGACATTTACCAGGACAGGTGTGTAAAAAGGGCTTGTAGGATCATTGGGGACCCAAGTCATCCCAACCACAATCTATTCCAGCTGCTACCATCCAGGAAGCGGTACCGCAGCATAAACCATAAAAACCATAGAAACTACAGCACAGAAACAGGCCTTTTGGCCCTTCTTGGCTGTGCCGAACCATTTTCTCCCTATTCCCACTGACCTGCACATGGACCATATCCCTCCATACACCTCCCATCCATGTATCTATCCAATTTATTCTTAAATGTTAAAAAAGAACCCGCATTTACCACCTTGTCTGGCAACTCATTCCATACTCCCACCACTCTCTGCGTGAAGAAGCCCCCCCCAATGATCCCTTTAAACTTTTCCCCCTTCACCCTTAACCCATGTCCTCTGGTTTTTTTCTCTCCTTGCCTCAGTGGAAAAAGCCTGCTTGCATTCACTCTATCTATACCCATCATAATTTTATATACCTCTATCAAATCTCCCCTCATTCTTCTATGCTCCAGGGAATAAAGTCCTAACCTATTCAACCTTTCTCTGTAACGGAGTTTCTCAAGTCCCGGCAACATCCTTGTGAACCTTCTCTGCACTCTTTCAACCTTATTTATATCCTTCCTGTAATTTGGTGACCAAAACTGAACACAATACTCCAGATGTGGCCTCACCAATGCCTTATACAACCTCATCATAACATTCCAGCTCTTATACTCAATACTTCAATTAATAAAGGCCAATGTACCAAAAGCTGTGCAGGACAGCTTATTCCACCAGGCCATCAGAGTGATGAACTCATGCTGATTTGAGTGTACTCTATATTACATTGACTGTTCTATTTATTATAAATTACTATGATTGCACATGGCACATTTAGATGGAGACGTAACATAAATGTGAAGGATGTAAGAAAAAAGTCAATTCAATTCAATACTTGTGCGATCGCACTACTGATATCTTTATGTATAACCAGCTGAGTGGGCAACATTGTGGTCTTTGTTTACTTCTCATCTTCAACAGTATAAACTGCATTAGTACCATATTGTAATCAGATCCTTCCTTTGCGATCTAAGCTCGACTAAGTCTCTTGAACCAAAAGAGATAGCTTCACTCATATTCACTTGCCCCATCACTGAAATGTTCCTTCAATCTATGAACTCACTTTCAAGGACTCTGCATCACAATATTTATTCCTTATTTATTTATTATTAGTATTAACTTCTTTTTGTATTTGCACAGTTTCTTGTCATTTGCACACGAGTTGAACGAATGCCCAAGTTGGTGCAGTATTTCATTGATTCTATTATGGTTATTGGTCTATTATGGATTTATAAGAAAGTGAATCTCAGGGTTGTGTCTGGTGACATATATGTACTTTATAATAAATTTATTTTGAACTTTGAATTTCCTGATGCTCACCATTAACTCTCAGCTATGTGCCTTTTCAAATGTTAAAAGTGCGTTGAAGATTAAATTCAACAAACCAGTTGCCAAGGAATCTAAGCACAGAATGTGCTCAAATGCCTAAGCTGCAAGACTTGGGCAGCATTAGGTCTATCAATACAACTTGGATATGCCTGATGTATAATTCTGGCAATGGGTTCTCAAAGCATGAAATGCTTGCAGTGCATGGTAAGGAAATTGCACTGTGATGAACAGGAAGGCTCTGCAATGGGTGCTCAAAACTGACCAATGCATCACTGGCACCAGCCTACCTGCCATCAAGGACATATATACAGAGAGGTGCAAGATAACGCCAGTGATTACATGTGGGATCCCACCCACCCTGCCCATGGACGCTTTGTCCCAGTCCCATCACGGAGGAGGCTATGTAGCATCCACACCAGGACAACCAGACTCAAAACTAGTTACTTTCGCCAAGCACCTCCACCCACTAACCTACACCACCACATCCCCAGCCACCACTACTTTATCATTTCCTGTTAGAGTCACTTTATGAATAGACACTCCCGTACCTAGTGTCAATTTTATGTAGATACAATCAATCTATGCATAGATTACTACCTTATGTATTTATATTTAAGACGATAAGATATAGGAGCAGAAGTAGGCCATTCGGCCTAGCGAGTCTGCTCCGCCACTCAATCATGGCTGATACAATTCTTCCAGTCATCCCCACTCCACTGCCTTCTCCCCATACCCTTTGATGCCCTGGCTAATCAAGAACCTATCTACCTCTACCTTAAATGAACCCAATGACTTGGCCTCCACAGCCACTTGTGGCAACAAATTCCACAAATTTGCTACCCTCTGACTAAAGTAATTTCTCCACATCCCTGTTCTAAATGGACGTCCTTCAATCCTGATGTTGTGTCCTCTTGTCCTAGACTCACCTACCATGGGAAATAACTTTGCCATATCTAATCTGTTAAAGCCTTTTAACATTCGGAGTGTTTCTATGAGATTCCCCCTCATTCTCCTGAACTCCAGGGAATACAGTTCAAGAGCTGTCAGACATAGAAACATAGAAACATAGAAAATAGGTGCAGAAGTAGGCCATTCGGCCCTTCGAGCCTGCACCGCCATTTATTATGATCATGGCTGATCATCCAACTCAGAACCCCGCCCCAGCCTTCCCTCCATACCCCCTGATCCCCGTAGCCACAAGGGCCATATCTAACTCCCTCTTAAATATAGCCAATGAACTGGCCTCAACTGTTTCCTGTGTCAGAGAATTCCACAGATTCACCACTCTCTGTGTGAAGAAGTTTTTCCTAATCTCGGTCCTAAAAGGCTTCCCCTTTATCCTCAAACTGTGACCCCTCGTTCTGGACTTCCCCAACATCGGGAACAATCTTCCTGCATCTAGCCTGTCCAATCCCTTTAGGATTTTATACGTTTCAATCAGATCCCCCCTCAATCTTCTAAATTCCAACGAGTACAAGCCCAGTTCATCCAGTCTTTCATCATATGAAAGTCCTGCCATCCCAGGAATCAATCTGGTGAACCTTCTTTGTACTCTCTCTATGGCAAAGATGTCTTTCCTCAGATTAGGGGACCAAAACTGCACACAATACTCCAGGTGTGGTCTCACCAAGGCCTTGTACAACTGCAGTAGTACCTCCCTGCTCCTGTACTCGAATCCTCTCGCTATAAATGCCAGCATACCATTCACCTTTTTCACCGCCTGCTGTACCTGCATGCCCACTTTCAATGACTGGTGTATAATGACACCCAGGTCTCGTTGCACCTCCCCTTTTCCAATTGGCCACCATTCAGATAATAATCTGTTTTCCTATTTTTGCCACCAAAGTGGATAACTTCACATTTATCCACATTAAATTGCATCTGCCATGAATTTGCCCATTCACCCAACCTATTCAAGTCACTCTGCATCCTCTTAGCATCTTCCTCACAGCTAACACTGCCACCCAGCTTCGTGTCATCCGCAAACTTGGAGATGCTGCATTTAATTCCCTCATCCAAGTCATTAATATATATTGTAAACAACGGGGGTCCCAGCACTGAGCCTTGCGGTACCCCACTAGTCACTGCCTGCCATTCTGAAAAGGTCCCATTTATTCCCACTCTTTGCTTCCTGTCTGCTAACCAATTCTCCATCCACATCAATACCTTACCCCCAATACCGTGTGCTTTAAGTTTGCACACTAATCTCCTGTGTGGGACCTTGTCAAAAGCCTTTTGAAAATCCAAATATACCACATCCACTGGTTCTCCCCTATCCACTCTACTGGTTACATCCTCAACAAATACTATGAGATTCGTCAGACATGATTTTCCTTTCACAAATCCATGCTGACTTTGTCCGATGATTTCACCGCTTTCCAAATGTGCTGTTATCACATCTTTGATAACTGACTCCAGCAGTTTCCCCACCACCGACGTTAGGCTAACCGGTCTATAATTCAAGCAACATACATCAAAGTTGCTGGTGAACGCAGCAGGCCAGGCAGCATCTATAGGAAGAGGCGCAGTCGACGTTTCAGGCCGAGACCCTTCTAGATGCTGCCTGGCCTGCTGCGTTCACCAGCAACTTTGATGTATGTTGCTTGAATTTCCAGCATCTGCAGAATTCCTGTTGTTTGCGGTCTATAATTCCCTGGTTTCTCTCTCCCTCCTTTTTTAAAAAGTGGGGTTACATTAGCCACCCTCCAATCCTCAGGAACTAGTCCAGAATCTAACGAGTTTTGAAAAACTATCACTAATGCATCCACTATTTCTTGGGCTACTTCCTTAAGCACTCCAGATGCAGACCATCTGGCCCTGGGGATTTATCTGCCTTCAATCCCTTCAATTTATCTAACACCACTTCCCTACTAACAAGTATTTCGCTCAGTTCCTCCATCTCACTGGACCCTCTGTCCCCTACTATTTCGGGAAGATTATTTATGTCCTCCTTAGTGAAGACAGAACCAAAGTAATTATTCAATTGGTCTGCCATGTCCTTGCTCCCCATAATCAATTCACCTGTTTCTGTCTGTAGGGGACCTACATTTGTCTTTACTAGTCTTTTCCTTTTTACATATCTATAAAAACTTTTACAGTCAGTTTTTATGTTCCCTGCCAGTTTTCTCTCATAATCTTTTTTCCCCTTCCTAATTAAGCCCTTTGTCCTCCTCTGCTGAACTCTGAATTTCTCCCAGTCCTCAGGTGAGCCACTTTCTCATACAGTAACCCTTTCATTCCTGGAATCATTCTCATGAATCTTCTATGAACCCTCTCCAATGTCAGTATATTCTTTCTAAAATAAGGAGCCCAAAACTGCACACAATACTCCAAGTTGAGGCTCTATAAGGCACTTGTGAGACCACACGGAGTATTGTGTGCATTGTGTGTTTACCGTGTTTGTTAGGATGTGTTCTAGAGTGAGGGTATATAGTAAATATTAACTTCACCAGCAACCAATCTTCAGACATGAATGTGAATTGTAGATTGAATTTAAAATGGAGTCTGAACAATAGTTTTCCTGGAGCTGTGCACTAGAGTTGATAGAAAACCAGACAATGCTGATTAACATTCATTTTGGGTGTCTGGAGTGTGGGTGTAAAGAAGGAGGAGTGTGAAAACTATATGTAATTCAAGGGAAGCATTGTAGATACATTGTAACTATAGAATTATCCCAGCTGTTACCTCTTATCTTTAGCAATAAAAATGTCACGTAATATTGGGTTGGGACGCCACTTCCTCCAGGAGTACCTCAATATGATGCCTACTGCTTGTTTTTGTTGAATAAAACCACTTTTATATCCATTAGCCTCAGCGCATCTCCAGTGACTTTGTTCATGTTACAACCGTGTTTGTTTCTTTTTTAAAAAAAATCATATTGTGTATCTTGTGCAGCATCATATCTGGAATAACAATTATTTTGTTCTTCTTTACATTTGTGATTTGCAAATGACATTAAACAATCTTGAATCTTGAATGCTGGAGTACCTCAGCATAAAGACAAGGAAAGTCAATGAGCAATGAGGAGGCAGACCTCTATTTCCAACAATTTCCATATTTTCTTTCAGATGATCTTTTCATTTTGCTTTAAAAAGGCACATATCGTGTTGGCTTTAATTAAAATTTTACCAGACAAAAGGGATGTGGGGCAATCAGTGTTTGGCGTGATAATAAAGTCCCCTCAGAGTCCTGGTGTGATGCAACTGCCATAGAAGCCAGTAAACTTCTGGTTGCTTTGGACGGCCCGAGGAGATTTTTTCCACTGTCTGTATCTGATTATGTTGTGTGGCAGATGAAGCTGTTACAGAATGGTAGAAGGGCAAAGGACTATGTGTATCTGTGCCTGTGAGTGTAAGTATGTGAGTTTTTGTGTGTGCACGTACCCTCATTGGCAAACTTGCTCGTTAATGCAAATATCTAATCAGCTTATCACGTTGCAGTAAAAGCATGCAGACATGGTCAAGGTGTTCAGTTGTTGTTCAGGCCAAAGATCAAAATGGGAAAGAAATGTGATCTAAGTGACTTTGACCGTGGAATGATTGTTGGTGGCAGACAAAGTGGTTTACATATATCAGAAACTGCTGATCTCCTTTTTCACACCCAAAAGTCTCTAGAGTTCATGGAGAATGGTGTGAAAAACAAAAAAAAATCCAGTGAGGGGCAGTTATGTGGATGAAAATGCCTTGTTAATGAGAGAGGTCAGAGGATAATGAGCAGACTGGTTTAAGCTGACAGGAAGGTGACAGAAACTCAAATAATCATGCAGTGCAACAGTGGTGGGTAGAAGAGCATCTCTGAATGCACAACACGTCAAACCTTGAAGTGGATAGGCTACAGCAATAGAGGATCATGAACATACACTGAGTGGCACTTCATTAGGTACAGAAGGTACTGAGTATATTTCTGTGTATGTCTGCATGTCTGTACATAGCTGTGTGTGCATATATGTAATTGATTTATTTGTCTTGTCTTGTCTTGTCCTGTCCATACTGCACCAACTGCCGGCTCTGGGCTATAAACGTGCAGGAGCAATGTGTGGTTAAGCGCCTTGCTCAAGAACACAACACGCTGCCTCAGCTGAGGCTCGAACTCGCGACCTTCAGATCACTAGACCAATGCCTTAACCACTTGGCCATGCGCCAACACACGTGATTTGAACATGTGATTGGCAGGAAATGTATTTCATTCACATCTGAGCGCTGTGCTGCTAGGCGATAAGCTAATTGTTCCATTCATGTCTGAAACAGAAGCATTATAGAATAAACAAGTGTCTTTGTGATCCTGTGCCATACTGTGGGAGTACTGCTCTGTTGATGGGACCTTAATTCTGATGTCAAACAGAGAAATTTTGCAGATGCTGAAAGTCCAAAGCAACACACACAAATTGCTGGAGGAACTCAGCAGGTCAAGCAGCATCTGTGGAAATTAATAAACAGTCAACATTTTGGGCTAGACCCTTCTTCAGGACTGGAAAGGAAGGGAGAAGATGCCAGAATAAAAAAAATGGAGGGGCGGGGAAGAAGGATAGCTAGAAGGTGATAGGTGAAGCCAGATGGGTTGGAAAGATAAAGGGCAGGAGAAGAAGGAATCTACTAGAAGAGAAGAGTGAACTATAGGAGAAAGGAAAGGAAGAGGGGACCCAAGGGGAGGTGATAGACAGGAGAGAAGAGGTGAGAGCCAGAGTGGAGAATAGAAGAAGAGGGGAGGGGGAGGGAGAAACCCTAGTTAACAATTAGTCTATCAAACAACATTACTAAAATAACCAGATCTCATTGCTGTTCACCCAGAATGTCAGAAAACACTTCAGATCATTCTGAAGTTGTAAAAGGCTCTAAGAAGGCAAAGTGGAGAGATTTCCATGATACTTGATTCAACGCTCAACCTTGCTCTATTAGATTTCATTATTTTAATTCCTTTGTCACAAGTATCTTTCACCTTCAGGCTTCGATCGTTATTCCAATTTCCCCGTCCCACCCAAATGCCAATCCCCTTTCTGAACTTGATCCACCCATGACCTGCCAGCTCTTGCCCCATACCGTCCCTTCTTCTCTTTATACTCACTATTTCCCCTCTATTCGTAATCCAGACGAAAGTTCTCAACCTCGAACGTTGATTGCACAGTTCCCTCCATAGATGCAGCCTGAGCTCTGTTGCATCTTGTGTTGCTAAGGAATGCAATTCCTTTCTTCGCACTGCAAGTTCCCAGACAGTGATAAGACTATATAATTAACTTGAGGGGTAAGGAAACAAACGGCTCACTATAAACACAAGAGATTCTGCGGATGCTGGACAAGCACAAAATGTTGGAGGTATTCAGCAGGTCAGGCAGCGTTAATAAAGTGTTGATGATTCAGGCCAAGACCCTTCATCAGGACTGGAAAGGAAGGATGAAGAAACCAGAATAAGAAGATGGTGGGGGTGGGGGAGTGCGCGAGGGAAAGGAGAACCATCTGGCTGGTGATAGGCAAAACCGGGTGAGGAGGATGGCAGGTGGGTGGGGACAGAGATAGAGTGAGAAGCTTGGAGGTGATATTTGGAAGATGGAAGCAGGGCTGAAGAGGAAGGAATCCCTTAGGAGAGGAGAGTGGACCATGAGATTAGAGGGACCAGAAAGAGGTGAGGAGTACAAAAGGACCTGGGTGCTGCACTGTGGAACTTTAACAACCTTATGTGGGTTGTAAAGTTCAATAATTATATTCAGTTCCTACCAGCTCTCCACCAACTGCAGGCATAGTGCAATTCACCACACTCCCATACCTCGCTAGTCCAATCAGAATCAGACTTAGTATCACCGGTATGTGTCATGAAATTTGTTGTTATGCACCAACAGTGCATTGCAATACAAAAGACTAGAAGCTGAAAATTACAGTAGAAAGTTAAATTAACTAAGTAGTGCAAAAAAAAGAAAAAAAAAATATGAGGTAGTGTTCATGGGTTCAACGCCCATTTGGAAATCTGATGGCAGAGGGGAAGATGCTGTTCCTGAATCACTAAGTGTGTGCCTTCAGGCTCCTGTATCTCCTCCTCATGGTAGCAATGAGAAGAGGGAATGCGCTGGGTGGTGGGGATCTTTAATGACAGATGCCCCCTTTCTGAGGCATCGTTTCTTGAAGATGAATCAGGATTCATACCTGACGGACACCACTCCCACTATATTCCGTGATCTCTTTAGCATTAAGGAATATATCCCTCTTGCTTATATTTATTGACTTAGCCTCCATCACTTTCTGAAGAAGAGAATACCAGATGTTCAATATCCTCTCAGTGAAGAAACTTCATGTGATCTTAGTTTGAAATACCATATCCTGAAGGGATCACCACTGTCATCTCCAGCCATTAGGAGCCTCTCCCTGTGTCTAGTCTCTTTCGTTTATTCAACCTTATCTCTCCTCATTTGTCAGTACTGCCATCCCAAGAACTAGTCTAATAAACATTTTGCTGCACTCCCTCCATAGTGAAAACATCCTTTGTAGATAAGCAGACCAAGACTGCACACAAAATGCCAGATGTGATCCCACCAAGGCTGCATACAGCTGCAGCCAGACTTTGCTCCTGTTCCCCAGCTGTCCTGCAACGTAGGTTAACTTATCATTTTTCTTCCTAACCGCCTGCTGCCTCTAAACACTTGCTTTCAGAGACTGGTCATGTGGCGAGACAGAACAAATGGCACTTGAGTGAGCCCAAAAACAAAAGATCATCAGTCTGGAACTTCAATGCAGGCATTGGAAACTACAGTTAATCCCAGACAATACCTATGGTATTCCTGACGAAGGGTCTCGGCCTGAAACGTCGACTGCGCCTCTTCCTATAGATGCTGCCTGGCCTGCTGCGTTCACCAGCAACTTTGATGTGTGTTGCAATACCTATGGTATTGTGACAGCAAACAGAGGAAATTAAACAGCAATTTGCCTGAAAATAATTGTTGTGCCCCTTTAAATAGCTAAAGAGAGGATCTTTCTTGTTACTGAACTGTTTACCAACCACAAATTGGATGTGGGCATTGCTAACGTCCTGTGTTTATTTTCATCTCCAAGTGCCTCTGTACTAAATGAATTGATGGCCCATAGAACATGCCAGCACTGTAGAGGCCCTTCATCCCACGATGTTGCGCCAACCTTTTAATCTACTCTAGGATCGATCTAATCTTTCCCTCCAACATAGCCCTCCATTTTTCTATCATCCATGTGCCTATCTAAGAGTTTCTGAAATCTCCCTAACGTAACTGTTTCTACCACCACCCCGGCAGGGTGTTCTCCATCTCTCTATGGTCACGTCCTGCTGCAAAGCCAAGTGTCAAGAGTCAATTATTAACCAAACAGAGCAAGAACAGAAGATGCCCCTTTCTAAAGGTGATTTGCATTTAAGGTGATTTGCTATTACTTGGAGAATTATCAAAATGATCAAAACTGGTCATGTCATGTCCAAAATTCAAGGTGCGAGCCAGTCTAATTCAAAGTACAGAGTTCAAAGTAAATTTATTATCGAAGTATGTATATATTATTATACACTACTGTGAGATCAATTTCCTTACAGGCATTTACAGGGTAAAAAAACAAATGCAATAGATTAAAAAAGACATAAGCCGACAAAGACTGACAAACAACCAAAGTACAAAAGAAGAAAAACTGTGCAAATAATATAATACAACATCAAGCTTGCAGATACTAGAAATCCAAAGCAGCACACATAAAATGCTGGAGGAACTCAGCAGGTCAGGCAGCATGTATGGAAATGAATAAACAGTCGACATTTTGGACCGAGCCTCTTCTTCAGGACTGGAAAGGTGGGGAGGGGGAGGAAAGGAGGTGATAGATGAAGCCAGGTAGGTAGGAAAGATAAAGGACTGAAGAAGAAGGAATCCGATAAGAAAGGGGGGGTGGACCACAGGAGAAAGGGAAGGAAGAAAGGAAGAGGGGCACCAAGGAAGTGATAGGCAGGTGAGAAGAGGTAAGAGGCCAGAGTGGGGAATAGAAGAAGAGGGGATGGGGAGTGAAACCAATTTTTACCAGAAGAAGTAATTGATTTAATACTGAGAACATGAATTGTAAAGAGTCCTTGAAAGTGAATCTGTAGGTCACCGAATCATTCAGTTGATTTCAATGAGATTCCTCCACATTCTTCTAAATTCCAGTGAGTACAGGCCCAAAGATGACAAATGCCCCTCATATGTTAACTCCTTCGTTCCCAGAATCATTCTCATGAACCCTCTCTGGATTCTCTCCAATGATAACACATCCTGTCAGATATATGGAGCCAAAAACTGTTGACAATACTCCAAGTGTGGCCTGACTAGTGTCTTATAAGGTCTCAGCATCATCCCCTTGTTTTCATATTCTATTCCCCTTGAAATGAATGCCAACATTGCATTTGCCTCCTTTACCACAAACTCAATCTGTAAATTAACCCTCTGAGAGTCTTCCACAAAGACTCTATTACTGGTGCCAGCCCCTTCACATCCCTGCCCTTCTGAGGTACAGGCCCAGACTCCATGCCAGAGGCATGGCCACTACAGTTTCCTCCAGGTAAGCGCCCCCCCCCCAACAGTACTTAAAATAGAGGGATGTTGTCCGCTATCTGACATTTTTCCTTCCCTCTCTTGACAGTCACCCATTTATCTGACTCCTGTAGCTTTGGGGTGACTACCTCCCTGTAGCTCCTATCTATCACCTCCTCACTTTCCCCAGCATGGTCTCTAAGGAGTTGCTACTTGATCTACATGGAGCAGGTGTGGCCATCGGGGAGGCTGGAAGTCTGCTGGGAATTCCACTTCTGACACCCAGAACAGAACACTGGCCCTGCAGGCATACCCCCTATTCTTTCAAGAGTTAAGTAAGAAAATGAAATAAGAAATAAACTTACCTACTTACCTCACCCACACTCATGCTCGCCAAAGTCTTACCACTCTGACTCGGACCACTCTGACAATGACTGCTCCCATGATGACTGCTCTGCTAGACGGTACCTCTCTTTCTTGGAGACTGGGTTTTTCAAGCTTCGCTCCATTCAGGAACACTTCGACTGCGTTTGCGCCGCTGTCCAATCGTAGACTCTCGCCGAAAACTTGCTGCTTTTCAGCTCTGCTCTGGCCCTTCTTGTGCATCGGTGTGATTGATGCCTGTTTGAGGCATGTAGGTACATCAGAATGCCAAAGCGAGAGGTTGAGGTTGTCCGTAAACACTCCAGACAGTTGATTAGCACAGGCCTTCAGTACTTGGCCAGGTGTGCCATTTGGACCACATTATTTTATTCATACATTTATTTAGGGATAGAGGGCAGAACAAGCCATTCCACCCTAATGAGCCACACCACCCAACACCCCACCTATTTAACACTAGTCTAATCACAGGACAATTTACAAAAACCAATTAAAGATCAAACTTCAAAGTAAATTTATTATCTAAGTACAGGATATGTAGGTTACCTGACATTCATTTCCTTGTGGGCATACAAATCAAAGAAACATAAAAGATTCAACGAAAAGCAGCTCTCAACAGGATGGACAAAGAACCAATGTGCAAAAGACAACAAACTGTGCAAATATGAATAATAATAATAAATTAAACAATAAATACCAAAAATATGAGATGAAGAGTCGTCGATAGTGAGTCCATAGGTTGTGGGAATAGTTCAGTGATGGAGTGAGTCAACTTATTCCCACTCATTCAAGAGCCTGATGGTTGAGGGGTAATAACTGCTCCTGGACCAGATCGTGTTAGTCCTGAAGCTTCTGTACCTTCCTGGTGGCAGCAGCAAGAAGAGAGCACGTCCAGGGCGGTGGGGGGGGGGGGGTCCCTGATGATGGATGATGCTTTCCTGCAACGGAGTTTCATGTAGATGTGGTTATTGGTGAGGATGGTTTTACTCATAATGGACTGGGCCATATCCACTATATCTTGTAGGTTTTCCATTCAAGGGCATTGGTGTTTCCATACCAGGCCATGCTGCAGCTAGTCAATAAACTCTCCACTACACACCTGCAGATATTTGTCAAAGTTTTAGATGTCATGCCAAATCTTCGCAAACTTCTAAGGTAGTGGAGTCGCTGTTGTGCTTTTTTTATAATTGCACTTATATGCTGCACCCAAGACAGATCCTCTGAAATCATGATAACAAGGAATTTAAAGCTGCTGACCCTATTCACTTCTAATCTCCTATCGAGGACTGGCTTATGGACCTCAGCTTTCCTCCTCCCGAGGTCAATGATCAGCTGCTTGGACTTGCTGACATTGGGCAGGAGGTTGTTGTTGAGACACCTCCCAGCCTGGTTTTCCGTCTCCCTCCTCCTATATGCTAATGCTTCCATACCTTTGATTCGGCCAATAACAGTGGCGTCATCAGCAAACATAAATAACATTGGAACTGTGCTAATCCATAATTACAAAGCGAGTGGAGTAGGGGGCTCAGCACTCAGCCTCGTGGAGCACCTGTCCTAATGGAGACTGTGGAGGAGATGTTGTTTCCGATCGGTATTGACTGCGGTCTGCGAGTGCGGAGATCTACTAACTGCTACATCTTTGTACTGCGGGAGCAAACCAGAGCCCTAGGTGGAAGCCCAGATGGTTCTGGGGAGAACGTATAGACTCCGTACAGATGGCGCTGGAATTGATCTCCGAGCTCCGGAGCGCCCTAAACTATAGTAGAGTTGTGCTGACCGCCGCATTGCTGCGGCGTCCATGATGATTTCCATGGATTCACCCTCACGAAGGATGCTCTCACGTCAGCCCCAGGGACTGGAGAGTTTGCCCTTGTATTTCACTTCTCAGAGAATGTGCCCGACTTGGATCCTTCATATCCTGCCCGGAGAAAAGGTAAACAACAGAAGCTAGACTGTTAATAAAATTTTGTTTCCTTTGAACTGAAGAGCTATTGTCTCACTCAGAATGCTTCTGTACAGCTTTTGAAGCTTTTATCGCTCTCTTATCAGGATTATATCAGCCTGAAACTGATATGCACCAGAGCAGAGGAAAGTGGGGGTGGGGAGTGGAGTGGGTATAGGTGTGGTTTCAAAGGCACAGCCACTCAGAGATGAAATTGGTGTTAAAGTCACACTTTGGGGCCACTATGTACTATATATGTATTACTGATAACAGGCAAGGTGTGGAAAGGAAGATGAAACCTGGGTCAATTCAAAAATCTGTCATCTGCTCTGTAATGTAACGCCAGGAGGAACTGGTGAAGTTAAGCAGAAAATGATGAGGGGCTAGCTAATTTGTACGTGACTTCCTTTTGCCTGTTTCTGTGCAGCACTTGAGAATAAGGAGGGGTTTGTTTGTTAGGAACTGTTACATTCCAGTTACTCTAGAACTGAGTGAACCTGCATAGATGTAGTTTTCATTCCTTTAACGTCATCCATATCCTCGGGATGTCCTCTCAGTCAAATAAGTCTTTCTGAAATATTGTCAACTTTTTACCCCTTTGCATTTCTGAAACTCTGGCATGTCCAGCCACCTAACTTTAGGTTGTGGAGGACAGGTATTTTGCCTCAGACTCTCTCTCAATTCTCTCAGCAGGTCAAGCAGCATCCATGGAAAGGGGAACATAGTCCATAGAACTTGCAGCAATACAGGATAGGAACACGCCCTTCGGCCCACTATGCCAATACTGACCATGATACCATATTAAACTAACATCAAAGTTGCTGGTGAACGCAGCAGGCCAGGCAGCATCTCTAGGAAGAGGTACAGTCGACGTTTCAGGCCCAGACCCTTTGTCAGGACTAACTGAAGGAAGAGTGAGTAAGAGATTTGAAAGTGGGAGGGGGAGGGGGAGGGGGAAGATCCAAAATGATAGGAGAAGACAGGAGGGGGAGGGATAGGTGGACAGGTGATTGGCAAAGGGGATATGAGAGGATCATGGGACAGGAGGTTCGGGGAGAAAGACGGGGGTGGGGGGGGAACCCAGAGGATGGGCAAGGGGTATAGTCAGAGGGACAGAGGGAGAAAAAGGAGAGAGAGAGAAAGAATGTGTATATAAAAATAAATAACGGATGGGGTACGAGGGGGAGGTGGGGCATTAGCGGAAGTTAGAGAAGTCGATGTTCATGCCATCAGGTTGGAGGCGGAATATAAGGTGTTGTTCCTCCAACCTGACTGTGGCTGTTCTGACATGTCTATCCATGGCCTCCTCTACTGTAAAGATGAAGCCACACAGATGAAGACGCTGTTCCACTTTATTCTGCTTTGTCATTGTTTTACCTCGTACCACCTCAATGCACTGTTTAATGATTTGATCTCTATAAGCTGTACACAAAACAAGCTTTTCACTGTACCTTGGTAACACGAGGGCAATAATAAACCAATTCCAATGTGTAACTGATATGGAAGCAACTTCATTTCTCAAGTAGAGGTGACAAGAGGTTCAGACCCAGATCGTTCACTGAAAACCCTCTAATCCAGCTCATACTGCAAATGATAATTATTATATTCACAAAAAATGAATCTCAGGGTTGTATACAGTGACATACGTGTACTTCGATAATAAATTTACTTTGAACTTTTGAATTTGCCTTCTGCTGTGTCCTATCCTTCCCTCTTTCTATGCCTCATAACCTCTCTCCCTCTTTCTCCACCTTTATCAGGTATTTCAAAATTTGCTCCTTTGACCAAGTTTTCCTCAGGTGGGTTAGTGTCAAATTTTATCTGACAGAACTTCAAATGAAGCACTTCAGCAGTTTTCACATTGTTAAAGGTGTGATATAACAACATGTTATCTGTTGGGTCCTTTTACGGAATGTAATAGTTAATGCAAGGGTAAGGTGACTGCTTGAGGGATAATACTGTAAACACTAAGGACTATACTCAAGTGCTATTTGAAAGAACAGATATCGACAATAGTCTCTCCCATTGCTTGATAGATACTTCTTTTTGAAGCCCAGAAAACTATTCAACCACAAATACAATCGCCCCATTTTGGGGCCCGGTGAAATACTACGATTGCTGCCTTCTCCTGATGAGTGACATCGAGCGGGAGAACAATTAATCAATTCAGCTAGTTGTTTCTCTCTTCTGCCAGCCAAAACAACTTTGCCTTTGCAGCTTCCAGAGAAATAAGTTTGAGTGCCCTCACTGTGCCAAGTCCATAAAAGTGCCTTGCCCCACTGTCAAACACTTGGCAGATTCATTGAGTTTTTGACAGAAAATGTTTCTCTGCAGTTGTTTTTCACCTTGTGGGCACCAGTCAGGCCTAAAGGGCAAGGCAGCAGTTGCCAAAGAATCAAAGCTTACTTTGAAAGGACTAACTGATTTGCTGGAAGCCAGAACAGTGCAAATAATCCTAATTACAATTTAAAGCTAAATAAATGTACAAGGAATGTTTACCCTTGTCATTTGTCCCTTCAAACTGAATTAGTTCTTTGTTTAATTTATCTAACTCAACAGCTAAACAATTAAGCCTTTTGATGGCTGAGTCCTCGATGCTTTGTCTTTGTCCCAAGAACTCCTTGAATGGACCCATTCTCAGAGTTGACTCAGAATCACATTCAGGATTATTATCACTGGCAGGCTGCATGCCGTGAAATTTGCTGTTTTGTGGCAGCAGTATCTTCTTCAACCATGGAGTGTACGATCTTCTGCTGAAGAGTTCTCACTTACTAACCAGTGGGATGTGCAACGCATATGAAATTGCTGCAGGAACTCTGCAGGCCAGGCAAGGTAAACAGTCAATGTTCCAGGCCGAGACCCTTCATTGACTGTTCACACTCAGTGGGTCCATGTATCACTTCAGAATCAGAATCAGGTTTTATTATCACTAACACACATCATGAAATATGTTGTTTTGAGGCAACACATGCATAAATTACTGTAAGTTACAAAATGAATACAGACATCCCACCTCTCCCGGAAGTTCCGGCAGTCTGCAGCATATTAATAGCGGCTCCCTGATGCCCGCAAATTATATACAATATCATGGAAATCAATTTTTTTGAGACCGAGCGAGCGAGAGCAAGCAAGCGAGAGAGCATGAGCGAGAGGGCGAGTGAGAAAGCAAGCTACAGCGCGAGAGTGACAACAAGAGAGAGAGCACGAGAGTGAGAGAGAGAGAGAGCACGAGAGAGAGAGAGAGAGAGAGAGAGAGAGAGAGAGAGAGCACGCCATGGCAGAGTGTTCCAAAAAAGGAAAATATAAAACGTACGTCACCCCAGACTACACTAAAGTGTAGCCCTGCCTAATAGGGGTCAAAATAATGACAGTGTTGTTCGCTGCACTGTTTGCAACAGTGACTTTTCTATTGCCCATGGTGGGTTAAGACTGTAAAAGACAAGTTGAGGTGAGTTTAACAGGTGTCATTCACTTATTAGCATAGCTAACGTTATTTAAACTAGCTGGCTAGCTGCTAAGGAGCTACTCTATTGCAGACATCCCACCTCTCCCAGAAGTTCTGGGAGTCTCCTGCAAACTGATGGTGCTACCTCCCTGAAATGTGTTTTTGCAGGGTGGAATGTCTGTGAAAATAAAGTGCAAAAGATGAGTAAGGAGGTACTGTTCATGGGCTTATGGACACTTCAGAAGTCTGATAGCTTTCGTATATTATACCTGACAGGAGAGGGGAAGATGAAAGCATTCCAGGGTGGGCAGGGTCTTTGAATATGTTGGTTGCCTTACTGAGCCAGTGAGAAATATAGACAGAGTCTATGGAGGGGAAGCTGGTCTCTGTGATGTGTTGAACTGTGTCCACACATCTCTGTAGTTTCTTGTGATCACATGCAGAGCAGTTGCCATGCCAAGCTGTTATGGACCTAGACAGAATTCTTTCTGTGGAGCATTGATAAAAATTCATAAGGGTCAATTTCTTTATCCTCCTGAAGAAATAAAGGTGTTGGTGTACTTTATTGGCCATGGCAACAATGTGGTTGGACCAGGAAAGGCTACAGGTGATGTTCACACCTCGGAACTTGAACTTCAATCCTCAACCTCGACAGCATTGATGTGGACAGGAACATGCGCACTGTCCCTCTTTCTGAAGTCAATAACCAGCTCTTTTGTTTCATTGCCATTGAGAGAAAAGTTGCTATCGTGACACCAAGCTCTTTATCCCCTTCCTGTACTCCTATTTTAATACAAAAAATAAATAATCTTCAGATCAACATTTGCCTCAGAGGATCAGGTGAATGGTCTTCAGTGAATCTCAATTTCCGATGCAGAATCTAACATGGAGCTATTTCCACGTCAATGCATTTGGCGCTCGCACCCAAGAGCCAATCTTCAGTCAGACAAACCAATTACAGGGCAAAATGTTCTACAGTGATGAGGCAAGAGCCGATTTTCATAGGGATGGGAAGTAAATTCTCGAATTAAATGGAGCAGGGTAATGGGATGGATCAAATTTAGACTAATTAAGAAACAATGAGGAACAGATGTTCGGTAAAGGCAACACTGACTTAATTAAACTCTGCCACCCATAGGACTGTTCAACCAGGTGAGTTCTGCTTAGGAATTGGGTTGTGAAAGAGAAATGCTACACCAATTGCAGTCAATAGACCACCCTGGAGCCCACATCCACCTCTTGGTTGTTCCCTGCTTTGCTCACAGCACCTCCTTTATCAACTTTATATTAAGTGGGCCCAGACAGTCAATAATGGGAATGTAAATTCAATCTCAGTAACGGTGACCCTGAAACTATCTGATTAATCTACAACCCACCTGGTTTATTAAATTTGTCCTAACACTGTTGCCTAAAATTGGCCCCAGATCCACCTTTGTAGTTGATTTCACTGCCTTAGACCACACCAAGTAAATGGATTCATGATTTATCCCTGCAAATGTCCTCTTCCCTGACCTTTATTCAAGGCCCCAAACAGTCCTTCCAGGCGAGGCAACACTTAACCTGCAAATCTGTTGGGGTCATCTAATGTATCTGGTGCTCCTGATGCAGCCTCATCAACATTAGTGAGACACATCATAAATTGGGGGAATGCTTCGTCAAGCACCTCCGCACCATCTGCCACAGGTGGGTCTTCCCAGTGGACAAACATTTTAATTCCGGTTCCTGTCCTCATGTTAATTCATGGCCTCCTCTTGTGCCAAGATGAGGCCACCCTCAGGGTGGAGGAGCAACACCTTATATACCATCTGCGTTCCCTCCAACCTGATGGCATGAATATCGATTTCCCCTCCCCTCCTCTATTCCCCACTCTAGCCTTTCACTTCTTGTCACCTCAACAACACACACAAACTGCTGGAAGAACTCAACAGGCCAGACAGCATCTATGGGAAAAAGTACAGTCGACGTTTTTGGGCCAAAACCCTTTGGCAGGACTGGAGAAAAAAAGCTGAGGAGTAGGTTTGAAAGGTGGGTGGAGGGGAAAGAGAAATGCCAGGCGATAGGTGAAACTTGAAGGGGGAGGAATGAAGCAAAGAGCTAGGAAGTTGATTGGTGAAAGAGACAGTCCATGGAAGAAAGAACAAAGGTGGGGGGGGGAGGAGCACCATAGGGAGGTGATGGGTGGGCAAGGAGTTAACATGAGAGAGAGACAAGAGGATAGGAAATGGTGAAGGGGGTGGGAGGCATTACTGGAAGATTGGGAAATCAACGATTTCTTGGCACCTGCCTATTACTTCTCCCTGCGTCCCCTCCTCCTTCCCTTTCTCCTATTGTCCACTCTCTTCTCCTATCAGATGCTTTTTCCTCCAGCCTTTGACCTTTCCCACACACCTAGCTTCACTTATCATCTTCCAGCTAGCTTCATTCCGCTCCACTCCCCACCTTTTTTTTATTCTGGCATCTTCCGCCTTCCTTCTCAGTCCTGAAGAAGGGTCTTAGCCTGAGACATCAACTGCTTACATTTTTCTATAGTTGCTGCCTGACATCCTGAGTTGTTCCAGCGCTTTGCCTGTGTTGCTTTGGAGTTATGATTAATATTTCACTCAGAGTCTTGAAGCATTTTACTTGAATAGACAAAATGAAGTTTTTAATGAAGGGACATTTAAAGGGAATCCAGTGGATGTGAAGGAGGAAACTCACTTATAAGAATGAGGGGTGGAACTCATTGAAACCTTTTGTATATTGAAACATCTAGATAGAATGGATGTGGAGAGGATGTTTCTTATAGTGGGGAGTCGAGGACCAGAGGGTGTAGGTTATGGGGAAATGGCAGGAAAATGGGGTAGTGAGGGATTGTAAATCAGCCATGATGGAATAGCAGAACAGACTTGATAATCTGAATGGCCTAATTTTGCTCCTACGTTTTATGGAATCTGCAGGTTTTCAAACTGTAATCCAGTTTTTGGGATCAATTGTGATTAACAGCTAGTACAGGCACTGAGGGCTGAATGGCCTATTTCAGTGCCATAGCTTTCCTTGAGAATATCAACAGAGCGATGTCAAGCATAAAGAAGAGGGATGATAGGGTGCCAACTAATTATGTTGCATGGTAGAGGAAGCTGATTTAATCGGGTAAGTTAAAAAATATATTAAAAAAATATTTAGATATACAGCATGGTAACAAGCCCTTCAGGCCCAATGAGTCTGCTCAGCCCAACCACCCCCATGTGATCAATTAACCAACATTTACATCTTTGGAATGTGGGAAGAGAATGGAGCTTGTGGAGGACTGCCGGTGACTGGTGGAATTCTGCAGGGATCGGTAATGGGACCACTTCTTTTCACACTGTAGGTCATTGATTTGAATGACGGAAACGATGACCTTGTGGTCAAGTTTGTGGATGATATGAAGATAGGGGCAGGTGGTTCTGAGGAAACAGGAATTAGATTGGGAGAAGGCGCAAAGAAGTGGCAGATGGAATACAGTGTAGGGAAGTGTATGGTCATGCACTTTGATAGAAGGAATAAAAATGTAGATCATTTTCTAAATGAGGACAGAATTTAAAAAATCAGAGCTTCAAAGGGACTTGGGATTCCTTGTGCAGGATTCCCCTAAATGTTAAATTGCAGGTTGAACCAGTGATAAGGAAGGCAAACGCAATGTTAGCATTCATTTTGAATGGACTAGAGTCCTGAGGCTTTATAAGCTGTTGGTTAGACCACATCTGGAGTATTATGAGCAGTTTTGGATGCCTTATCTAAGAAAAGATGTACAGGTCCACAATCCCTTATCCGAAATCCTTGGGGCCAGTTGCATTTCGGAATTCAGAATTTTTCAGATTTCAGAAAATTGATAATTATATTGATAATTAACCTGTCTCAGTGCGGGTGGACTTTAGGACCTGGGGGAGCTGTACTGACATTGGCGAGAGTCCAGGGGAGTTTCACGAGAATTATTCTGGGAATAAGGGGGTTAACATATGAGGAGTGTTTGATGGTTCTGAGCCTGTACAAACTGGCATTTAGGATAATGATGGGGGCTCTCATTGAAACCTATCGAACTATGAAAGGGCTAGACAGGGTGGATGTGGAGAGGATGTTTCCTATAGTGAGTGTGCCCAGGACAAGAAGGCACAGCCTCAGAAGAGAGGGACGTCCATTTAGAACAGAGATGAGAAGGAATTTCATTAGCCAGAGGGTGGTCGATCTGTGGAATTCATTGCCACGGATGGCTGTTGAGTCCAAGCCATTGAGTATATTTAAAGCGGAGTTTGATAGGTTCTTCATTAGTTAGGGCAACAAAGATTCCAGGGAGAAAGTAGGCCAGTGGAGTTGAGAGGGAGAATAATCCGCCATGGTGGAATAGCAGAGCAGACTCAATGGGACGAATGGCCTAATTCTGTTCCTATGTTATTAAACCCAGGCAGTCACAGGAAGAATGTACAAACTCTTTACAGACAGCGGGCGGAATTGAACCCTGGTCGCTGGTACAAGAGATATGTGGAATCCAGCTGAGGAGGGGTCATTGACAGATGATGGGGGAAAGAGTGCAAACAGTGACAGAGACTGTGGGAGCGTGGTGATGTGTGAGGGGAGAAAGAGCTGCAGCTGATAGACTCTGACAGGAAAGGAAGGTGGAGCAGAGAACCAAATAAAGGAGGTGGAGAGGGCAAAAGAGAGCAGTAGGAGAGGGGACCCAGAGGGAAGAAACTATGGGTGCGGGACCAAATTAGAGTGTTTTGGTGGTAGATGGAAACAGTGGACAGAGGTTTGGGGGTAGGTGCGGACACAGCTCAGCACCACATGGAAACCAACCTTCCCTCTATGGACTGTCTATACTTCTTGCAGCCTCAGTAAAGCAGTCAGCATAATCAAAGTCTCCAATCGCCCCGGGCAGTCTCTGTGTTACGCTTACTGCTATGCTACATTCTACGAGCCTCAGTGCACTTTGAACTGCTACAGGTGGAAGCAAAAAGGATCATTCAGACACCATCGACTTTCAGCTGTGATCCAGTGACACCTGGAAAAGAGCACTGGGGTTCAGCTTGAGGAAAGAGGAAAACATAGACTATTACAACACAGTACTGGCCCTTTGACGCACGATATTGTGCTGACCTTTTAAACCACACCAAGATCAAGCTAACCCTTCCCTCCCACATAGCTCTCCATTCTTCCTTTCATCCATGTTCCAAATCCTTTATACGTCCCTAATGTATTTGCCTCTACCACCATCCCTGCCAAGGCTAACCACATATTCACCAAACTCTGTGTAAAGAGCTTACCGTTGACATCTCCTCTATGCTTTCCTCCAAATTATGCACCCTTGTATTAGCCATTTCCACACTGGGAAAAAGTATCTGACCATCCACTCTCTCTGTGCCTCTTATCTTCTTGCACTCGGTGTCCAGTTTCCTCCCACAGTCCGAAGACTGTACCAGTTAGTAGGTTATTTGGTCATTTTAAATTGTCTTGTGAGTAGTAGGCAGCCGTTGGTCCCAGGGGATCATGGGTTTGCACCTCTGGTGGACTGTGTTCTCTCCAGGGCGCAAGCCTGAGTGGGAAGAATTATCTGCAGCTTAATGTGAAAAAGGCTAAGGAGCTGGTGGTAGACCTGAGAAGAACTAAGGTACCGGTGACCTCTGTTTCCATCCAGGGGGTCAGTGTGGACATGGTGGAGGATTACAAATACCTGGGGATATGAATTGACAATAAACTGGACTGGTCAAAGAACACTGAGGCTGTCTACAAGAAGGGTCAGAGCCGTCTCTATTTCCTGAGGAGACTGATGCCCTTTAACATCTGTCGGACGATGCTGAGGATGTTCTACGAGTCTGTGGTGGCCAGTGCTATCATGTTTGCTGTTGTGTGCTGGGGCAGCAGGCTGAAGGTAGCAGACACCAACAGAATCAACAAACTGATTTGTAAGGCCAGTGATGTTGTGGGGATGGAACTGGACTCTCTGACGGTGGTGTCTGAAAAGAGGATGCTGTCCAAGTTGCAGGTCATCTTGGACCATGTCTCCCATCCACTACATAATGTACTGGCTGGGCACATGAGTACATTCAGCCAGAGACTCATTCCACCGAGATACAACTCAGAGCAACATAGGAAGTCATTCCTGCCTGTGGCTATCAAACTTTACAACTCCTCCCTTGGAGGGTCAGACACCCTGAGCCAATTGGCTGGTCCTGGACTTAGTTCCTGGCAGAATTTACATATTACTATTTAATTATTAATGGTTTTATTACTATTTAATTATTTATGGTGCAACTGTAACGGAAACCAATTTCCCCCGGGATCAATAATGTATGACTATGACTAAGATTTGAAGAACCGGCTGTTGCCCATGCAGCGGGTTCCCCCTCTCCACATCACCGATGTAGTCCAAGGGAAGGGCAAATGCTGATACAGCTTGGCACCAGTGTCATCCCAGAGGGTTCCAGAGTGAAGTTGTAAACAACATCAAACTGCGTTAGGGACCCTGGCTCCGAATTTCCTCCCGAAGCCTTTCCCATGGATGGGTTTGGCCACAAGGCGCGGAGGTATAAAATCAGAGTTTTCTTACTCCTAGACGGGCTTCAATCCAAGGCTGATGAGCCCCACCCACCCGAAGCAACTGGTGTTGAGGCACCAGTGGTCTGCCTTTGCCCTTTCTCTTGTCTACTGTTTCCTGTGATTAGGCTAGTGTTAAATAGGTGGCACAACTCATTGGGCTAGTAGGGCCTGTTCCACACTGAATATCTAAATAAGTTCAAAATTGCAGAGAGGTAGAGAGAAAAACCAGTGAAAGTGAGAAAATTATTAGAGACCAACTGAAACCCTGTCATAGATAGGAGCAAAGCCTTTACCTGGAGGACATGCCTGGTTTGGATAGAGAAAATTTCCAAGTCTGCAGGCTCATCTCCAGCTTGGATTAGCAAGTCAGGCTGATTGCAGTTGAATTGTGCCAATTAAGCTATTTAAAACAGAAAAGAGGTTTTTATTATCTCATTTAATTTATTGGAGCTTTCCACACACTCTCTTTGCATTTCATCCCATTAGCTAATAACTGAAAAATAATGGCTCTGTAGCTCATCTGGAAAATCACTGATCTCTTCAGCAGTGAAGCCCTCTGCCAACAATAACTATTAACCATGCAGAAATTGCATTTTCATTTTTCTTTTGAGAATATAGCTCTTCATAACTGGCACCATAATCTATGCTTGATGGGACCGGACCCTCATAGAAGATCTGAACATGTCAGGTTGGCACAGAGCATATTCCAGGTCAAGAAATGTTGAGCTTTATCTATGTATATTTTGTTCTTGATCGATGGCAACATTTAAGCAGTTCAGTGAGTTTTCTAAAAATACAGTACTTCTAGGTTCAGTGGTAGAACTTGCATGTCTACAGGTGTAAATTTGGTTTGGCTTTGGTCAATTTAGGTGCAGATTAGTTACAGTCAAGTTGTATTTGGGTTGGTCGTGGTGAGGTTGGGTTTGGATTAGCCACGGATGGGTTGGGTTTGGATTACACACGGTTGGGCTAGATTTTGGATAGTCACAATTGAGCTAAGTTTGGATTAGTCATGGTTGGGTTGGGATGGGTTTGGACTGGTCATGGTTGTGTTGAGTTTAGATTGGTTGTGGTTGGGTTGAGTTTGGATTGGCTATGATTGGGAGGGGCTTAGATTGGTCGTAATTGGGATGGGGTTGGATTGGCTATGGTTTGAGATGGGTTTGAATTGTTTGTGATTGGAATAAGTTTGGTTTGGTCGTGGTTGGGTGTGTATGGATTGGTTGTGGTTAGTTGAGTTAAGATTGGTCAGGTCAGGTTACATTCAGATAAACCATATATGGGTCAGGTTTGGTTTGGCTGCTATTGGCTCATGTTTGGACTAGCCATTGTCAGTCTGAATTTAGATTGGCCATGAGGTTAGAATGATTTGGATTGCCTGGTCAATGATGTGATGAGGAAGGAAATATAGATGGACAGAATCAGGCTCTGAAATAAATGAGCAATATGTACAAATTTCTGGAGGAACACAGTAAGTCTTGCCACATTTATGGAGGGAAATAAACAGTCAAAGTTTTGGACCAAGACAATTCATCAACAATGGAAAGAAAGCAGGAAGAAGCCTGAATAAAAGCTGGGGTCAGGGGAATAAGGACAAGCCGGCGGGTGCTAGGTGAAACCAGATGAGGGGGAAGATGGGTGGATGGGGGAATGAGGTGAAGTAAGAAGCTGAGAGGTGATAGGCAGAAGAGGTAAAGGGCTAAAGGAGAAAGAATCTGATTGGAGAGGACAGTGAATCGTGCAAGAAAGGGAAGGAGGATGGGCACCAGAAGGAGGTAATAGGCAGGTGAGGAGAAGAGAAAAGGTGAGAGGAGAACCAGAATGGGAAATGAAAAATAATAGAAGAGGGAGAAGGGAAAAAGTACCGAAATCGAGGTTCATGCCCTCAGGTTGGAGTCTAAATGATCAAGGTTCAAGAAAGGGAAATGAAGATTTTGTTAAAGGACTAGGTGAGGTAAATCCTAAATTTAATCTGGAGTGGCACAATAGCGTAATGGTTAGCACAAAGCTTTATGGTACAGGAGACTCGAGTTCAATTCCCACCGCTGGCTGTGAGGAGTGTGTATGTTCTCCCTGTGACTGTGTGGGTTTCCTCCAGGTGCTCTGTTTTCCTCCCACATTCCAAAGAAATACTGGTTGGTAGATTAATTGGTCATCGTAAATTGTTCCGGCTCGGATTAAATCATGGGATTGCTGGGCAGCATGGCTTGAGGGGGCTATTCTGCTCTGTATGTCAATAATTAATCAATTAATTAATCCATCATTACTGATTAGGGTAGAGTCATACTATACAGAGACTGAATGATGACCCATTTTCTTTTTATTCTAAAATTACATATATAAAATAAACCTGAACTGAACCAAAGATAAAAACAAAATCCAAGGCTTAACTATATGGAATTCATAGAACTTCAGCAAACTCCTTCATGAATGTATTAAGTTTGTTTTGCACTCACTGGTAATAGATGAAAAGGAAGGCTGGATTGGATGGGTGCTGAAGTTTAGTTTAAGCTGGTGAACAAAAAGGATATTAATTTTAATATTCCATCACATCTGTTGAAGTCTTGCCCAAGACAACATAGTGCTTGAACAATCCAGCCACCCCTCAGCTGGGAAAGACCAAGCGTTACATTTTGAGTGAGTGCTCCCTTGTGGAGCCTTGAGGCGTCCTGCACAGGAACTGCGATTGCTTTTTGCAAGTGACTGTTGATACAAATTGCCTTTTTCCTCTTTAATTAAGATGTGGGGCAGAAGTCGTCACTTTCCAAGCTGCGGGCAGGCTGACGAATCACACTGTTTGAAGCTGTCAGCCTTAATTGAAGGGCTAAGACCGTGTCCTGGGGGTTGTGTGCACGTGTGATACATCGCAGAAACTCTTAAGAGTCACCTGTAGAAAAGCTGGTGTTAAAAGGACACTAGGGGCCCTGTATCAGTGCTACAAGTGAAACACTGTACAACAAAGTACACGCATTTTAGTGGGATTTGGAAGTGAGAAGCCTCGGCAAGAAAGACGGAGAGAAAGACAGATCAAGTTTAACCCTTTCACGAGGAAATCTGCAGATGCTGGAAATTCAAGCAACACACACACACAAATGCTGGTGGCCTGCTGCGTTCACCAGCACTTTGTGTGTGTGTGCTGCTTGAAGTTTAACCCTTTGCTGTCCAGATACACAACTTTTCTGAAGAATGCAGCACCATTCAGGTTATCACACACTTTTTATGCATAATTCCATAGTAACCTTGCATAAGAAGAGCAATTGTATATTTTTTATTGAAGTCTTTTTGAAGATTGAGCATTAGCTAATGCACCCAGACAAAAGTTCTTACATAGAACATTCAAAGTTCAAAATAAATTTATTATCAAAGTATTAATATGTTGCACCTTACTACCTTGAGATTCATTTTCTTGCTGGCATTTTCAGCCAGAAAAAGAAATACAACAGAATTTATGAAAAACCATACATAAACTGACAACACACACAACATGCTGGAGGAACTCAGGAGGCCAGGCAGTAACTATGGAAAAGAGTAAACAGTCAATGTTTCGGGCCGAGCCCCCAAAACTTTGGGGTTCTGCCGAAGGGTCTTGGCCTGAAGCGTCGTCTGTACTCTTTTCCCTAGATGCTGCCTGGCCTGCTGAGCTCCTCCAGCATTTTGTGCGTGTTGCTTTGGATTTCCAGCACCTGCAGATTTGCTCTTGTTTGTGATTGCATAAACTGACAACCAATGTGCTAACGAAAGAAAGCTGTCCAAATAAAAAAAAAATGCATAATGCTGAGAACATGAGTTGTAGAGTCCTTGAAAGTGAGTCTGTAGGTTGTAGAATCAGTTCAGTTCACATTGAACTTTGAATTCCAAATGTCCGTGAGTCTGCTGGAGGTTGGAGGCTGAAGGTGGCCTACCCTGGCTTTGGAGGACTGCGTATGTCCATAAGTGTTTGAGAAGGTGGAATGATGCTTATTTTTGCGGTTGTTGTTTTGTTGCTTGTTGAGTTTTGTTTTGTTGTGTTCTGTGTTGTTTTGCTGAACACTGTGGACATGCTCTTTTGGTGCCAGAATGTGTGGCAATACTTGCGAGCTGTCTGCAGCGCATCCTCGGGTCTGTTGAATGTCCACGCTAGCAATGTATTGATCTGTATGTTTCGATATATATGTAATAAATAAATCTGCATCTTGAACCCCCTAGTACAGCAAAAAGGTGTTTGTGGTTTCATGCTGTTGGGTACAGGTGTTAGTAAATTGCTCATTGGATACGCAAGGAGAAATTTCCTTCTTGGGCCAAAGCTTCCTGATTTAGCATGAATGTCTGGCTTCTCATTAACTGCGCAGAGACAGAAGGTTTACTGAGACATAAAATAATGTATATGCACTGAGAGTTCTTCTCTACTCAAGCAGCCAACCACCCAACTTGTTAGCACCACCATTCAATAGATCAGCTTGTCTCACGAGTTTCAATAACTTCTTGCTCTGGCTTCGAAACTGAGGTTCATTGCAACCTTTTCCAGCTCTGTGTCCTTGTATTAGATCATGGCTCATTTTAGCAGGGAGAGCCAGAGAAGCTGTTGGCATCAACCGATGAACAGTAATTATCTTACAATTATCAGACTCCTGAACCAGCATGGAAAAGTTCACTCACTTCCACAATGAACTGACTCCACAACTTGTAGCCTCACTTTCAAGGAATCCACAACTCATGTTCTCAGTATTATTTATTTACTATTTTTTATTATTTGCAGGATTTGTCTTCCTTTGCACATTGGTCTTTGTCATGTTTAGATTTTTGTATTTTCCTGTAAATGCTTGCCAGAAAGTGAATCTCAAGGTAGTATTAAATCAACCATTATGAAACACTTTGTGGAATTAAAGCCTTTCCCCTGGCTACACTGGACCCTTTCCAGTTTGCGTATCGCTCGAATCGATTCACTGATGATGCAATAGCCTCTGCCTCCACTCTATCCTGCCCCACATGGAAAATGGGGTGTTATATACCGGTCTGCTTTTTATAGACTTCAGTTTAGCATTCAACACCATCATACCCCAGAAACTGGTGGGGAAACTGTCGTTGCTGGGTCTCAACACTTCCCTCTTCAATTGGATACTGGACTTCTTAACAGAAAGGCCACAGTCAGTCTGTGTGGGCAGCATCACCTCTCGTCCCATTACGCTGAGCTGTGTGCTCAGCCCGCTGCTGTTCACACTGCTAATACATGACTGAGTTGCGGGTTCCAGCTCAAACCGAGTCATCAGGTTTGCAGATGACACAACAGTGGTTGTCCTTAGCAACACTCACAACATGCTGGAGGAACTCAGCAGGTTGGGCAGCATCTGTGGAAAAGATCAGTCGATGTTTTCCACGGATGCTGCCCGACCTGCTGAATTCCTCCAGCATGTTGTGAGTGTTGCTTTGACCCCAGCATCTGCAGATTATTTTGTGTTTAGTGGTTGTCCTTATCAAGAACGATGATGAGGCAGAGTATGGAGAGGAAGTGGAGTGGTTGGTTGATTGGTGTGAGAAGAAGAACCTGAGCCTGAACATGGAGAAGATGAAGGAAATCACTGTGGACTTCAGGAAGGTGCAGATGAACCATCCCCCTCTGCATATACATGGCTCCCCTGTAGAGAGAGTTAAGTGCACCAAGTTCTCCAAGTTCTTGTGAGTTCACATCACAGATGACCTCACCTGGTCCCTTAATATCACCTCCCTGAACAAGAAGGCACAGCAGCAGCACCTCCACTTCCTAAGAAAACTGAGGCAAGCAAGGCTCCGCCCGACCCCCATCTTAGCTGTGTTTTACAGGAGCACCTTTGAGAATGACTTGACAAGTACTGTCTCCAGCTGGTATGGGAGCAGTCGAGCATTGGACCAGAAGTCCTTATATAGGACTGTGAGAACAGATGAGATGCTCATAAGGGGTCTCTCTACCGTCCTTCAGAGACATTTATCAGGAGCACAGCACATGCAGGGCGCTTACGATTATAAAGGATTCCACCCACCCATCCAGCAACCTCTTTGACTTTCTACCATCAGGCAGGAAATTACAATGTGTAAAAGCAAGAAGGGTCAGGGTGAGAAACAGCTTCCTCCCCAGGCTATTAGGCCTTTGACCTCCCTGCCGCATCACTTTCAAAGTGTCACTGGTTAATTTGTTCTGTACCTTACAATATTTAATACTAATGCACCTTAGTTTGTTATTTATGTGTGATTCATCTGTAGATTTTATCCTTACCTTCATAAATTGTCATGTGTAATGTGTACTAATGTGCTTTATATCCTGCTTTGAAGAAACATTGTCTTGTTTATACTTCTCTAACTTCCACTAATGCCCCACCTCACCCTCGTACCCCATCCGTTATTTATTTATATACGCATATTCTTTCTCTCTCTCTCCTTTTTCTCCCTCTGTCCCTCTGACTATACCCCTTGCCCATCCACTGGGTCCCCCCCCCCCTTTTTCCTTCTCCCTGGGCATCCTGTCCCATGATCCTTTCATATCCCTTTTGCCAATCACCTGTCCAGCTCTTGGCTGAATCCCTTCCCCCCACCCCCCCCCCGTCTTCTCCTATCATTTCGGATCTCCCCCCTCCCCCTCCCACTTTCAAACCTCTTACTAGCTCTTCTTTCAGTTAGTCTTGACGAAGGGTCTCGGCCTGAAACGTCGACTGTACCTCTTCCTAGAGATGCTGCCTGGCCTGCTGCGTTCACCAGCAACTTTGATGTGTGTTGCTTGAATTTCCAGCATCTGCAGAATTCCTCGTGTTATTGTCTTGTTTATATATACATTATATGGTTATATACATTTTTATATATATTTAAATAACAATAAACTTGATATAGTGACATCTTAGTACTTTGATAATGAATTGACTTTGTACTTTGAATTTGAATCAAGAGTTCTGGGGCACGGATTTAAAATTTTGGGCAAAATAATATAGAAAGGGGATCCAAGGGATGTCTTTTGCACAGAGAGTGGTGTTCATCTGGCTTTCACTGTGTTTGGGGTTAGTGGAATTGGGGCCTTTTAAACGGACTTGGATAGGCTCCTGAGAGAGAATAACCTGCAGGGATGTGCAGATGTATAGTTTTCAAACTATTGTATAGCTTTCATAAATTCTATTTGTTTATTTTCCTGTAACTGCCAACAAGAAAAGGAATCTCAAGATAGTAAATGATGACATATATGTCCTTTGATCTTAAATTTACTTTGATGGAGATGACTATGATATTGATAGGATTGCTCCAGTAAGAATCAATGTAGGACTAACAATTTGAGAAGCCTCTTACTGTTCTATAATAACTCTAATCTTCCTTCCTACTATGTAACCCCCCCAAGTACTCCCTTTCTTTAACTCTGGCCTCAAGTCCTTGGCCTCAATACCTCCTTGTACAATTGGATCCTTGACTTCCTCAGTTGCAGACCCCAGTCGGTTAGAATTGGCAACATCTCCTCAATCTCCATCAGCACAGTGCACCACAACGCTGTGTGCTTAGCCCCCCACTCTAATTGCTTTACGCTTATGACTTTGAGGCTAAGCACTGGTCCAATGCCATATTTAAGTTTGCTGATGACATCACTGTTGCTGGCAGAATCAAGGGTGGTGACGTATCAGCTTTTAGGAGGGAGATTGAAAATCTGGCTGAGTGGTGCCAAAACAACTGCTCACTCAATGTCAGCAAGACCGAGGATCTAATTATTGACTTCAAAGAGAGGAAGCTGGAAGTCCGTGAGCCAGTCCTTATTGTGTGGAGAGGGTCATTAACTTCAAATTCCTCTGTGTTATCATTTCAGAGGATCTGTCCTGGGTCCAGCAAGTAAGTGCTATTATGAAGAAAGTACAGCATGCCTCTACTTCCTTAGAAGTTTGTGAAGATTCGGCATGACATCTAAAACTTTTGACAACCGTCTACAGATGTGTAGTGGAGAGCTTATTGACCAGCTGTATCATGGCCTGATATGGAAACACCAGTGCCTTTGAATAGATCACAAGACATAAGAGCAGTGGTAGGCCATTCTGCCACCGAATCTGCTCCACAACATAGCATGCCCACAAATTGAGGGTCCAACGGTAATGTAGGGGTTAACACGACATTATTACTGCTCGGGACCTCGGAGTTCAGAGTTCATTTCTGACGCTATCTGTAAGGAATTTATACGTCCGTTCTGTGAACACGTGAGTTTCCTCTGGGTGCTCTGGTTTCCTCCCATATTCCAAAGGCGTACTGGTCAGTCATTTAATTGGTCATTGTAAATTGCCCTGGGATTGGGCTAGGGTTAATAGACAATAGACAATAGACAATAGGTGCAGGAGTAGGCCATTCAGTCCTTCGAGCCAGCACCGCCATTCACCATGATCATGGCTGATCATCCACAATCAGTATCCAGTTCCTGCCTTATCTCCATAACCTTTGACTTCACTATCTTTAAGAGATCTATCCATCTCTTTTTTGAAAGCATCCAGAGACTTGGCCTCCACTGCCTTCTGGGGCAGAGCATTCCATATATCCACCACTCTCTGGGTGAAAAAGTTTTTCCTCAACTCTGTTCTAAATGGCCTACCCCTTATTCTTAAACTGTGGTCTTTGGTTCTGGACTCACCCATCAGCGGGAACATGCTTCCTGCCTCCAGCGTGTCCAATCCCTTAATAATCTTATATGTTTCAATCAGATCCCCTCTCATCCTTCTAAATTCCAGTGTATACAAGCCCAGTCGCTCCAATCGTTCAACACATGACAGTCCCGCCATCCTGGGAATTAACCTTGTGAACCTACGCTGCACTCCCTCAATAGCTAGAATGTCCTTCCTCAAATTTGGAGACCAAAACTGCACACAGTACTCCAGGTGTGGTCTCACCAGGGCCCTGTACAGCTGCAGAAGGACCTCTTTGCTCCTATACTCAACTGCCCTTGATAAATAGGTGGGTTGCTGGAGCTACAGTTCGTTGGGCCGGAAGGGCCTGTTCCGTGCTGAATCCTTAAATACACAAATTCAAACACACTTATTATCAAAGTATGTAAGCAGTATACAGCTCTGAGATTCATCTTCCCCACAGACAGCCATGAAACAATGAAGAACCATCAAACCCGTTCAAAGATTAAAAACATCAACCTCCTTCCCTCAGCTCACACGCGAAAAAAAGAACAAATTGCACAAACGGCAACAAAAAAAGGCGTGTGAAAACTTAGGATATAAAACACACTATCAAAAGGCATATATCAATTCAGCTCAGTGTTCATTACCTGCAGGAAGGCTGCTCCAATTCAAAATTGCCCAGACTAGCAAGAAATAAACAAACTTAATGGCCCCACCCTCACGTCCACAGAATGTGGGAGAAAACCAGAGGAAACCCATACAAGCTCCTTAGCATCAGTGGTGGTAACACCCCTAAAACCTAG
The DNA here is from genome assembly GCF_963921235.1 of Mobula hypostoma. Classification (NCBI taxonomy): domain Eukaryota; kingdom Metazoa; phylum Chordata; class Chondrichthyes; order Myliobatiformes; family Myliobatidae; genus Mobula; species Mobula hypostoma. The sequence goes on from NC_086109.1 coordinate 85,636,289, forward strand.
TGTATTGCATCTTTGAATCTGTTCCTTGATTTATTCCCCCAATTCAGTGGGAAGAAATTCCAAAGGTTTACCTACCATCTTCTGGGAGAATAAATTCCTCCCCGCATTGTCCCTTATTCTGAAACCAAGTACATACACTTGTTCCTTTTTTCCTCATCAGTGGAATCTTTCTCTCCTCTTTCAGGTTCTACCCCCCCCCCCAACTTCTTACACTTATCAATAAGATCATTTCATCTTTTTGAGTCATAGAAAAGTACAGGACAGAAGTAGGGCCTTTGGCCCATCTAGTCCATTCTGAGCCATTTAAACTGTCCACTCCCATTGATCTGCACCAGGACCATAGCCCTCCACACCCCTACGATTCATGTACCTTTCCAAACTTTTCTTAACTGTTGAAATCAAGCTCACGGGCACTACTTGTAAAGGCAGCTCATTCCACACTCTCACAGCCCTCTGAGTGAAAGAGGTTTCCCCTCATGTTCCCCTTAAACTTTTCACCTTTCACCCTTAACCTATGACCTCTAGTTGTAGTCCCCCCAAACCTTGGTGGACCTGAAACATTAACTATTTCTCTTGCCACAGTTGCTGTCTGACCTGCTGAATATTTCCAGCATTTTATGTTTTATCATCAAATAACATGCTGGATAAAGTCTTTTTTTAACAGTATTGATACTTCAGGAAATACAATTGGGAATGCTTGTAACAGATAACTTAGCTTTTTACTCAGTTGAGAGAAAGGGAAGTGAAGCTTAACAAACTTCACTTGTTGAACACCACTTGCTCACTTTTTGAACATCAGTTACTTAAATGTTGCTTAACCATTCCTTAAAAGATAATCCCTTCATTTGAGGAGTCAACCCTTATTCACCTGCCTCTAATACAGGGGTTCCCTACTTTTTTTATGCCCTTACCGTTAACCAAGGGGTCTGTGGACCCCAAGTTGGGAACGTCTGCATTAATACAAGGAAATCAGACTGTCTGCAGTACTCCAGATGTGGTTTCAGCATCTCCCTATCCAACTGTAGCAAGACCTCCCTACCTTTCTAAAGGCCAAATTTCACTTGCTGCAACTGAATCAACCGGCATTTGGATTTCTCGGGGGATATGAGAGCCTGGTGGTTGTGTTACTGAGTTGGCAGTCAGGGGTCTTAACTAATAGTCTAGCAGCATGAATCCAAATCCCATGGCAGCTGAGAAATTAAAGTTGATTTAATTAAATAAATGTGAAATAAAAAGCAAGCATTAATAATGGTGATCATGAAACAACTGGGTTATCATTAAAGGAACCATCTAGTTCATTAATACCCTTCAGGGAGGAAGTTTGCTGTCTGACCTATATGTGACTCCAGACAGACAGCCAAGCAGCTGACTTTAAACTTCCTTCGGAAATGCCCCAGCACTTAAGCAATCAAAGCTGTTTTTGCTAATGTTGCCTGCACCCCCAAAACCAATGAACAAAATGAAAATATAATCATAATCTCAAACCATCTTGCCTTTAAGCAGAATTGAAATTGAGTCTCTGTGATGTTTGACTTTACAGAATAAGAGCAATATCACAGTTTTAAAGAGACCCCATTACTATGCCAAGGCTATAGGTGGTGCTGGTGTTTAATGTTCATGTTGTGGAAATTGCTCCATACTGTTCCAGGATTCTAACCCAGCTGACATACGCTCAGTGGCCACTTGATTAGGTCCACCTGTCCACCTACTTGTTAATGCAAATATCTAATCAGCCAATCATGTGGCAGCATCTCAAATGCATAAAAGCATACAGACGTGGTCAAAAGGTTCAGTTGATGTTCAGACCAAACTTCAGAATGGGGAAGAATGTGATCTAAGTGGCTTTTACCGTGAATTGATGCTAGACAGGGTAGTTTGAGTATCTTAGAAATTGCTGATCTTCTGGGATTTTCACACACAGCAGTCCCTGGAGTTTATAGAGAATGGTGCGAGAAACATCTAAAACATCCAGTGAGTGGCAGCTCTGTGGGTGAAAATGCTTTTTTGAGCCAGCCGGTGGTGTAGTGGTATCTGCACTGGACTTCGTGGCGAATGGTCCCGGGTTCGAATCCAGCCAGCCCCTTGCATGTTTTCCATCCGTGCTGGGTTGAGCATTAAGTTAGCAACTCGGCCTAATTTTAAAAAAAACAGTCAATTGCTAGAGCAACAACAATTATCACGTTCAATTACCACAAACATTAGAACTAAAGCCATGCCACATGTTCTGATTCCACATAGCAGGAGAATATTCTGTTCAATATGTCTGCACTGTGACTTTTGAGATATCTGCCCCATTGTTCCATTCTCTTGCCTTTTCTCTCCCCCTCTCAGACATCCATATCCTAACTTTCGGGTTTGGCTAAATCAGCTGTTTCCCTATTAAGCAATGCCTTGATCTATGCAACCAGTGGCAACTTTATTAGGTAATCTGTACACCTGCTTGTTAATGCAAATATCTAATCAGCCAATCATTTGGCATAAAAGCATACAGACATGGTCAAGAGGTTTAGTTACTGTTCAGACCAAACATCACAATGGGGAACAAAATGTGATCTAAGTGACTTTGACCCAGGAACGATTGCTGGTCTCAGATGGGGTGGTTTGAGTATCTCAGAAACTGCTGATCTCCTGGGATTTTTTTATGCACACTTCTCTAGAATCTGCAGAGAATGGAGCAGTAAATAAAAATAATCCAGTCAGCAGCAGTTCTGTGGTGAAAATGCTTTGTTCATGAGAAAGGTCAGAGGCCAGACTAGTTCAAGCCTACAGGAAGATGACAGTAACTCAAGCAACATAGCCTTACAACGGTGGTATTCAGATGAGCATCTCTGAATGCACAACATGTCGAACTTTGAAGTGGGTGGGCTACAGCAGCAGGAAACCACGGCAGGCTCTACTCTCGTACCTAAGAAAGTGGCCACTCAGTGTACCTGTCCCACTGTCCCACTCACAGCTGCTTTCCCTCCCCCTAGGTTAACTTCCCCTTCTATTTTCTAACACTCTGGTGTCCACCTCCGAACTCTCAGGGATATTAACCACATGCTTGTAATTCAGCTGCTTCCCTGTTATGCAATGCTTTGATCTATAACTCATCAACCATGCATTTAAATTCCTTCATGGTCACACCTCTCCTTGTGTTAGTGAATTCCCTCACACTATAATCTACCACGGTAACAATCAGGCAGGATATTAGTAGCCACTTGGAGAGGTTTAAATTGGAAAAGGAGAGGCACACAGATTTGTTAAACGCAAGTCATATCTATCATGATGAATTTTTGTAAGAGCTCTTCACGGGTTTTCAGATATCATATTCATAGAGAATTATAGAGACACGGAGAAAACGATGCAGGTCCTTTGCCCTAATGAGTCCACACCATAAGACATAGGAAAGAAATCAGGCCAATTGGCCTATTGAGTCTGCTTTGCCATTCCAACATGGCTGGTTTATTCTTCCTCTCAACCCCCTATCTCCTGCCTCCTCCTTGTAGCCTTTGTCACCCTTACTATTCGAGAATCTAGCAATCTCCACTTTAAATATACCCAATGACTTTGCCTCCACATCCTATGTGGCATTGAGTTCTGCAATTTCACCACCCTCTGGCTAAAGAAATTCCTCCTCATTTCTCTTCTAAAGGCATGTGCTTATACTCTGAGTCTGTGCCCTCTGGTCCTAGATTCTTGGAAGCAGCCCCTGCATGTCCACTCTGTATAGTCCTTTCAATATTCTCTAGGTTTCAGTGAGATCCCCCCTCATTCAAGATTCAAGCTTCAATTACACATTTATTTATCGTGTGTGCAATGAAGCCTACAGTGAAATGAGTTGTTTGAGGGTGTGCTGGGTCACCAAGCATTCCAGCATCAACATAGCCTGCAAACTTTGCTCGGCAGAACAACACAGAATGCAACAAGCAACAAGACAACAACAAAACAAGCCCTGTTCCTCCCTCCTGCCCACCGACATACACAGGCCTTTAACCGTAGGGCAGGACTCCAGCCTCCAGTGGACCCAGTCTTGCAGTCCTTGGGTTTTGACTCTGGTGGACTCCCAGAGATTCACAGATCTGGCTCTGGCAAATGAGTCTCAACTTCTGGACGACCGATTCAACCATCAGGCTGTGATCCTTGGCAACAATCCTAGGACATAACAATCACTGAACATTAGGCCTCAAATTCCAGTCTCGCTGACCACAGGACCTGACGTCTTGAACTCCGGTCTCACATCATTCTTCTAATTTGCAGTGAGTACAGACCCAGGTCCATCAAATGCTCCTCGTACACTAACTCTTTAAATCCCAGGATCATTCTATGACCACAAAGTACCCAGTTACATCCATCCCGCTCGAAGAATTCTTCCCAAATTCCCACCAGCTTTCCATTTGTTATTTGATCAGTACCATATAGAAGACTGGTTAATGGAAGGTGCTCAAGGAACTGAAGGGTGACCAGCAGCATGGATTGGAAAGTGGTTTCAAGACAGAAAGCAGACAGAGGAAGTCGAACATTGGAGACAAAAGAGACTGCAGATGCTACATGGAACAACAGATAATCTGCTGGAGAAACTCAGCTTGTCGAGTAGGATTTGCGGTAAGGAAGGAGTTGTCAACATTTTGGTTTGAAAACCTGCATCGGGGCTAAGTTCTTCCAGTAGATCTCTTACTCACTCTTCCTTCAGTTAGTCCTGACGAAGGGTCTCGGCCTGAAACGTCGACTGCACCTCTTCCTAGAGATGCTGCCTGGCCTGCTGCGTTCACCAGCAACTTTAATGTGTGTTGCTTGAATTTCCAGCATCTGCAGAATTCCTGTTGTCTTCCAGTAGATTGTTTGTTGCCCCATTGGCAGAATGCAAGTGGTGGAGAGTGGAGCCACCTAGGGGTCAGTGCTGGAACTACTTTTTTTACTTTTATTGATAACTTCCACTTGGACATGCAAGGGAAAATTTCCTAATGTTTAGAAGACATGAATGTTGCAACTGTAATAGTGAGGTCATGGAGTCATAAAGCACTACAACAACAGTAACTTCTGGTTTAAGATGGTGCTGTTGAAGACATATGACAGCTTACTAGTGGTTTGAAAGCCAAGGAATTTGATTAACACATTATTAACAGCACATTAAAAAAAATTGTGGTAAACAGTTACTGCAAACAATAAAGAGGTGAGTGAGGGCAAAGCGAATTGGCAGGATATGCCGTGCTGTTGCGCTGCAAAATTGGCGCTTTTGGAATTGGAGCCGTGAAGGATAGAGTGCATGATTCGGAGGGGAGAAGATGGGATGGAGGAGCTATGACACCCATCCAACTTACCCAGATGTGAGGATAGATTGTTTTAAGTGCCGAGCCAATTTGGAGAGGTTGAGAATGGCTTCTCTGGCAGTGCAATCTAGGCTTGGAGTGATTCACTGTGATGAGGCCTGGTTCCTAGTGCAATGTTTGGACAATTTAAATGCTGGCCCAGATAGTCTGGGGGCTTTCCTCTCTGTGATGCTAAGGCTAGGAGACTGCTCCCAGCTGCTGTGCTTCATGTCTGCGAACTTTGTGGCAACTTACCCTGCTAATACGATGAACTGAACACTGAGGCTTTGGGTCTACACGAGGCTGCTCCAGGAATTTGGATCTAAGGACATAGTTTGGTTCGAAATACTGTTGTTGTTGCTCATTCTATTGTTTGCATGATTTGTTTTGTTTTTCTCTTTCTCAGGGTACTTGGCGGGGGGAGTTGTTTTTATTTTAAATTGGGTTCTTTTGGGTTCCTTGCTTTGCGACTGCCTGTTAAACAAACAAATCTCAAGGCTGTATAACTTATTCATTCATTGATAATAAATGCACTGAATCTTTGAATCTCTGAAAAAGGCCCTTCGGCCAATCTAGCCCATGCTGAACTGTCCTATTGTCCTGTACCTGGACCACAGCTCTCCTTACCCCTCCCATCTATGTATCTATCCAAATTTCTCTTACATGTGGAAGTTGAACCCACATTTACCGATTCTGCTGGCAGCTCGTTCACACTCTCTATGTGATGACGTTCCCCCTCGGGTTGCCTTTAAATATTTCACCTTTCACCTTTGACCTCTAGTTCTAGTCTCACCCAACCTTAGTGGAAAGAGCCTGCTTCCAATTACACTATCTGTACTCCTCGTAATTTTGTTCACCTCTGTCAAATTGCCCCTCATTCTCCTATGCTCCAGGGAATAAAGTCCAAACCTATTGAACCCTTTTCTCTAACTTAGGTAATTTGTAATAAATGGAAAGACATAGATAGATTGACTGAATCAGGGATATCCATCCTGGGGTCCGTGGACACCTCGGTTAATGGTAGGGACCCATAAAAAAGGTTGTGAACCCCTGGGCTGAATGGAGAGGTAAGAGCAGATAAAATTTTACACACAAAAATGTGAAGTGATATACTTTGGCAGGAAGAACAGGGCAAAAAATGCCAGTGAAACAACACAGTTTGAAACTGTCTACCGACACATGCAAAAAAAGCCTGGAAGTGAGAGGGCATGTTGGGAGAATGGTCAGCAAAGTATTTGTGATGGAGAGAATTCATAAATAGAAGCATAGAATACAATAGAAGGGAGGTTATGTGGAATACGGGCTCAGCACTGGTTTGGCCACAATTTGAATATTGCATCCAGTTTTGATTGCCTCACTTCACAGAAGCTGTGACGATCCTGTAGAGACTGCAGAAGGGACTTACTAGGATGATTCCAGAGCGATTTCAGCTGCAAGTGTAGTGTGGCGAAACTGGGGGTGATCATGTCTTCTCATCAGGACAGCTGAAGTGTTGACTCTGCCTGAAACGTCAACTGTATATATCGCTCTATAGGTGCTGCCTGACTCGCTGAGTTCGCGTTTTGTGCGTGTGTTATTTAAGATTTTATTTATTTATTTGTTTGTTTATTGGGCTACTGCTTTGAACAGGTCCTTCCAGCCCTTCGAACCACACTACCCAGCAATCCCCTGATATAACCGTAGCCTAATCACTAGCCATTTACAATGACCAATTAACCTACCGACTGGTACATCTTTAGACTGTGGGAGGAAACCCACGCGGTCACGGGGAAAATGTACAAACTCCTTACAGGCAGTGGTGGGACTATGGTGGTTCCAGCATCTGTAGTCTCTCTAGTGGCTACGATTTCTTTTTGGGGTAAATGATAGTTGTCAATTAAGCTAACAAATCAAATGTCTTGGAGATGTGGAGGAAGCCAGTGCACTTGAAAGAAAACCATGTGGATATAGGATGTGAACTCCAGGTAGACAACATTGAAGGTCAGGATAAAACCCAGGTCACGGGAGTTTTGAGACTTTTGTTTAACCAATTGTGCCACTGTCCCACGCTAAATGCTGACTGATTTATTTTCTTCTTACGTGCTCTCAGGATTCATGGTGACATGCTCTCCCCATTCCCGGTTCCATGGGTACAATAGGAATATTTAATGTCATAGAAATGTACACAATATACATCCTGAAATTCTTTCTCTTTGCAGACTTCCACAAAAACAGAGAAGTGCCCCAAAGAATGAATGACAGATAAAACGTTAGAACCCCAAAGCCCCCCCAACTCCCCCCCTCACGCACAAACGGCAGCAAGGCAACCACCCCATCCCCTCTCTCACCAGCAAAAAAGCATCAGCACCCTCCACCGAGCACTCAAACGTGCAGCAAAGACATAGACTTGCAGTACCCAAAAACTGCTTGTCCACCTGGTAATCTGACGTGCCACAGGCTCTCTCTCTCTCCCTAATAAGGGAGAGAGGAAATATAACAAACAACTCACTGACTTACAATGTTAGAAGTCTGTTCCGTCACTCTTTCTGAGCTCTGCACCCGGAGAGTCAGCCCCAAAAAGACACAGCTCTCCGGACCCACAACGCCTGGTAGCTAACCCGCTGCTCCTGTCGTTCCGTGTTCTCCCGCGACGGCCTAAAATCAGCATGTCCCCAGAGCCACGAAAGCCCAGAACCCTGAAGGTGCGTTCGTCTTCCAGGCCGCGTCCTTGAGACATCTGATCTGATTCAGCCGAAGTGTGACCCACTGACACTGATTTACCCACAGCTAGGCTAAGAGGTGCCTGATGGGGCAAGTGAGTGGGTAATTTGTGAGTTAGTACTCACCTCTAGGCATGTGGGAGTTTGATGAACGCAAATTGATTGCGCACTGTCTCATATTCTAATACTGACTAAATGTCTAACGTAAAACATGGATGGCAAAATGCTTTGGACGATGACACATGTTACATAAATCCAAGACTCAAAATAATTGGGAATATGAGCATGATGGTTGAATAAACTGAGGATTTTACTATAACCTAGAGACAATTTTCCCCAATTCTTCACCAGAAGGAGAGCAGTAAATAACTGCTAAAGCTGAATGAAGTAAAAATGATAATTTATCATCCTTGTTTCACAATCCTGAAATTCAGGCCACACGGCCAAGTCACATTTCGTTCATACATTCATTATGTGCCGTGTCGTATGAAAAGAGTGATCATGGTCTTTCCATAACCACAATTGTTCTTGGCAAATTTTTCTGCAGAAGAGGTTTGCCATTGCATTCTTCTGGCCAGTGTCTTTCCAAGACAGATGACACCCAGCCACTTCAGAGACCGTCTGCCTGGCGTCAGTGATCATATAATCAGTATTTGCGATCTGCGCCAGCTGCTCATACGACCATCCACCACCTGCTCCCGTGACTTCACGTGACCCTGATCGAGGGGGCTAAGCAGGCGCTACACCTTGCCCAATGGTGACCCCAGGGCTGGCAGAGGGAAGGAGCGCCTTACACCTCCTTTGGTAGAGACATATCTCCACCCCACCACCCAAAGTGTCTGAAGTTGTAGTTAGTGTAACAATACGACAGAGACAGCAACCCAGCTTTCAATTCCACCATTGTCATGAAGGGTTTGTGCAGTTTTCCCATGACCGCGTGGGTTTCCTCCCATGTTCCAAAGATGTTCGAGTTAGCAGGTTAATTGGTCATATGACTGTAATACGAGCAGTGCAGACTCATTGGGCCTGTTACCGTGCTGTGTCTCTGAGTAATAACATAAAAATCAAATCATTTCAAGAATCTGGCCGGTCACTTCACCGTGTCTCCACATGAGGGCAATCTATCTCCTGTTACTGAAAGTTCAGCGTGGTGAGGCTGGGAGCGGCGACTAGACCGGGACGGTGCTGTTAAACAGAAAGGGGCAACAGAAACTCCTGCCGATGAATTCAATCTGACTGAACTCTTCTCTGATTGGGAAACTGGTAGTACAAAATACAATGAGCTTGCATTTAACTAATCTCAGAACTGCAGAAGCATGAGCTGATACTCTAATTTATTTATTTATTATTTGGAGATACTGCACAGTAACAGGCCCTTCTATCCCAGAAAGTATAATTGAGCCCATGTGACCAATTAATCTACAAAGACCGTATGGCTTTGGAACATGGGAGGCAATCAGAAGAAACCTACATGGTCACAGGGACAGTGGCGGAAATTGAACCCGGGTCACTAGTGCCATAACTGCGTTGCGTTAACTGTTACGTCACCGTGCTGCTCCTCATTTAGACCTTCTGAGTACCCGGCAAAGCACTCCCAGGCCCAGTCGGAACTTAGCTGGGACTTCCCTTGGGAACACAAAGTCTTGGGGACTTGTTGCCTCAGGATGCACTTGTCCCAAGCGGCAAAATGAACTCTCGGCATCGTTGTGTGTAAAGTAAGGGCGATTGTCCAGCAAAGTTTGAGATAAAGAGGTGTAACAGTGGACAACTAAAAGCCTGTGGAGTGCAGTGAATGTGGGAGGAAGGTGACAGAAAGGGTAATCCAAGTTATCGACCGGGGCAGGAAGATCTGTAACAGCCCTCCGTTACTTAGGGATTCTATGGCGGATGTTTAGGACAAGGGGTTGACACTTGCCTGAGCAGGCAGTTGACAGGATAGTGTGCATGTACTTTCAGGATGTGTTTTCCAAAGTGAACTGATTCCACAACCTATGAACTCACTTTCAAGGATTATACAAATCATGTTCTCAGTATTAATTAATCAATCAATCAATTAATTATCTATTTATTTGTGGGGGTTTTTTGTTTATTTATTTATAATTTTTTATTTGCACAGTTTGTCTTTTTTTGCACACTGGTTGCTTGTCAATCTATATGTATAATTTTTCATTGATTCTATTGTATTTCTCGGTTTTATTGTGAATGCCTGCAAGAAAATTAATCTCAGGGTGGCATATAGTGACATATATGTACTTTGAAAGTAACTTTACTTTGAACTTTGAAAATTGGCTCTGAGTAGGGAACCTGGAACTGGATCTCTTGCACATTCATGAACACGCGCCAGACATGGACGGACACGGAGACACACACACACACACACACACACACACACACACATCTCCACTCCGGAGTTATGCTGGGAAAGGTCCTTGCCTGTAGGGTCATCTCCTGATCCTGTCAGTATTCTGTTCCCAAGTTACCTGCTGCAATGTGATGCAACGTTTTGTAAATGATCGCAATCCACTTCCCTAGAGAACAGTGGATGCTCAGAATTGGGAATGTTCAAGGCTGTTTGATGATAATGTGGGATTTTGCAAATAGTCGCAATCCTCTCCCTCAGAGTATAGTGGATGCTCAGCGTGAGGAATATTCAAGGCTGTTTGTTGAATTTAAAGGGGTATCAGTTCACCTGAGACACAAGTGTATACGGCCCAGTACGTCACAGGTAAAGCCCTCCCATCATTGAGCACATCTGCACAAATCACTGTCATAGGAAAACAGCAACCATCGTCAGCAACCCACCACCCAGGACATGCTTTCCTCTTTCTGTTGCTATCAGGAAGAAGGTACAGGAGCCTCACACCACCAGGTTCAGGAACAGCTATCACCCCTCAACCATCAGGCTCCTGAACCAGAGGGGATAACTTCACTCAACTTCACTTGCCCCATCATTAAAATGTTCCTACAACCCATGGACTTTCAAGCATTCTTCATGTACTTTTCTCAATATTTATCACTTATTTATGTAGTTATTGTTATTATTCTTTCTTTTTGTATTTGCACAGCTTGTTGCCTTTTGAACACCAGGGTTGGTGCGGTCTTTCATTGATTCTATTCCGGTGAGTATTCTATGGATTTATTGAGTAAGCCCGCAAGAAAATGAATCTCAGGTTTGTATATGAGCATTAATAATGAATTTACTTTGAATTTGAACTTTGAAGTTGAGCCAGGATTGTATTCAATGACCGGGCAAGCTTGACTGACCATATCATCTAAACCTAGTCTGACTCTTTGTGTTACAATGAATTCAACATCAGGAGTTCTACTGTTCCCTGACGTAACAAGGGAAAAAAAACAAGAATCTACATCATGTTTCACAATCTCAGGATTACCCCCGTGCGTGTTACATCAGACAATAGCGTTTTGGAAGAGAAGTCACAGGAAGATCCCATAAGCAAACAGAGGAGTGGCCAGCTAATCCCATTTTTGGTAGCATTGGCCACGGGCATCCTGCATTTAATCACTTGAAATCAGTGGCCAATTAGGCAGCAGCAATTAGAGTAGCCATTTTGTGCACAGAAAGAGTTCACAGTTAGTTCTGATCAGAGTTGACAAACGAGTCCGAGTTAATTGTGCAGGTAATTTTCATCTGGTGAAATAGGCAGTGAAACTAGACAGACAGGTTGGACCTGAGCTGGAATGAATCCTTGCAGGGGCGTTCGCTAGTGTTGTTCAAGAAATTTGGCCGGGCAATGGAACAGAGAGTAGGGGAATGAGGAACAGCAAATGCAGAAGGAAGCCTGTCCAGTAGACAGAGCATGCATTGGTAAGGTACAAAGCAGCAGTGCAAGGTGAGATTACTCCCATTTTAATGCAAAGAGTCTGACATGGAATGCAGATGAGCTGAGGACATACCAGAGTGTAGAATCTTCAGGTGTGGCAGGTGAGGGAGGAGGTGTCCCTGTGTTAATCAAGGATTCCTTATTGCAGTGAAGACCATAAAACCATAAGGCATAAGGACAGAGTTAAGCCATTCAGCCCATCGGGTCAGTTCCAACATTTGATCATTTATTATCCATCTCAACCCCATTCTCCCTGATACCTTTGATGCCCTCACCAAGCAAAAACCTGTCAACCTCTGCCTTAAATATACCCAGTGACCTGGCCTTCACAGGCATCTGTGACAATGAATTCCACAGATTCATCACCCTCTGGTTAAAGGAATTTCCCCTCTGTAAAGAGGGAGGATATCCCACATGATTCTTCAAATGAAGTCAAATGGTCAAAGCTTTGAATGCTTCACTACAGGTCTCCAAACACTTAACAGGAGAAAGACGAGTAGAAATGTGGGCAAAACACAAAGGAGTATAAAGTACACAGGAGTCAGGATACCAACTTCCCTAATATTAAATGAAATTATCTTGATGTGAAAGGCTTGGAAGGAGTGGAATTTTGGAAGTGTCTCCAGAAGATGTTTCCAAGACATTGCTTAGATAGTTATATTGGATAAGGGGCAGTACTTGATAATGCAGCTGGGCAAATTCTAAGTGTATTGGAGGAAGAGTATTTTGGATAGTGACTGCAATGCTGCAAGTTTTAATCCTGCAAAATGTGAAGCAATGCATTTTAGGAGGACATAAGCACAAGAGATTTTGCAGATGCTGGAAATTTAAACTCAAAACACTGAAGGAACTCAGCAGGCCAGATAGCACCTATGGAAAAGAATAAGCAGTTGATGCTTTCTGTTTTCAACTTTCAGGTTTTGTGCTTCAGTATTAAGCTCTGGACTCGCCTGTCACAGATTTCGAATTCCATGCCTCAAACTCCACTCTCATGGACTTCTGATCCCAGGACTCTGGGGAGGTGGGTAGTCACCCGCCCTTGTGCTTCCTGACCACACAGACCTCCTACCACCGAGAGATGTTTACATTCTATTAGTTTAATCAGCCTCAATAAAAAGCCAAATCATTTATTTTTCCCAAATTTTCTGAAATTCAAACTTAGATGTGTAACTTGTTGGCATGAGGGATCTAAATAGTGGCTAGATAAATTGGATTAAAGCAACATACATCAAAGTTGCTGGTGAACGCAGCAGGCCAAGCAGCATCTGTAGGAAGAGGTGCAGTCGACGTTTCAGGCCGAGACCCTTCGTCAGTACTAACTGAAGGAAGAGTAAGTAAGGGATTTGAAAGTTGGAGGGGGAGGGGGAGATCCAAAATAATAGGAGAAGACAGGAGGGGGAGGGATAGAGCCAAGAGCTGGACAGGTGATTGGCAAAAGGGGATACGAGAGGATCATGGGACAGGAGGTCCAGGAAGAAAGACAAGGGGGGGGGTGACCCAGAGGATGGGCAAGAGGTATATTCAGAGGGACAGAGGGAGAAAAAGGAGAGTAAGAGAAAGAATGTGTGCATAAAAATGAGTAACAGATGGGGTACGAGGGGGAGGTGGGGCCTTAGCGGAAGTTAGAGAAGTCGATGTTCATGCCATCAGGTTGGAGGCTACCCAGACGGAATATAAGGTGTTGTTCCTCCAACCTGAGTGTGGCTTCATCTTTACAGTAGAGGAGGCCGTGGATAGACATGTCAGAATGGGAATGGGATGTGGAATTAAAATGTGTGGCCACTGGGAGATCCTGCTTTCTCTGGCGGACAGAGCGTAGATGTTCAGCAAAGCGGTCTCCCAGTCTGCGTTGGGTCTCGCCAATATATAAAAGGCCACATCGGGAGCACCGGACGCAGTATATCACCCCAGTCGACTCACAGGTGAAGTGTTGCCTCACCTGGAAGGACTGTTTGGGGCCCTGAATGGTGGTAGGGGAGGAAGTGTAAGGGCATGTGTAGCACTTGTTCCCCTTACACGGATAAGTGCCAGGAGGGAGATCAGTGGGGAGGGATGGGGGGGATGAATGGACAAGGGAGTTGTGTAGGGAGCGATCCCTGCAGAATGCAGAGAGAGGGGGGGAGGGAAAAATGTGCTTAGTGGTGGGATCCCGTTGGAGGTGGCGGAAGTTACGGAGAATAATATGTTGGACCCGGAGGCTGGTGGGGTGGTAGGTGAGGACCAGGGGAACCCTATTCCTAGTGGGGTGGTGGGAGGATGGAGTGAGAGCAGATGTACGTGAAATGGGGGAGATGCGTTTAAGAGCAGAGTTGATAGTGGAGGAAGGGAAGCCCCTTTCTTTAAAAAAGGAAGACATCTCCCTCGTCCTAGAATGAAAAGCCTCATCCTGAGAGCAGATGTGGCGGAGACGGAGGAATTGTGAGAAGGGGATGGCGTTTTTGCAAGAGACAGGGTGAGAAGAGGAATAGTCCAGGTAGCTGTGAGAGTCAGTAGGCTTATAGTGGACATCAGTGGATAAGCTGTCTCCAGAGACAGAGACAGAAAGATCTAGAAAGGGGAGGGAGGTGTCGGAAATGGACCAGGTAAACTTGAGGGCAGGGTGAAAGTTGGAGGCAAAGTTAATAAAGTCAACGAGTTCTGCATGCATGCAGGAAGCAGCGCCAATGCAGTCATCGATGTAGTGAAGGAAAAGTGGGGGACAGATACCAGAATAGGCACGGAACATAGATTGTTCCACAAAGCCAACAAAAAGGCAGGCATAGCTAGGACCCATACGGGTGCCCATAGCTACACCTTTAGTTTGGAGAAAGTGGGAGGAGCCAAAGGAGAAATTATTAAGAGTAAGGACTAATTCCGCTAGACGGAGCAGAGTGGTGGTAGAGGGGAACTGATTAGGTCTGGAATCCAAAAAGAAGCGTAGAGCTTTGAGACCTTCCTGATGGGGGATGGAAGTATATAAGGACTGGACATCCAAGATAAATAGGATTTGTTGTTGCCTCAAGCTGTGTGAAAAAGAAACACCTTTATTCATTTGAGGCAAATGGTGGAAAGTTGGCTGTGATAACTAATGATGAATAGGCACACCGGATATACTATCTCCAGCACATTGGTTCTATCCAATTCAGTGAAGCTCATCGTGGGAAGTGTACACATTAAACAGTTCAAAATTCAAAGTTCAAAGTAAATTTGTTATCAAAATAGGTAAATGTTACCATATACTACCCTGAGATTCATTTTCTTGCAGACGTTTAAGATGGCACCAGTGACAAACACGACTAACGGCAACATCTGCAGACGGTTCATGAAACTACTTCTTCTCCTTCTTTTAAATATACTTCTACTACTAATCTGTGTGCGAATGGAGCCTGTAATTTACATTTTGACAGGATACATATAAATATATACCCATGACTGGCACAGACAGGATGGACTGAATGGCCTGTTTCTGTAAGTTTTGGTTCTATGGTGATGTGAGGAGTTACTACTGAGAGAAGTTTACATTCTATATTAATTTATTCAGTCACAGTAAAAAGCCACATTATTTTTTCCCTGAAGCGTTCTGTGATTCAAAGTTGAAGGCAACTCTGTGCACGACCAGGCACCGAGTTGGATCCTGTGATCTGATGTGTCGCAGGGTTACTTTAAGACTAAGTTAATACTTACTTTAGGTAGTTTAGGACTTACTTCAAGCTCCTGTTTGTGCCAGAACTCATGGGAAACTGGAAGCATGTGTCAGCCCTTCCTTATTCACCTCAGACTGAGGAACCATGATTAACACCGGGCTATTTTTGAGTCAAGATGGGGGTGGGGGTTGAGGTCCCGTGAAAGGAAGGGACTACTTCACTGTATAATAAGAAACTTACTTCAAATAGCTAATAAAAAAAATCCCCCAGCTTATTCCCATCTGCTTACAAATTGCCAACCTATTATATAATTATTACTCATGTGTTCATTGGGACAACAGCTGTAGCCCTGTTGAACATGTGGACCCACGCAGGCCCCATCTGCACTGCACCTCTGTGCCGTGTTTTTTTCTGCTTTGCTCCCTTGTGTGACGTCCTTTCTATTTCCTTGGGCCCCACATCTCTTTAAGCCATACAAGTTCCATGTGTGAGATTCTTATTTTGGTAGAAGACCTGTCTGTATTTTGCATCCTTTGGGGTTGTATACTTTCTCTCAGAGTATCACTGTCGGTACCTTGTCTCTGGGGTCGCCTGGTGAAGAGATTTGGCTGCTTGCAGTTGCCCCTCTTTCACTCAGAGTTCCTCAGCTGTTGTTCTTTATTTCCACCCTTCACTTTTTCTTCCACATCTTTCCTGTCCCTTTAAAGTACTGGCCTAGACCCACAGCTGATCCACAAAGGGAATCTGCTTCTTGCTGGCATCGCTCTCCTCTCACTGTTGCCATCAGGAAGAATGTACAGGAGCCTCAGGACCCACATCACCAGGCTCAGGAATAGTTAATACCCTCAACCACCAGACACTTGAACCAGAGGAGATAACTTCACTCAACTTCACTTGTCCCATCATTGAACTGTTCCCACAACGTATGGACTCAGTTTCATAGAAACATAGAAATCTACAGCACATTACAGGCCCTTTGGCCCACAATGTTGTGCCGACCATGTAATCTACTGGTAGAAACTGCCTGGAGTTTCCCTGCCACATAGCCCTCTATTTTTCTAAGCTCCATGTACCTACCTAAAAGCCTTCATTCTGAGATGACACTTCATCTCATATTCTCAATATTTATTGTTTTTTTATTTTTAGTTTTCTATTTGCACAGTTTGTTGCTTTTTGCAGATTGTTTGTCCATCCTGTTGGGGGCGGTCTTTCATTGATTCCATTTTGTTTCTCATATTTACTGTGAATGCCCACAGAAAATGAATCTCAGGACCTTAAACAGTGATGTATGTGTACTTTGATAATGAATTTTCTTTGAATTTACTGGACCAACAGCTTGAGTCTGGACCATGGTTTCAGAGACATGAGTTCAAATCCCACCACAGCAGCTGAGGGATTTAATGCCAAGTAATTAAATAAATTTAGGATTTGTTTTTAAATAAACTAGCATTGCTAATGATAAAAATGAAGTAGTTAGTTATACTGTCTCTTAGTAGAGGAAGTTAGTCATCCTTATTGGGTCTGGCCTACACAGTACTGTACAAAAGTCTTAGAGGTACAAGTATATAGCTAGGGTGCCCAAGACTTTTAAACAGTACTGTATATTATGTCTTTCCAGTTACCAATGATTAATACTACTGAGCTAATACAGAGCTAAGTACTCTTATTCCTGTTTCCCAACCACCTTCCTATCTTAACCAGTATACAGTACTATGCAAAAGCCTTTGGCACTCTGGCTATATATATGTGCCTAAGACTTTTGCACAGTACTGCTTGTGGCTCCGTGTTCATCAATATGGTTGATCTTAAGGGAACATAATGATGCAGTGTCGTGTCTAGTGTAGCAGGCAGGTAAGACTGGGGATCTATGCTTGCTGCTGTCTCTAAAGAGTTTGTACATTCTCCCTGTGACCATGTGGGTTGCCACCTATTTCCATCCACATGCCAAAGACGTATGTATGAATTAGAGTTAGTAAGTTGTGGGCATGCTATGTTGGTGCTGGAAGTGAGGCAACACCTGTGGGCAGCCCCCAGCACAACCTTTGACAAACTAATTTGATGAAAAACAACGCATTTCACTGTATGTTTCAATGTGCATGTGAAAAATTAAGCAAATCTTTATAAAGATTAAACACCGAGCAATGCTCCCATCCCTTCAGTGAATTAAAGAAATAGTCATAGTCATACTTTATTGATCCCGGGGGAAATTGGTTTTCGTTACAGTTGCACCATAAATAATAAATAGTAATAGAACCATAAATAGTTAAATAGTAATATGTAAATTATGCCAGTAAATTATGAAATAAGTCCAGGACCAGCCTATTGGTTCAGGGTGTCTGACCCTCCAAGGGAGGAGTTGTAAAGTTTGATGGCCACAGGCAGGAATGACTTCCCATGACGCTCTGTGCTGCATCTCGGTGGAATGAGTCTCAGGCTGAATGTACTCCTGTGCCCACCTAGTACATTATGTAGTGGATGGGAGACATTGTCCAAGATGGCATGCAACTTAGACAGCATCCTCTTTTCAGACACCACCGTCAGAGAGTCCAGTTCCATCCGCACAACATCACTGGCCTTACGGATGAGGTTGTTGATTCTGTTGGTGCCTGCTACCCTCAGCCTACTGCCCCAGCACACAACAGCAAACATGATCGCACTGGCCACCACAGACTCGTAGAACATCCTCAGCATCGTCCGGCAGATGTTAAAGGACCTCAGTCTCCTCAGGAAATAGAGACGGCTCTGACCCTTCTTGTAGACAGCCTCAGTGTTCTTTGACCAGTCCAGTTTATTGTCAATCCGTATCCCCAGGTACTTGTAATCCTCCACCATGTCCACACTGACCCCCTGGATGGAAACAGAGGTCACCGGTACCTTAGCTCTTCTCAGGTCTACCACCAGCTCCTTAGCCTTTTTCACATTAAGCTGTAGATAATTCTGCTCACACCATGTGACAAAGTTTCCTACAGTAGCCCTGTACTCAACCTCATTTCCCTTGCTGATGCATCCAACTATGGCAGAGTCATCAGAAAACTTCTGAAGATGACAAGACTCTGTGCAGTAGTTGAAGTCCGAGGTGTAAATGGTGAAGAGAAAGGGAGACAACACAGTCCCCTGTGGAGCCCCAGTGACCCCCACTGACCAATGAGGTGTCTATTGTGCATTCAAATTCAGAGAACTTTTTTTATTTCAAAACTGGACATTATCCATGATGGAAGATATATAAACAAAAGAAGTACCAGTGCAAAGACAAACTTTTACATTCATGATCGGTACAGTCAGTAGTGTAAACTTTAAATAGAAAGGGACAGACAACTAGTGCCATTGCTACTCACGTGACTCCCTGAGGTGTGTCCTGAAGAAGGGTCTCGGCCCCAAACATCAACTGATCGTTCATTTCCATAGGTGCTGCTTGACCTGCTGAGTTCCTCCAGCATTTTGTGTGTGCTTCTCTGAGGTGAAATCCCTTTCAATGTTTGAGAGGCTTCACCCTGCTCTGCCCCTCCACGTCCAGTCGTAGAAGGAGCTGACAATGTGGTCCTTCCCCACAGAACCTTGTCATTGGCTGCATCAAACCAACCTGCACAACCCTAATCACTACAGTTTAGGAACGCTATTACTATTTTGACATCTAGGTATTTTAACTTTGTTTAATTATGCTTTCTTGTAAAAATTGTGTATAATTTATGTTTAATATGTTTTTCTTGTAAATGCACCTCATCTGATGATGTGTGTTTGTCCTACTGCAAGTTAAGATTTTCATTGCACCTGTGCAAACCTGTACTAGCACATAGGATAATAGACTTGACTTTGACATTAACACAATGGGTCAGCAATTAGGAGTTGAGACACGCCAAACATTGGGAGAGCTGAGGTCATGAGGGATGAGGTTTTTTCCCTCCCAGGTGTACAGTACTGTGCACACATATACTTTGGCACATATATACCTTATATGTAGCTGCGAAAAAAAAAACAAATTTCGTGACATATGTGAGTGATGATAAACCTGATTCTGATATGGGTCTCTGTTGTGGACTGAGAGTGGGAAAGGCGCAGGGAGAGGGGAATCATGGTTGGGAAAAGGGAAGGAAGCGGGAAGCACCAGAGAGACATTCTGTTATGATCAATAAACCAATTGTTTGGAATCAAATGACCTTGCCTGGTGTCTCAGGGCTGGGTGTGTCTGCACCTGCGCCAGCCCCCACCCCTGGCGCACCTTCTCTGCCACCTGTCCCACAAACCTCTTGCAACGCTCCACTCTCACCATTCCCAACATCCTTTGACCCTACCAGATTTACAAACTCACTCTTGGCTCCATATTGATAAATACAGTACTGTGCAAAAGTCTTAGGCACCCTAGCTATATATTAGATTAGATTAGATTCGACTTTATTGTCATTGTGCCGAGTACAGATACAAAGCCAATGAAATGCATTTAGCATCTGACCAGAAATTCAAAGAATAGTGTTATTTACAAAATAACTGCCAATAAAAAAAGTGCTACAGCACACAAATATAAATATAAATATATATATATACGCCTCAGTCTTTTGCACAGTACAATACATCCTTAACTTTCACAAGTTTACAGAAAACATACTTACTTAACACCTTTACTACAACTGTTCTCCATTGATTTTGAAGACACAGAAGCTTGAAAGCCCAGACAACCAGTCAACCAGACTCAAGAAAAGTGTATTTCCTACTGTTATCAGGCTTCTGAACCAATGACCTCTTTAACATCTCCTTCCTGAAGGTGTTGCCCTTAATTCTACCTCTTCTGTTATTGTCACTTTAAGTATTTCTTGTACTACCTCAGCTTGCATTGATATACTTTGCAGAATTTTGTGGTTTGGCCCTCGTCGCTGTATTTACTATTGTGCTGTAGACTGTTTACTCTGTCAGTTTCACGTAAGCAAGGAATTCCATTACAGTCTAGTGAATATGACAGAAAACTAATCTAATCTGAAACTTCTCTATGACAGCCCTGGAAGTTTTCCAAATCTCTAGATTTATACTAACTTATCTCTGGGAACTTTTAAGTTCAAAGAATCCCCAGAAGGAATAAGAAAGAGAGGGGTAAAAAGTCAGTGTCGTAATCAGTCCATCTGGTCCCCAATGAGGCCCAATGGGGGGAAGGCCATGTGGCTGTCTTGTTAACTAGAAAATATTCTGGGGCTGTGCGTGTCGATTGGTTTTCCCTGTCCTTTGAGTGTTTGCTGTACTTAAAGGCTAATGCTGTCATATTAAATGGCTGGGTAAATAATGTTCTTCTAGTACTCGAGGGGTCAGACAGGAACTGGCAGGTCACTTGTAATTATTTCAAATACCTGTTCCATGAATCAGCCTAGTAATTACAGATCAACAGGGCTCCCTTTTCCATTAAAACAACTTGGAAGCAAGCACCCCTGCTGCTATCACCTTCCTATCTGCAATGTGTTTACTAACAACCATTGTAAAATAGATGGCTATCAGTCAGACTTGGAACAATTTTGAATGTGTATTGCTATTGCCTTCATGATAGTTGGAGAGATAGAGGAAAGCAGTTGGGTTCATACTAGTAGGGAGTTCTGTGTGATTGGCAGATGAGAAGAATTGCACAGGCTGTCTACTTGACAATCATTATATAGGTTGTTTTCACACTGCAGACGCTGTGTTTATCAAGTTTTCCACCCTTGAGTTTGAGTTCGAGGAGATTTGGTATGTCACCAAAAGCACTTGCAAATTTCTACAGATGTACTGTGAAGAGCGTTCTAACTGGCTGCATCACTGTCTGGTATGGGGGGCAAGGTGCGTGCTCCTAACCAGGAGCTGCTGAGAGTTGTACAATCGCAGCTCCATCATGGACATTAACCTTCGTAGTATCCAAGGAGCGGAATCTCAGAAAGGCACTGTCCATCATTAAGGATCTCCACCACCTCTTCCCATTGTTACCATAAGGAAGGAGGTACAGAAGCCTAAAGGCGCACACTCAACAATTCAGGAACAACTTCTTCCCCTCTGCCATCCAATTTCTGAAGGGACATTGAACCCATGAACACTACCTCACTACATTTATTTTCCAATTTTTTTGCGCTATGTATTTAATTTAACTATTTAATATACATATACATATATGTACAGTCCTGCTGAAGGGTTTCAGTCCAAAACATTGCCCGTACTTTTTTCCATGAATGCTGCCCGGCCTGCTGAGTTCCTTCAGCATTTTGTGTGTGTGCCTGGATTTCCAGCATCTGCAGATTTTCTATTGTTTGTACTTACTGTAATTCACAGTTTTCTGTATCTCTCTATTATTATATATTACATTGTACTGCTGCCACAAAGTTAACAAATTTCACGGCATCACAACAGGAATTCTGCAGATGCTGGAAATTCAAGCAACACACATCAAAGTTGCTGGTGAACGCAGCAGGCCAAGCAGCATCTATAGGAAGAGGCGCAGTCGACGTTTCAGGCTGAAGGGTCTCGGCCTGAAACGTCGACTGTACCTCTTCCTAGAAATTTCACGGCATATGCTGGTGATACTAAATCTGGTTCTGACTTTTTGTGTCTGACTTTTGTGTCCTTCACTGCCAACTTGCTACAATTCCACTGGGCAACTTTTGTTACCTCAGCCAATCAGCTCTTCAAAAATCAAATGTGCAAATCCTTATCCCAGTATCTACACATGCTTGTCTTCTGTGAATCAGAAGACTTTGTAGCTATCAGAAGACTTTAGTGCTTTTACATTCGAGACTGAAATTGGTAGACCTTTGGAGACTAAAGAGGTCAGTAGTTATGGAGGCAAGCATAGAACATAAAACACAGTACGAGCCCTTTGGCTCACAATGCTGTGCCAACTTTATAACTTTACTCCAAGATCAGTCTAATCTTTCCATCCCACTTAGCCCTCCATTTTTCTTTTCACGCTTGTGCCTATTTAAGAGTCTCTTAAACATCCCTAGTATATCTGCCTCTCCTACAACCCACTGCCTCTACTCCCTCAAGAGTTTGCAAATATTCAGCATGACATCTAAAACTTTAACAAACTTCTATCGATGTGTGGCAGAGAGTATATTGACTGGCTGCATCACAGCCTCATATAGAAACACCAATGCCCTTGAATGGAAAATCCTACAAAAAGTAGTGGATACAGCCCAGTCCGTCACAGGTAAATCCCACCCCACCAGTGAACACCTCTACATGGAGTGTTCTCACATGAAAGCAGCATCCATCATCAATGACCCCTACCACCCTACCACCCAGGTCATGCTCTCTTCTCGCTGCTGCCATTAGGAAGAAGGTTCAGCAGCCTCAGAACTCACACCACCAGGTTCAGGAACAGTTCCTGTCCCAACCATCAGGCTCTTGAACCAAAGGGGATAACTTCACTTCACTTCAGTTGCCCCATCACTGAAATGTTCTCACAATCAATGGATTCACTCTCAAGGTCTCTTCATCTCATGTTCTCATATTTATTATTTATTCATTTATTAATACTATTGTCTGTTTATTTTTGTATTTACACAGTTTGTTGTCATTTGTACACCAGTTGAACTTCCAGTTGGTGCGGTCTTTCATTGATTCTATTATGGTTATCGGATTTTTGAATATGCCCACAAGAAAATGAATCCAACGGTTGTATATGGTGACCTATATGTACTTTGATAATAAATTTACTTCGAACGTGGAACTCATGGTAGCAAGTTTTATGCGCCCACCATTCTCTGTTTAAAAACTCTCTAATATTCCCCCCCCCGCTATACTTTTCTACAATCACTTTAAAATTGTGCCCTCTCATATTCACCATAAAAACCAGGGATTTTCTGTTTGGAATGAAGAAGGATGACAAGAGACTTGATACAGGTGTATAAAATGATAAGAGGCATAGATAGACAGCTGGCACCTTTATCCCAGGGTGACAATACAGGGAGAAATATTTTTAGAGTAACTGGAGAAAGTATAAATGGGATGTCTGAAGTAGTTTTATACACAGAGTGATAAGTGCATGGAATGAACTGCCAGGGATGGTAGATATATTAGGGATATTTAAGGGACTCTTAGATCGACATATCTAATGGCGTGTATGGGGTGTCCAGGGTGGGGTAACACCTCTGGTGAAGGGATTGTCGTGTCCAGTTTGGAGCAATTCACTCATCTTTGGTCCCCACTGGGCACTCAGCTCTCACCTGTAGCTCCAAGGAGCTGTTTGCATATGACAGTGGCCACATCCTGGTACACCGCTTCAATAGGTGGGCTAAACCAGGTGAGGGTAGCCAGTGGCCTCATGCCCGGTGAGATAGGGACATACCTGTCCTAGCCTGCGAAGTCAGGTCCAGTAAATTGAGTGGACGAAATCTGCAGTGAGATCCAATGCCAGAAGGCGGTACTGCAACACTCCATGAAGAGCAAAAGGCATGACTAGGCACAGAAGACGTCATGGTCATCCACTGCAACCAAGGAAGACCCAGCTGTGACACTTGTTCTTACCGCCGGGCCTGGACTTCTGAGGTCAAGAGAATGGAGCTTCTCCAGTGCAACGGCTTCTCCACTTTAAAAACTCTCCTGCGCAGGTTTCCTGTTATTGTCAAACACAATGGACAACCACCAGATAGGCAGACCATAAGACCATAAGACAAAGGAGCAGAAGTTAGCCATTCAGCCCATCGAGTCTGTTCCGCCATTTTATCATGAACTGATCCATTCTCCCATTTAGTCTCACTCCCCCGCCTTCTCACCATAACCTTTGATGCACTGGCTACTCAGATACCTATCAATCTCTGTCTTAAATACACCCAATGACTTGGCCTCCACTGCCACCCGTGGCAACAAATTCCATAGATTCACCACCCTCTGGCTAAAAAAATTTCTTTGCATCTCTGTTCTGAATGGGCGCCCTTCAATCCTTAAGTCATGCCCTCTCGTACTAGACTCCCCCATCATGGGAAACAGCTTTGCCACATCCACTCTGTCCATGTCTTTCAACATTCGAAATGTTTCTATGATGTCTCCCCTCATTCTTCTAAACTCCAAGAAATACAGTCCAAGAGCGGACAAACCTTCTTCATATGCTAACCCTCTCATTCCCGGAATCATTCTAGTGAATCTTCTCTGTACCCTCTCCAATATCAGCACATCCTTTCTTAAATAAGAAGACCAAAACTGCCCACAGTACTCCAAGTGAGGTCTCATCAGCACCTGATAGAGCCTCAATATCACATCCCTGCTCCTGTACTCTATTCCTCTAGAAATGAATTCCAACATTGCATTCGCCTTCTTCACCACCGACTCAACCTGGAGGTTAACCTTAAGGGTATCCTGCACGAGGACTCCCAAGTCCCGTTGCATCTCAGAACTTTGAATTCTCTCCCCATTTTAATAATAGTCTGCCCGTTTATTTCTTCTGCCAAAGTGCATAACCATACACTTTCCTTTGACGGATGAAAGAAAAATTGAGGGCTATGTGGGAGGGAAGGTTCAGATTGATTTTGAAGTAGATTTAAAAAGTCGGCACAACATTTTCAGATGAAGGTCCTGTACTGTACTGTGCTGTTCTGTTCTCTGTTCTATATTCTATATGCTGAAGTGTACATGAGTAACAGGACCAACTGTGTATTGAATCATAGAGATTCCTCAATGGACCATTTTTTATGTCCTCATCCTCACCACTTTCTAGGGTGCTGAGGAGGTGTGCGTATTAATGAATGAAAAGATAGAGAGATTCATGGAGGGAATTAAAACCTTGGCAGTTGGAGGAAGAGCTGCTAAAGTTGGAGCAATTAATTTTGCAAATGACTATTATGGAGATGGTCAGGACAGGAGGTGCATATTGAAAAGATGGAGACAATTACAGAGCTGAGATCGCTTCTGATCAAATTCACATCCTTTGTCCTCTGGCAAATAAATTTAATTGTGGAGAGTTAATGAATAACTCATGAATAACACCGAGGCAAATAATTTTCAACACAAAGAAGCTAAATAAGGTAATCATTATCTGGTCATTAATACTCATTGTATTTAATATTGTCTTATGCTCTTGCATACATGACAATGAACTTGGGTTTGATTTTGACATTTCTCAGAGTGTCCCAATGAGTTTCACTTTGTTGAGCGCAATCACTATTATTCTGTGCCTATTTAATCAGAAATAAGACGAGTGATTGGTTATGCGGGATGGGCAGGAATATTAGCTGAAGATCCATAGAATACATATAGATTGGTGTTGCAGGATTCCTTAAATCAGTCTGAGGTATAAACAGATCAGCTTTGGTTTATCTTTTACTGCAAACTGTGAACCCATATCCACATTAGGACTATCAGCCTACGTTTTGATCCTTATACATGGGTGTTGGTTTATACTGAATAAAATTTAATGCTTTGCAGTTTAACTTTCTTAGCCAGTAGCATTTTTACATAATTACCTATGTGAGGCCGCTGTTGGTCAGGGTCGACCACAGATGTTGCAATCCAGCTGTCTAGATATGCATGCCTGGGCAATACAATATGGGGAGCAAGCTCCCCCTCTCCGTGCATCTGCTGAACCCAAAAGAATGGCAGAGACTGATAGTTTGTTACCAGCAGTGTCACAGGAGTTGCCAGTCAGCTTTGAACACAAGGTAGGATTGCCTTAGGGTCTCCAACTCTGGACTTTTCCCTCGGGGTTTGCTCCCGAAGCCTTCCTCATGAGTGGCTATAGCTGCAAGGCAGCGGAGGTTTGAGATCAGAGTTTTCCTTCTCCTGGAAGAGCTGCAAACTATAGCTGATGAGCCCCATCTGTCCGAAGCGACTAGTTTTAAGGCACCGGTAACCTGCCTTTGCCACTTCTCCTGTCAGGAGAAACAGTTCTGCCAGGCTCAGTAACTAACCCACACGTGAAGGCCAGGAGCTGACCTTGGTTGTCGGGGCAATTTAAGGTCCACACCACTGGGAGCATTTAATAGATGGTGGGGGCATATCCCCATTGCCATCTCCTAGCTATAGCATCTTGAAGGTACCAATTACCTATGTATAAGCAATTGTTCAGTATGTTTCCTTGTGGTCAAAATATCTAAATGCGATAGTTCAGTGTGTCCCCTAGTGGGTACGTTCTTTGTATTACTCTAGAAGCTTCTTGGATATTGCGTTATTTGAATAGGGGCTGTCTGATTGGTTAACTCTTATCTACAAATTTGAATGGAATGTAGTTGCCTATGGTATAAAAAGAGCAGAGCACGCTGGCTCACCATCTTCTTTCGCCTTCTTTTCTCTTTTCCCTCTGTTGCCTTTTCCATTCCCGTTCCATTAACGGTGAAGCAATCGTGAAGCAACATGATTTAAGCCTTGTTCTTGACTTCTAAAAGAATCTCAGATCAACAAATACCGGAATCCAACTCCGGTGATAGAACTTTAATGTGTAGATTAATAACTCTGTAGGCATTAAAATGGGAACACCAGGGTCAAGGTGAGGCCTATAATTTTAAATACAAGAGATCTTGCAGGGGCTGGAACATCTATGTAGCACACACACCATCCTATGGTGGGAATAAACAGCCATCGTTTCAGGCTGAGACCTGGAAAGGAAGACTAAGAAGGTGGGTGTAGGTGAAGGAGTACAAGCGGAAAAATGATAGGTGAAACCAGGTGAGGGGCAAAGTAGGTGGGTGGAGGAAGGTAGATGAAGTGAGAAGCTGGGATGTAATAGGTGGGGGAGGTAAGGGGCTGAAGAAGGAATCGCACAGCAGAGGAGTATGGACCATGGGAGAAAAGGAAGAAGGAGGGGAATCAGAGGGAGGTGAGGAGAATAGAACTGGTAGAGGGGAGCCCGAATGAGGAGTGAAAAAAAGAGAGAACGGGGAGCAAGAAGACATTAGTGGATGTTGAGAATCTCCATTTGGAAACTGTGATCCCGTGTCAGCATTAGATTATCAGTGCGCATAGTCATAGTCATACTTTAGTAATCCCGGGGGAAATTGGTTTTCATTACAGTTGCTCCATAAATAATAAATCGTAATAGAACCATAAATAGTTAAATAGTAATATGTAAATTATGCCAGTAAATTATGAAATAAGTCCAGGACCAACCTATTGGCTCAGGATGTCTGACCCTCCAAGGGAGGAGTTGTAAAGTTTGATGGCCACAGGTAGGAATGACTTCCTATGACGCTCTGTGTTGCATCTCGGTGGAATGAGTCTCTGGCTGAATGTGCTCCTGTGCCCAGCCAGTACATTATGTAGTGGATGGGAGACATTGACCAAGATGGCATGCAACTTAGACAGCATCCTCTTTTCAGACACCAACGTGAGAGCGTCCAATTCCATCCCCACAACATCACTGGCCTTACGAATGAGTTTGTTGATTCTGTTGGTGTCATGTTGATCTTTAAACACTGGCAATGGAACTTTAGTCCAGAGATTTAATGAATCTGTAAGCATTAAGATGAGAACACCAGGCCAAGGTTATGGGCATTGACTTTAACTTGGATATAGTTGCGAAGACAGGCCAATGCTCATCCTATTAGTTTCCAGTAGAAAATTTTAAAAAATATTGAGCTTTGGGCCTTGTTTAATTTTCTCGGAGTTTTGTGATTTGTGCAACCTCCGTGAAGTCCCATTAGATTATCAAATGTTAGTGAGTATTAGTGAGGTGCTCTCCAACAATTCTCATCACCCAGATTCTACACCAGATTCTGCAGTTAAAATTGTTGTGGCTTTGAGCACACCAGGATACACCAGGATGCTCCCAGTTGCCATTGTAACCAACCAAAAGATGCCCTTTCTCCAGGCCAATATGTCTAAAATCACCCTTGAATTGTCACTAAAAGCTGAAATGTACATTGATAAAGCAGTGACACTTCATTGACTGGGAATTCTCACTTTCTTCCGGAGCAACACATGCAAAATGCTGGAGGAACTCAGCGAGTCAGGCAGCATCTATGGAGGGGAGGAAATGGTGCTTTTCAGGCCAAGGCCCAGAAGTTAACCATTTAATCCCCTCTATTGATGCCACCTGACTTGCTGAGTTCCTCCAGCATTTTGTGTGTGTTGCTCTGGCTTTCCAGCATCTACAGAATCTTTGATGTTTATGATTTCTCACAGAATTCCGAAAGTGTTTGTTTCAATCCTCCACAAGGCAAACATTTCTTGATTGCAGTCAATTTATTTTTTAACTACTGTATTTTATACTTCAGTGGCTCCATTTACAACAATGAAACCTTCCTACTTAGTCAGCAATTTCCTTCAATATCTTTTACCAGGGCAAGTCTTAGTACTTGAGCAGATCACATAAAGGCAACAGTTAATCCTTGTTTGACATCACATCAGTTAGGATATTAAATATCGCCATAGTTAAATGATCAGATGCTTTGCAAAGGCTTTATTGATCCAAGAGCTTCCCAGTGCGTGTTGTTTTTTTTTTAACTTAAATATCCGCTTAGTGCAGCTCGTTTTAATTGCAAACACAGATGATGTGTGGCTCTGCAGAGACTGTATGAAGACACTACACCAACTGGTAGTTCTTTTACTAATGCACAACACTTTGATTTTAGTGGTTCCTTTGCAGTTTGATGAACTACCCAGCAGGTAATTGGAGATGCACAATTGATTGCTTCGTGTTATTGCAAATGACAAGCAGAGTATTCTGCAATCCGAGATGATTGTCGAACAATTTTTTGGGTTTTTTTTTTCAAATTGCAACAGTTGTGCACGTTGGAGCTATTTAAGAGCTGCAATTGATGCTCTCTTCCTTTGTTCATCTCTGTCTGAGCGAGGGAGGTCAGCGTTGAGAGGTGTGTGGAAACGTCTCTCCACAAAGGGACTATGACCCATCTGGACTGCGTTTCTCAATGGAACTGCCGGATTTCACCCGCTCAAACTGAAGTGAACCCCACCCCACCCCCCACCCCCGTGCGCTGGAAATGTAGAACCGACTGTCAGATTGTGGTGGAGGTGGGGGGAGTGAACTTGTCTGCTCACTCTGTTGCAGTCTCGCTCCCCATGGGCAGACCTTTCACAGGAACTGAAACCCTATTCGTTTCATGGGGAATATTATTCTGCAGAGCAGAAGGGAATGGGGAAGGTAAGTCTTTGTTTTTAACTACTTTGCTTTCATTAAACCTGTATTTATGCACTTTTGATTACATTTCCCTTACTTTTATTTATTTTGTTACAGAACCACCAAATATAGAATAAGGAGGCCATTTGGCCCATTGAGTCTGTACTAGCTCAGTGTGAGAACACTCCAGCTCCTTCCACTTCATCAACTTTCCCCATAGCCCTGCAGATTTTCCCTTCGGATACAATTGAATTTGGCTCCATTTCTCTCCTTTGCTGTATATTCTACCCTGTCAATACTTACAGTGTTAAAGATTTCTCACCTGTCACCTTTGGCTCTTCTTTTCCTGTCCCCTTGCTCTTCAATCTTCTCTTCAATGGGGTCGATTTCTTTCCATCTACTTTCTTCTTTTTTACTATCAATATGTATAATAAGAGTCAAACTATTAACCAAGCTAAACAGTTATATCAATAATAATAATTTAAAAAAACAAAAATGTTAAAAAAATTTTTTGAAAAAGAAAGAAGGAAAAAAGAACCCCTACTAACGAAAACAAAAAAAAACAGCTAACAAACAAAAAAAAAACGAGAAAAAAAAACCATTTGGAGCACAAACCCGGAGCCAAACGCCATACAAGCTTCTATAAAAAAAAGACATCAATCCACCAACCAAATCCATTTACCCAAGAATCAGAAGGGAACCATCTTAATTAACTCAAATCAAATGATAGTAGCAGGCAAAGGAGCCCCACCTTTTCTCAAAGTCAAATCGAGGATCAAAAGTTTGACCTGATTTTTTTTCCAAACTATGACATAGCATCACCTGAGAGAACCATTGTATCAAAGTGGGAGCAGAAGCATCTTTCCATTTTAATAAAATAGCCCTTCTAGCCAGTAATGTAACAAATGCAATTACATCAACACACATCAAAGTTGCTGGTGAACACAGCAGGCCAGGCAGCATCTGTAGGAAGAGGTGCAGTCGACGTTTCAGGCCGAGACCCTTCGTCAGGACTAACTGAAGGAAGAGTGAGTAAGGGATTTGAAAGTTGGAGGGGGAGGGGGAGATCCAAAATGATAGGAGAAGACAGGAGGGGGAGGGATGGAGCCAAGAGCTGGACAGTTGATTGGCAAAAGGGATATGAGAGGATCATGGGACAGGAGGCCCAGGGAGAAGGAAAAGGCGGGGGGGAAACTGTTTGGGGTCCTCATCTACCACCCAACCAGCCTCCGGGTCCAACATATTATTCTCCGTAACTTCCGCCACCTCCAACGGGATCCCACCACTAAGCACATCCTTCCCTTCCCCCCTCTCTCTGCATTCTGCAGGGATCGCTCCCTACGCAATTCCCTTGTCCATTCGACCCCCCATCCCTCCCCACTGATATCCCACCTGGCACTTATCCGTGTAAGCAGAACAAGTGCTACACATGCCCTTACACTTCCTCCCTTACCACCATTCAGGGCCCCAAACAGTCCTTCCAGGTGAGGCATCACTTCACCTGTGAGTCGGCTGGGGTGATATACTGTGTCCGGTGCTCCCGATGTGGCCTTTTATATATTGGCGAGACCCGACGCAGACTGGGAGACCACTTTTCTGAACATCAACGCTCTGTCCGCCAGAGAAAGCAGGATCTCCCAGTGGCCACACATTTTAATTCCACATCCCATTCCCATTCTGACATGTCTATCCACGGCCTCCTCTACTGTAAAGATGAAGCCACACTCAGGTTGGAGGAACAACACCTTATATTCCGTCTGGGTAGCCTCCAACCTGATGGCATGAACATCGACTTCTCTAACTTCCGCTAATGCCCCACCTCCCCCTCGTACCCCATCTGTTACTTATTTTTATACACACATTCTTTCTCTCACTCTCCTTTTTCTCCCTCTGTCCCTCTGAATATACCCCTTGCCCATCCTCTGGGTCCCCCCCCCACCTTGTCTTTCTTCCCGGACCTCCTGTCCCATGATCCTCTCATATCCTTT
Organism: Mobula hypostoma; assembly: GCF_963921235.1. Classification (NCBI taxonomy): domain Eukaryota; kingdom Metazoa; phylum Chordata; class Chondrichthyes; order Myliobatiformes; family Myliobatidae; genus Mobula; species Mobula hypostoma. Next base: position 85,667,737 of record NC_086109.1, read on the forward strand.
TTGCCAATCAACTGTCCAATCAAATCCCTTACTCACTCTTCCTTCAGTTAGTCCTGACGAAGGGTCTCGGCCTGAAACGTCGACTGCACCTCTTCCTACAGATGCTGCCTGGCCTGCTGCGTTCACCAGCAACTTTGATGTGTGTTGCTTGAATTTCCAGTATCTGCAGAATTCCTGTTAAATGCAATTACATATTGATCTGATATAGAAATACCATGAATATATTGAGGAATTATACCAAACAAAACTGTCAATTTATTAGGTTGTAAATTAATTTTTAAAGCTTTAGAAATTGTAGAAAAAGTAGATTTCCAAAACTGTTTCAGTACAGAACACGTCCAAAACATATGTGTCTATGTAGCTATCTCAGTTTTACATCTATCACACTAACTATTAACATTAGGAAATATTTTAGACAGTCTCTCCTTTGTCAAATAATAACGATGTGCAATTTTAAATTGAATCAAAATTCAATTTTGATTCAATTTAAAATTGAAAATTTGACAATCAAAATTGACTGGCGCAAATCCCGAAGAAGAGTTAACCAACTTCAAAATTCGCATCTATTTTCTTCATGGTTTTTCAGCATTGGAAATAACAGTGCCAAGATTTAAAAAAGAATGTTATATTTCAGTTTTAATAGTTTTCCAATGTTTTTGGAGGCCAAAGACAATAAAATATTTGGGCACAGGACCTCCAAATATACTCAAAACCTGCATCCTGTGCTGGAAACAGACAGTGGTGGGCCAATGAGATCAATGTGCTGCAAATGGCCCAGTAAATGGGGAGGAGTGGGACCAGGTGTGGTGACTCTGGGAAATGGGACTTGACCAATATATTCAACTCCTATTGGAGCATTTCTGTTCCAAACCCCTGCCTGATGCCTCACTCAGCTTTGCTTTTGTAACCTTACTGGAACAACACTCCGACAAGGACTCCTGCCTTCCCTACTCCAGGCATATATACACTTCCTTTCCACTGACAGCGGTGGCAAATCTCTCAGTTTAAAATTCACTAGCCTGCCTATACACCTCCTTCTCCCTCCCTCACTCTCCCTCTCCCTATCTTTCTTTCTTTCTTCATCACTTGCTATCTCTTTCTCACAGTGTCACTTTCCCTAGCTGTGCATCTCCCTGCCTCTCTCACTGTCTCTCCTCTTTTCATTCTCCGTCTGTCTGTCACTCTGTCACTGTATCTCATTGTATCTGTCTGTATCTCTCAGCCTGTCTATCACACTCTCATCCTCTCTCTTTCTGTCACTGTCTCTCTCACTCTATCAGTCTTTCTCTCTGTATGACAGTGCCTGAGTGTCTCGCTCACTGTTTCTCAGCATTTCTGAACCTTCATCTCTCTCCTTACTGTCTGTATGTTTTCCTGTCTTTCAGTCTACCAGAGTGTCTCCCTTAATCTTTCTCAGTCTTTCTTTCTTCCTCACTCATTCTCTTTATCTCTCTCTCTGAGTTTTCCTGCCTCTTTCTTTGTTTTTCTGTCTCTTTGTGTTTCTGACTATCTGCCTTATATTCTCTTTCTCTCTCTTTCTGTCAGTTTCTCTCCAGTAACCATCTACTGGACGAAGCCTTTTTGCCTAGACGTATGAGAAAAAGGTGAGAAATAGGACTGAGATTAGATCACCTAGCTTCCCCTCCCCCACTCACCCCAGTTATTCTCCCATTTAATTAGGGTGAGCTGATCTTAAATTTAAAGATCCAGGTATCAGTGCAGGTAGAGACACTTAGCTCTGTGTCGTGATTCAAGCAGTGAAACTCATTGCCCAGAGAACTACAAACACGAAGGATATCCCAAGAATTGGAGGATTTCGGTTTTTGCTCTTCCTTTTGTCATGAAAGTTAACTGTTGGCCACTTAAGTGTGCCAGAACACTGTGAAGTATACATTTTGTCTTGAATGTGGAGTGCTTTCTGTTGGTTTTGTTTCGAGTGAGCAGGTACTCAAATGGACTGTGGGAGTGAGACTTCCAGTTTGCAGCATTCCCAAACCAGCTATAACGATCCTTGGCAACTGGGCTTTGAGTTTATCTAGATTGAGCTGCGTGATTAATGTACAGGAAAAAGAACCAACTGGAATATAGTTGATAAGAAAATAGCCTGTAAATTGCCACATTGAAGTAAAACTCTGGGCTGTCTTTACCACAGGAATGATGACAAGGACTCTTAGGATGGAAAACAGCTCCTTCCTTCCGATTGTGAGACTACTGAACTCACTGTCACCACCCAGACCTCATCACCTATGAAGCACAAGTAACGTTGTACTGTTTGCTTTTTAACTTGTATTATTATTTGTTAATTTATTTGTGGTAATATTACTTTATGTGTTGTGTGTGAGTTCTAAGTACTGTGCTGTGCACCTTGGTCTGGAGCAGGGGCCTCCAACATTTTTTATGCCGTGGACCCCCTACCATCAACCAAGGATCTGCGGACCCCAAGTTGGGAACACTTGGTCGGGAGGAACATTGTTTCATTTGGCGGTTCTGTCCGTATATATGTCTGAATGGCAATATACTTGAATTTGAGCTTGAAATCGAACTTGAGTGGAGAGGAGATCCGTTCTTTATTGTGTACATTGAGTCCACAATATGACAGCATGTATACTATCACCAGAATCAAAATCAGATTTATTATCACAGACTTAAATGATGTGAACTTTGTTGTTTTATGGCAGCAATATAGTGCAAGGTCGTAAAATTACCACAAATTTCAAAATAAATAGTTCAATAAAAATAGAATAATGAAGTGGTGTTCGTGGGTTCATGGACCACCCAGAAATCTGATGGTTGAGGGGCAAGAAGTTGTTCCTGAATCATTAAGTGTGGATATTCAGGCTCCTGTGCCTCCTTCCTGATGGTAGTTATGAGAACAGGGCATGTCCTGGTTAGTGAGGGTCTTTAATGAAGGATTCCACTTTCTTGATGGGCTACCTCTTGAAGTTGGCCTTGATGGATGTATCTGAGATGGAAGTGGCTGAGTTTAAACCCTCTGAAGTCCCTTGCAATCTTATACATTGCAGCTACCATACCAAGTTGTGAGGCAACCAACCAAAGTGCTCTCCACTGTAAATCTACAGAAGTTCATAAGTTTTTTGGTGACATACCAAATCTCCTCAATCTCTCAATGAAGTAGAGTTCCATATAGGCATTGTCGATGAACATGCACACCAGGAGGAAGAAGCCAGAATAAGAAGTGGGGGGAGCAGCTGGAGTATAAGCTGGCAGGTGATAGATTAAAATAGGTGAGGGGGAAGTGGAATGGTGGGATGTGATAGGTAGAATAAGTAAAGGGCTTGAAGAAGATGTAATCTCCTCGACCTTCTTATTCTTGTTTCTTCCCCTTTCCTTTCCAGTCCTGATGAAAGGCCTCGGGCCGAAACATTGACTGCTAATTCCTGTCCTTAGATGCTGCCTGGCCTGCTGAGTTCCTCCAGTATTTTGTGTGTGTGTTGCTCTGGATTTTCAGCATCTGAAGGATCTCTGGTATCTATGACCCGAGGCATCAAATCTGTTTCTTTTTTGGTGATGCTGAATTTCCAGCTTTTTGCGTTTTAATTTACTTTTCCAATCTTTTCTGCAAGAGCCACATTTAAGAAAGCACACAAGGGGTTCATTCAGACTAAAGCAGTCAAAAAAGTTTGTCAAATATATCGTTGAAATCACAAAACACAATAGTGTAATAAATGTCTGAAATGCCTCATCATGAGCTCTCCAGGCTCACTTTCTGTTGCCTATGCCTATTGCTCCTGCGTCCTGATGATCCTGAACACCCCACACTCTATTTAGTTCAAAATTATGATTTGGCAAATTCTCATTCCGGGGAATTTGTTCCCTTAAAGTTGAGGAGGTAGGGGTTGTCTATAATGTCCAAAAGTCAATCTCAGTACACTAACTTGGCATAAACATTTCTTAAGGCTGCTGTAGACAGAGTGGTTTTCTGTCTTATTTGAGCTTGTACATGCCCAGTATACAGTGTGAGTGAGATATACATAGCCTTAGGCGGAGCTGATGTGTACACAATATTTGGTATCTTAGCAACACCCGGTAATTTCCTTTTGGCTGAAAAATTCCCATCTGAAGTTGCTGCTCTGAAAATCAGCCTTTGAAAACATCTACAAAAGTGTTTCTGTTGCATGCACAAACCAGGGAACGTACCATCTTCCCCGTTCATTCTCCAGCCCCAAAGTCCCACCATCCTGAGTGTCCATGGCCCCTCTCCAGGGTTTGTGAAAAGCTGCTGTTCCTGGCCTCCCACGTGTTTCACAGAAACTACTGCTGCACCTGCAGCCTGGCATGTGGTGTGTGGCGCGCTGCCAACTCAATGCCAGATGAAACCGATTCAGCAAGATTCCTGCTTCCCATGGCTGAACAAAAACTAGCAAGCTCACTCAGTGATCCAGAACTGCAGCGAGATTCATTCTCAGTGTGTTTATCACTGTTGCTCTCTCGATTGCTTCCTACACTCAGTGGCCACTTTATTAGCTTCTTGGAGTCAAAATCTTGGAATATGTATTACCCAATAAATAAATAGGAAGTACCTTATACATACAGTATATACACTTTATATGTATGCATGTGTGTGTATAGTTATATACACATACACACACACACATAAATATGTATATATATACTGCATATATTAATCTTTGTTATTATAGCAGGTAGGGGGTTTGGGAATGGGGACAAGCTCCCACTACTTATTAAATGCTCCCAATGGTGTGCGCCTCAAATAGCCTCTGACAACTAAGTTCATCTCCTGCCCTTCACGTGTGGCCTAGCTGCTTAGCCCAGCAGAACCATTTCTACTGACAGCAGAAGGCTCAAAGGTGGCACCTTAAAACCAGTCACTTCGGGCAGAGGGCGCTTGTCAGCCATGGTTGACAGGTCACCTAGGAGAAGGAAAACTCTGATCTCAAACTTCCGCTACCTTGCGGCTATACCCGCTCATAGAGGGAAGGCTTTGGGAGTAAACCCTGAGGGAGAGTCCCGGATCTGGAGTCCCTGAGGCAGTCCTGCACTGAGTTCAATGCCGATGGGCAACTCCTGCGATGCTGCTGGTACCAGATTGTATCAGTCTCTGCCAATCCTTTGGGTTCATCAGATGCATGGAGAGTGGGAGCTTGCTACATGGATAACAGCTTACTCTCTATATCATACTGCCCAGGGTTGCGTATCTAGACAGCTGGGATGCAATATCCATGGTTAACTCTAACCAACAGAGTCCCTCATCTCACATATATATACTAAAATATCATGACCCAGCGGATTATTGGCACCCAATTGCCCACCATTGAGAACATCTACCATAAACGCTGCCTGGGCAGGGCGAAAAACATTATCAAGGATGCATCTCACCCTAACCATGGACTTTTTACTCTCCTCCTATCCAGTAGGCGCTACAGGAGCCTCCGCTCCCGCACCAGCAGGTACAGGAAGAGCTTCTTCCCTGAGGCTGTGACCCTGCTGAACCTCTCATCATAGTGCTAAGCAGTATTGTATCCGTATTGTACTGTCTCAGTACTTTTATACTTGTGTGCTATAGCACTTTTTTTATTCGCAGTTATTTTGTAAATAACACTATTCTTTGCATTTCTGGTCAGCTGCTAGATGCATTGGAATATGTATTACCCAATAAATACCCAATAGATACATTGACTTTGTATTTGTACTTGGCACAATGACAATAAAGTTGAATCTAAATCTAAAATCTATAGTATCTATTTTATTTATTATTATGACTCAGTTTCATCTGAAGTGTATGTTACTTGTCTTCTGTTGCTGCAGCACATCCAGTTCAAGGTTCAACATGTTGTGCATTCAGAGGTGCTCTTCTGCACACCACTGTTGTAACATGTGGTTATTTGAGTTACTGTCGCCTTCCTGTCAGCTTGAACCAGTCTGGCCATTCTCCTCTGACCTCCCTCATTAACAAGGCATTTTCACCCACAGAACTGTCACTCTCTGTGTGTGTTTTGCTTTTTGCACCATTCTTTGTAAACTCTGTTGAGTGTGACAATCCCAGGAGATCAGCAGCGTCACTATATATACAGTACAGTGCAAAAAGAGCGGGAAGATAGTGAAGCAGTGTGCCTGAAGTCAAAGACCATTCAGAAATCTGATGGCAGAGGGGAAGAAGCTGTTCCTAAAATATTGAGTATGTGATTCTCTAAAAATACAGGGGGCTCCTAATGAAGTGGCCACTGACTGTACATGTTACCAAATACACTTTAGGCCTTTGGAAAAGGAATCACAATTAGATAGCTAAATCTGGCAGATTGTATTTCATGTTTCAAGAAATCAATGAAATTTCCATTTCCCATCCCAAAAACATGATCGTCAAGTCAAAATCTTTGAATCTGTGTTACCCAATAAATATAAGGTACAAGAGGCATACACACACAGTAAATTCTTCTCACTTGCCTTTCACCCCCCCCCACCCCATGTCCCTTCCTCCTTTCCTTTCTCCTATTGTCCACGCTTCTCTCCCATCAGATTCTCTTTTCTCCAGCCTTTTATCTTTCCTACCCACCTGGCCTCACTTATCACCTTCCAGCTAGCCTCCTTCCCCTCCCCACCACCTTTTTAGTCTGGCATCTTCCCCTTTTCCTCCCAGTCCTGAAAAAGGGTCTCAGCATGAAATATTGACTGTTTACTCTTTTCCACCGATGTTGCCTGAGCTGCTGAGTTCCTCCAGCATTTGGTGTGTGTTGTACAGAATATATGTGTGTATAATACATATCATCGTCGCGGCTATCCCTCGAGGTCGAGGATGATGGTCTTCGTTCTGTTGATCTACTTATGGGCTCTCAAGTGGCTTATGAGTCCAATCTTGGCTTTGAAAGTTCTTCCACATTCAGGACAGGTAGATTAGGCATATATACAGTATGCTGTATTATCATATCTTATTGTATATTTCATGTACTGCATTCTACTGCTGCCACAAAACCACAAATTTCTCAACATATGTTTACTTATTTATTCATTCATTTATTAAGATGCAGCACGGAATAGGTTCTTTGAGGCACGCCACCCGGAAATTCTCCCAATTTAATCCTAACCTAATCACGGGACAATTTACAATGACCAGTTAACCTACTGACCGTATGTCTTTCGACTGTTTGGAGAAACTGGAGTACCCGGACGAAACCTACATGGTCATGGGGTGAACGTACAAACTCCTTACAGGCAGCGGCAGGTATTGAACCCAGGTCGCTGGTACTGTAAAGCATTGTGCTAACCACTACACTACCGTTCAGCCCCAGTGATAATAAGCCTGATTCTAATTCTGAATCTGGGAACAATGTTGTGCCAAATTAATAAAAATCATGGCAGCTAATCACTTCTGTCTTCGTTTTTCTATCGAAGAGCCTCTTATATGCCTCCATCGTATCTGCCTCCACCTCCATCTCTAAAGGTGTCCTCTGTGTAATGGAAACTTCCGCTGAACATCTCCTTTGAACTTTCCCCCTTTAACCTTAAACGCATGCCCTCTAGTACTGGACATTTTGACCATGTGAAAAGGATACTCGATCAAAGCCTCTCAAAATTATGCCCCATCATTCTGCTCCAAATGTTGAATTTATTTCCTGGTCCATTTCTAGAGCAACTCAAAAAAGCAATTATCTAACAAAACCTAACAGTTAGACACATAAGGAGGTAAGACTTGGTGAACAAGGCTTACTTAAGAAGGTAGGTTTTAGGGAAACTCTTAAAGTAGTGGGGATGGATAGCGTGATTTAGGAAAGGAATTCAGTAGGTTAAATCAGTGTTAGCTGAAAGCATGACCTTAATCGTGGAGTATTTATGTTTGGGGTATTTAACTTCTCGTGATTTTGACTGTTTCCACTAGAAGTTGCTTAATCTTTTGTGTAGTGTCTTTCTCCACCGAGTGCAGGTAAAACTCATTATGGACGCTTAATAGAGCTAAATATAAATCTCAATATATCAAAAGAAAAGAATGGTTTTGCAAGAAATCCTGGAAAGTTAACAACATGTGCTAATGGCAAAGAGAGAGAAAGTTTCAGATTTCCCAGTCTGGATAGATGATCAAGGAACACGTCAATTGGAATCCTCTACTGCATAGCAACAGGTTATAAAATCATGAAATTAATATGGCACGGAAGGAGGATTTTTGGCTTATTAAGTCTATATCAGCTCATGGTCGAACAACTCTGTCATTGTCTCTTCCCTCTTATTTCCTGTAGTCCCATCAATCACTCTTGTACTTGCATCCCTCCTATTGAGTGGAACACTGGCAGGAAAGCAGCACCTATCATCAAGGAACCCCACCATCCAGCCCATGCTCTCTTCTCACTGCTGACATCAGGAAGAAGGTATAGGAGCCTTAGGATCCAGACAACCATGTTCAGGGACAGTTATTACTCCTCAAACATCAGGCTCTAGAGGGGATGACATCACTTAACCGACAACCTATGGACTCACTTCTAAGGACACTTAATCTCATACTCAAAATATTTTCTGCTTACTTATTATTAATATTATTATTATAAAAATTTAAAAACAGTTTTTCTCAGCTCAGGCTGATAAAACCTGGGGTGCAGGCATAGGCAAGCACATTCATTTCACAATTGCTAGGAACTTTCAGACTATTCTAGTGGTGTTTAGTATTGTGGCTTTCTGAAGATTTACATAGATATTGTTTAAAGCTATTGTTTGGTGCCTTTGGAATGATACTAGTTATAGATATTATTATTGGAACAATGTATACCCTGTTCATGTTCCAAAGTCTTTCAATTTCCTCTTTTAATTCAGCATATTTCTGCTGTTTTTCACTTATTGATTTCTCTATGTGTTTGGAACGTCTATTCCTAGTAAGTATGTTTTTCCTTATTATTATTATTAATATCATCATCATTATAAATACATATGTTATTTTTTTTCTTTCTTTTGGTATTTGCACACTTTGTTGTCTTTTGCACATTGGTTGTTTGTCTGCCCTGTTGGATGTGGTCTATCATTGATTCTATTGTGTTTCTTGTATTTATTGTGGTTGCCTACAAGAAAAAGAATCTCAGGGTTGTACAGTACATAGTGACATATATGTACTTTGATGATTAATTTATTTGGAACTTAGAATTCCATCTATAAAAGACCGGATTGTTTAGTTCCATGATCCATACAGGCTTTGAGTTCCAGATCATAATCATTTTCTATATAATAAAAAAAGCTTTTCCTCTCATCACCTTTAGCTCCAGGTTTTGAACCCACTTCCTGGTCTCTGAGCTGATTTTTATATAGCCACTGTCAAACAAAATCTGGGAGCAAGACACTTAACGAATATTGGGAACCAAATGCCAGATGAGGAAGGTGGATTTTAAGGAGGGTCTTAAAGTAGGAAGGGGAGGTAGAGAACTTTACACAGAGATTTGTAAACACAAAATACTCTGCAGATGCTGGGGTCAAAGCAACACTCACAACACACTGGAGGAACTCAGCAGGTCAGGCAGTATTCATGGAAATGATCAGTCAACGTTTCGGGCCGGACCCCTTCATCAGGACTGAAGAGGGAAGGGGCAGAGGCCCTATAAAGGAGGGTGGGGGAAGGGTGGGAAGGAGGAGGCTGGTAGGTTCCAGGTGAAAAACCAGTAAGGGGAAAGATAAAGGGGTGGGGGAGGGGAAGCAGGGAGGTGATAGGCAGGAAAGGTGAAGAAGGAATAGAGGAAAGCACAATGGGTAGTAGAAGGAGGCAGAACCATGAGGGAGGTGATAGGCAGCTGGGGGAGGGGACAGAGTGAAATTGGGATAGGGGGAGGGAATTACCGGAAGTTGGAGAATTCTATGTTCATACCAAGGGGCTGGAGACTACCTAGATGTTATATGAGGTGTTGCTCCTCCAACCTGAGTTTAGCCTCATCATAGCTGTAGAGGAGGCCATGTATGGACATATCCGAATGGGAATGTGAGGCAGAGTTGAAGTGGGTGTCAACCGGGAGATCTGCACAGAGATTTCCTGAGCTTCAGTTAAAGCCATCTGAAGACAGAGCTGATAATTTAAAAAAAAAAGATTCACGTATTAACTTTATTTGTCAACACAAAATACTCTGCAGATGCTGGGGTCAAAGCAACATGCTGGAGGAACACAGCAGGTCGGGCAGCATCCGTGGAACTTTATTTGTCATATCTACATTGAAACATTGAAACACAGAGTGAGAGGTGCCGTTTTGTGTCAAATCAAATCAGTGAAGATTGTGCTCGACAGCCCGTTAGTGTCACGCTACTGGCGCCAACATAGCATGAGCAGAACTCAGAAACTCTAATTGTACATCTCTGGAATGTGGGAGGAAACCAAACTACACACTGGAAAGCCCTGTGTTCACGGCGCAAAGGTACAAACTGTTTACAGACAGCAGTAAAAATCAAACACTAATCTTACACCTGACATTTTAAAGCATTGCACTAACTAGCACCATGCCCCCTCCCTACTAAATGTGGATTCCAGAAACGAAGAATATCTCAGAACTTTGAAGCATTAGTTCAGTTGGAGATATTTGCTAGTGAATGGTAAATATGAGGCGTTCATTCTGATATTCCTCATTACACAGGAAAATGAATCTCAGGATTATATGCCATGACATATATGTACTCCGATAATAAAATTTGAACTTTGCACTTTGAAACTAGTCTTAGTGTTTTCTGCTTTAATTTTGGTTTATTCCATGACCAGGAATCAAACCCAAGCCACGCTGATTAGAAAGTTGAAACATGCAATCTGATGTAATAAGAAATACTTCCCTTCACTTACTTTACCAAAATGTTTTCATATGTTAGAGATTTGAGATAAGCTGTGTACTCTCTGGGAAGTGGGGATTCCTCTGGTCCAACATGGTTTTCTCAGAGGTATAATTAACTTAAAATTAAGCCTTGCCTATTAAACTGAAGAAACCTTCCTGAAAGAAGGAATTTACATTTGTATAACTATTAGACCACACTTGGAATTTTGCATTCAGTCTGGTCGCCTCATTATAGGAAGGATGTGGAAGCTTTACAGAGGGTGGAGAGGAGACTTACCAGGATGCTGCCAGGATTAGAGAGCATGCCTTATTGGTTGAGCGAGTTAGGGCTTTCTCTCTTTAGAGAAAAGGGATGCACAAGATGATAAGAGGCAAAGAAAGAGTGGAGAGCTAGAGACATTTTCCCAGAGTGGAAATGGCAAATATGAGGGGCCATAATTTCAAGGTGATTGGAGGAACATACAGTGGGGATGTCAGACTTAAGACCAGAGAGCGGTGGGTCCATGCCACAAACCTTTGGTCGTAGAGGCAAGTGCATTAGGGACATCTAAGAGCCTCTTAGGTAGGCACATGGATGATAGAAAAAAATATTTATTTATTGAGATACAATTTATTTATTGGGATTGGCGGAGTAGGCCCCACTGGCATGCCCTGATTTAACTGTAGGCTAATCTCGGACAGTTTACAATGACCAATCTAACTACCAGCTGCTACATCTTTGGACTGTGGGAAGAAACCAGAGCACCCGGAGGAAACCGATGCAGTCACGGGAAGAACGTGCAAACTCCTTCTAGGCAGCAGTGGGAATGGCACCCAGTTCACCCATGCTGTGAAGTGTTGTGCTAACCACTACGATACCGGAGAGTGGTGAGTGCGTGGAGTGGGCTGCCGGCAATGGTGGTGGAGGTGGCAATGGGGTCTTTTAAGAGACTTTTAGATAGGTACATAGAGCTTAGTAAAATAGAGGGCTATGGGTAAGCCTAGTAATTTCCAAGGCAGGGACATGTTCAGCACAATTCTGTGGGCTGAAGGGCCTGTATTGTGCTGTAGGTTTTCTATATTTCTGTGTTTCTATACCGTGTGAGGGCTATGTGGGAGGGAAAGGTGAAAATGATCTTAGAGTAAGTTAGAGGTTTGGCATAACATCATAGATCAAAGGGCATTCACTGTGCTGTAGTGTTTCATGTTCTACGTTCTACAACACTTCTCATAAACTCAAGAACCACCAAATTCCTGCACAGTACTGCAATATTTTTAGAATTTCATCGTTGTTGTGACCAGGGAAACATGGCAGAGTATTTGGCACAGCATGATCACATAAAAAGCAATGAGACAGCCTAGGTCTGCGTTATTTACTTGTATATGTATTGGCAAGGATATTGGGACCAACTGGCCTCCTTCCACAACATACAGTACCATGCAAAACTCCGAAGTACATATATATATATATATATATATATATATATATATAACTAGGGTGCAAGACTTTTGCACAATACTGCAGTTGTCAACGTGTAGCAGAGAGCGAGTTTGTAAATCTGCCAGGAGTAAAGGATGTTGGGAATTGCAAGGATGGTGTTGTGTGGGAGGGATGTGGGACAGGTGGCAGAAGAGGAATGCTGGGACAGGGGGTGGTGCGGATGCAGACACACCCAGTCCTGAGACATAGGCAAGGTTATTTGATTCCAAACAATTAGTTTATTGATCATTACAGAATGTCTCTCTGGTGTGTTCTACTCCCGCCCCTCTCCCTTCTCATTTTCCCAACCATGATCCCCCTCTCCCTACCCCCTTTCCACGCTCAATCCACAATAGAGACCCATATCAGGATCATGTTTATCATCACTCGCATACGTCAAGAAATGTGTTATTTTTGTGGCAGCAGTACTGTGCAATACAGAAAATCACTACAGTACTGTGCAAAAGTTTTTGGCACTCTAGCTATATTATGCACCTAAGATTTTTGCACAGTACTGCAGTGTCATGAAACCTTATAACAGGCTCCTCTCCATCTCCCTTCTCATTGTTACCATCAGGAGGAAGTACAGGAGCCTGAAGACACACATTCAGTGTTTTCAGAACAGCTTCGTTACCTCCGCCATCAGAGTTTTGAGCTGTTATTGAACCCATGAATACTACCTCAGTATTCCTTCTTTGCACTATTTACTTATATTTTTGTAACTTACATTAATTTTACACTGTAAAAATTACTATATTTTGTAGTAATATTTATAGCATGAAATTACTCTATTTTATAGCATTTTTATTGCATAAAAATTACTCTGTTACGAAAAATATCAAGCTTTTGTTTGTCACAATAACAGTTTTTTCTGCCAAGCAATAAATTTCACGATGAATGTCAGTGATAACAAGCCTGATCCTGATTCTGATTATGATTCATAAGAATTATTGGTGATTTCCAAAAGGGTTTCATTCCACTGTTGTAATACAAGGAAATGGACTGTCACCATTTGCCAAGTCTCAAAGTGAAGAAGGTGTACTTGAGTTGGAGATCCAGTCATTTGCTATTGAACGTTTCTTGGGAACTTGAGTGCCTATCATTGTTACAGCACTTAACTAATCAGAAAATAGTGAAAGTATGGGTTCTATTTTGACAATCAGACACCTGAGATTGTGTTAACTTGACAGACATTTCCAAACTCTAGTCAGATCATAGCCTGTCCATTTCAAAGTGAGATGAGTGTCATTACAGAAGTGGCCTGTCAGGGCAGGTGAAGCACCACTTGAGAAGCAATACTTCCTTCCCAATCAGGATATACATGGTCTGAAATCTGAGTGGTGAAGCCTATTCATTTAAGATGGGTTTTCAATAACACAGAGCAGCATTGATAGAAGTACAGGGCGTTACTCCAAAGTGTCAACCAACATTCCTCCCTCAACCAGCAGAAACAGACGGTTTGTTCTACTCATTACCATCCATGAGGACTATACCGGACAAGAACTCATGCCAGTTTGCCTCTATGTAACCCACTGCCCACAATAGAAACAGTGTTTTGCTACTGTTGCGTTCTTAGAAATGTTCCAGTGATGCTCTAAGGAATTATCAAAGTTCAAAATAAATTTGTTATCAAAGTACATACAACCCTGAGATTCATTTTCTTGTGGGACAACGGAATTCAATAGAATCAATGAAAAACTACACACACATGCACAACCAATGAGCAAAAGAAAACAAACTGCGCAAATACCAAAAAAAATAATAATAATGATAATAAATAGTAGATCATTATAACATTATTAGTAATTATTCATCTACCACATGGACTGTGACAGTTCAAGAAGTCATCTCACTTTATTTTTTTCAAGGGCAGCCAAAGACGGACAATTAACAGTTGTCCTTGTCACTGACCCTTGTCTCCCGTGTATACAAGTCTTGTTCATATATATCAAAAATCCATTTGTTTTCAATGGATTCTTTATATGTATACCAACAAGATAAACATCAAGAATCCTGTTGATATACACCAAGTTAGGCAACATCTATCTATGGAGGGGAATAAACAGTCAACATTTCGAGCCAAGACCATTCATCATATGTTTAATTCCACTCCATAGATGCTGCCTGACTTGCTGAGTACCTTGGCTATTTTGTGTGTGTTGCTCAAGATTTCCAGCATCTGAAGAATCTCCTGTGTTGAAGAAACACGTGAGCCCAGTGTATGAATATATGGAAGCAATACAAGAAATGATCAGTTACAGAAAATGACAGAGACATTCAGCTGATCAACAAAAAGAAACACAGTTAATCTTTCAGGTCCGAGACCTGACCTGTTGAGTGTTTTCTGTTTTTATTTCTGACTTCCACATCTGGCGGCATGGTAACATAGCAGTTACCAAAACACTTTACAGTACCAGTGACCCGGGTTCAATTCCTGTCACTCTCTGAGCAGTTCTATGTGTTGTCCCTGTGAGTGCATGGGTTTCCTCCAGGTGCTCTGGTTTCCTCCCACAGTCCAAAGACGTATAAGTTGATAGGTTAATTGGTCATTGTAATTGTCCTGTAATTAGGCTAATAATAAGTAATCTGATTGAGGTCCATAGATTGCTTACCATCCTGTGGAAGAGTGGTGGTGGCTTGTCCTGTTGAGCTGGATCCCAAGGAGAATGAATTTTAATTGGGGATTCCATATTTGAGCTCCACGGTAGCACGATGCTATTAGAGAATTCCAGGGTTTGTAGTTCAATCCCAGCGTCCTCTATAAGGAGTTTGTTTGTCCTCCACATAGACTGCGCGTGTTTCCTCTGGGTGCTCCGTTTTCCTCCCACTTTCAAAAAATGTACTGGTTGATAGGTTAATCACTCATTGCAAAGTGTCCTGTGTTTAGGCGAGGGTTAAATTAGGTGGTTGCTGGGTGACCTGGTCTGAAGGGTCGGAAGGCCCTATTCCACGCTGCATCTCAATAAATAAATAAAATCTGCACTATTTTGTAATTTTCAAGTAGTGATGATTGGTCCGTCGTATTTTCTCTGCGAGCTTCACATGAGCAAGGAATTTCATTGTACCCTGGTGTTAATGAGAATAAACTTATCTGAGCCTGAATCTGAAGGCAATCTGGTGGAATGAATGCCCAGAAGGTACCTGAACGACCAGATCTAACAATCCTGCTCCTCACATTATCTGCTGTCACTTTATTGCTGAATCAGAAACAGGTTTATTATCGCTGACATACAGTATGTCATGAAATTTCAAACACGAGGAAATCTGCAGATGCTGGAATTTCAAGCAACACACATAAAAGTTGCTGGTGAATGCAGCAGGCCAGGCAGCATCTCTAGGAAGAAGTACGGTCGACGTTTCGGGCCGAGACCCTTCGTCAGGAAATTATCTCTTATAATTTATCTCCTGTCATCACTTATCTCCTGTTTTGCGGAAGCACGATAGAGCATTGTATAAAAAGAAATTACTATAAATTACAATAAAAGATATTTTAAGAAATAAATATTATAGCAAAAAGTGAAATATTGTTCACGGACTCATGGCCTGTTCAAAAATCGGATGGTGGAGAGGAAGAAGCTATTATTGATCATAAATATCAGGGTTGAAAAGCAATCATGGTTTTTTTCCCTCCTCTGTCGTCATTTAATAGCCTAGATATAACAAGGAAACAAAAACAAAAGAGAGGGAAATGGTCTGGAACACAGCAATTCAAACCCCCTTAGAGTATGAATGTTCCAGGAGGCAAGCCAGCAGTCCACCTGTAACGTCAGCTTGGTTTCAACTGCACTCGATATGCAGAGCAGGTCTCATGAGCTATTCCCACAGAATAACCACGCCCTTAAAAGTAAGCAATAGTCCAAAGTGTCACCACTCAACAATAGATAAATTTGCTACTTCCAGACAAGATCTCAGCTTGCACTGTTAAAGCCATTGTGCTCGATTCTTCGCTTCAAGGCTTTTCTGTCGAAAAGCGTCGACTTCATTTTGTCCAGACTCGTTCTTTATTGGCAGCTAGCAGACATTTGCCATGTTTCTGGGTAGTGAGGAGAAAGCTGAGAGCTAACAAGGTTTCTTTTCTGCTCTAACAGCCTTTAATTAAATGAATTATTAATTAGAAAACCAACCTGTGGTTGGGATTTATGGCTTGGTTTGACCCGACCTGACCTCCGCCTGTTGAATGTGCAAACACAGAGCCACTGAACTACTGTGCCAAAGTCAACACTACAGGTGAAAGGTCGGCTGTGTGCCAAGTGTGTTATTGGAGGCAAGCTTCAGTGGCAAGAGCTTTGACTTCAGCTAGCGCGACTCGTGTTCCAGTTCAATTTCTCCTTGCTGTTAAAACCAGTGCAGCAATTGACCCTTGTGGCTGAATTTAAACCAGGTGTGAGGAAGTGCAGGGTGTTTTACAACCCAGTTCCACTTATGCCAGAGAAAGTGAAGGATATTACTGCTGTTGGCCTCAGCAGTTTCAGTCTCAGTTCACAAATACAGTTGCTGAATCTGTCCTCTTTGTCCCTGGACTCTGCCTTAAAGCCAGCCTCCAAAAATGAGGCCTTCACTCAGACATCCCACCTCTCTCAGAAGTTCCGGGAGTCTCCCGCATATGAATAGTGGCTCCCTGATGCCCGCAAATTATATACAATATCACGGAAATCAATTTTTTTGAGAGCGAGCGAGAGAAAGCAAGAGAGAGTGCGAGAGTAACCACGAGAGAGAGCGCGAGCGCGCGGGAAAGAGCAAGAGCAAGCAAGCGAGCGAGAGAGAAAGCAAGCGAGAGCACGCGAGCGCGAGAGACAGTGAGAGAAAGCAAGCGAGCGAGAGAAAGCAAGCGAGCGAGAGAGAGCGCGAGCGAGAGCAAAAGCAAGCGAAAGCACTTGAGAGCGTGCGAGCAACCACGAGAGAGAGAGAGAGAGAGCGCACCATGGCAGAGTGTTCCAAAAAAAATATAAAACTTACATCACCCCAGGCTACACTAAAGTGTACCCCTGCCTAATAGGGGTCAAAATAATGACAGTGTTGCTCACTGCACTGTTTGCAACAGTGACTTTTCTATTGCCCATGGTGGGTTAAGACTGTAAAAGACGTGTTGAGGCTAGTTTAACAGGTGTCATTCGTTCATTAGCATAGCTAACGTTATTTGAACTAGCTGGCCAGTTGCTAAGGAGCTACTCTATTGCAGACATCCCACCTCTCCCAGAAGTCTCCCGCAAACTGATGGTGCTACCTCCCTGGAATGAGTTTTTGCAGGGTGGGGTGTCTGTCTTCACTGCACCATTGCTGTACTTCCACCTTCAGCATCACATTTTGGCCTCAGGACCCTGAACATCCAGACTCCCTTTGGGTTGACGGTTTACAATCAGTGGTAAAGCAATGGTGTTCACTACCCGCTACAAAAAAGGCTGCGTGTGAAGATTGAATAATCATTACCTTTTTTGTCGTGCATGTGACATTTAAACATCAGTTCAACTGGAACGCTGGTGCCCAGCGACTTTGATCTCACCTAGTGAAGGAAAGTGTTGAGGTGAATTCTTTTATTTTGAGCATACAAGCTATGAGCTAGAATGGGCCGCTCCTTCAAGCTTGTTCAGCCATTTAATAAGGTCATGCTGATCTGAAAGTAACATCAGCTCTGCCTTTCAATCTGCCCAAATAAACACTTACCCATGGCTTATCTCATGTCTGCCTTAAATAGAAGATAATTTATTTTTTTAAAAATGATTCCCTGTTTTAAGGTTCTCCAACAAGAGGAAATATCTTCTCTCAAGGCAGAAGAGGTGTTGTAATCTAGAGCAGGGGTTCCTAACCTTTTTTATGCCATGGAGCCTTACCATTAGCCAAGGGGTCTGTGGATCCCAGCTTGGGAGCCCCTGATCTAATGCAACAAATATCTCTTTGCCTCCATGGATGTTGCGTGATCTGCTGAGATCAACCAGCACTTTGTCTTTTTGCTCTCTACATCCACCGCCTTGTAGCTCAGAAGGGTAGGGAGAGGAAGAGGAGGGCAGTTGTGATAGGGGACTCGATAGTAAGGGGGTCAGATAGGCGATTCTGTGGACGCAGTCCAGAGACCCGGATGGTAGTTTGCCTCCCTGGTGCCAGGGTCCGGGATATTTCTGATCGTGTTCAAGATATCCTGAAGTGGGAGGGTGAGGAGCCAGAAGTTGTGGTACATATAGAAACATAGAAACATAGAAAAATAGGTGCAGGAGTAGGCCATTCGGCCCTTCGAGCCTGCACCGCCATTTATTATGATCATGGCTGATCATCCAACTCAGAACCCCGCGCCAGCCTTCCCTCCATACCCCCTGACCCCCGTAGCCACAAGGGCCATATCTAACTCCCTCTTAAATATAGCCAATGAACTGGCCTCAACAGTTTCCTGTGGCAGAGAATTCCACAGATTCACCACTCTCTGTGTGAAGAAGTTTTTTCTAATCTCGGTCCTAAAAGGCTTCCCCTCTATTGTCAAACTGTGACCCCTCATTCTGGACTTCCCCAACATCGGGAACAATCTTCCTGCATCTAGCCTGTCCAATCCCTTTAGGATCTTATACGTTTCAATCAGATCCCCCCTCAATCTTCTAAATTCCAATGAGTACAAGCCCAGTTCATCCAGTCTTTCTTCATATGAAAGTCCTGCCAGCCCAGGAATCAATCTGGTGAACCTTCTTTGTACTCCCTCTATGGCAAAGATGTCTTTCCTCAGATTAGGGGACCAAAACTGCACACAATACTCCAGGTGTGGTCTCACCAAGGCCTTGTACAACTGCAGTAGTACCTGCCTGCTCCTGTACTCGAATCCTCTCGCTATAAATGCCAGCATACCATTCGCCTTTTTCACCGCCTGCTGTACCTGCATGCCCACTTTCAATGACTGGTGTATAATGACACCCAGGTCTCGTTGCACCTCCCCTTTTCCTAATCGGCCACCATTCAGATAATAATCTGTTTTCCAATTTTTGCCACCAAAGTGGATAACTTAACATTTATCCACATTAAATTGCATCTGCCATGAATTTGCCCACTCACCCAACCTATCCAAGTCACCCTGCATCCTCTTAGCATCCTCCTCACTGCTAACACTGCCACCCAGCTTCGTGTCATCCGCAAACTTGGAGATGCTGCATTTAATTCCCTCATCCAAGTCATTAATATATATTGTAAACAACTGGGGTCCCAGCACTGGGCCTTGCGGTACCCCACTAGTCACCGCCTGCCATTCTGAAAAGGTCCCATTTATTCCCACTCTTTGCTTCCTGTCTGCTAACCAATTCTCCATCCACACCAATACCTTACCCCCAATACCGTGTGCTTTAAGTTTGCACACTAATCTCCTGTGTGGGACCTTGTCAAAAGCCTTTTGAAAATCCAAATATACCACATCCACTGGTTCTCCCCTATCCACTCTACTAGTTACATCCTCAAAAAATTCTATGAGATTCGTCAGACATGATTTTCCTTTCACAAATCCATGCTGACTTTGTCCGATCATTTCACCGCTTTCCAAATGTGCTGTTATCACATCCTTGATAACTGACTCCAGCAGTTTCCCCACCATCGACGTTAGGCTAACTGGTCTATAATTCCCCGGTTTCTCTCTCCCTCCTTTTTTAAAAAGTGGGGTTACATTAGCCACCCTCCAATCCTCAGGAACTAGTCCAGAATCTAACGAGTTCTGAAAAATTATCACTAATGCATCCACTATTTCTTGGGCTACTTCCTTAAGCACTCTGGGATGCAGACCATCTGGCCCTGGGGATTTATCTGCCTTCAATCCCTTCAATTTGCCTAACACCACTTCCCTACTAACATGTATTTCGCTCAGTTCCTCCATCTCACTGGACCCTCTGTCCCTTACTATTTCTGGGAGATTATTTATGTCCTCCTTAGTGAAGACAGAACCAAAGTAATTATTCAATTGGTCTGCCATGTCCTTGCTCCCCATAATCAATTCACTTGTTTCTGTCTGTAGGGGACCTACATTTGTCTTTACCAGTCTTTTTCTTTTTACATATCTATAAAAGCTTTTACAGTCCGTTTTTAAGTTCCCTGCCAGTTTTCTCTCATAATCTTTTTTCCCCTTCCTAATTAAGCCCTTTGTCCTCCTCTGCTGAACTCTGAATTTCTCCCAGTCCTCAGGTGAGCCACTTTTTCTGGCTAATTTGTATGCTTCTTCTTTGGAATTGATACTATCCCTAATTTCTCTTAGGTACCAATGACATAGGTAGGAAAAGGGAAGAGGTCCTGAAAGGAGAATATAGGGAGCTGGGAAGGGAGTTGAGAAAAAGGACTGCAAAGGTAGTAATCTCGGGATTACTGTCTGTGCCACGCGACAGTGAGAGTAGGAATGCGATGAGGTGAAGGATAAATGCGTGGCTGAGGGATTGGTGCAGGAGGCAGGGATTCAAGTTTTTGGATCATTGGGACCTCTTTTGGTGCAGGCGTGACCTGTACAAAAATGACGGGTTACACTTGAATCCTTGGGGGACCAATATCCTGGCAGGGAGATTAGCGAAGGCTACTGAGGTGACTTTAAACTAGAATGGTTGGGGGGAGGGAATCAAATTAAAGAGGCTAGGCGAGGGGAGGTTAGTTCACAACAGGGGGATGGGAACCAGTGCAGAGAGACAGAGGGGTGTAAAGTGAGGGTAGAAGCAAAAAGTAGTAAGGAGAAAAGTCGAAGTGGCAGGCCGACAAATCCAGGGCAAGCATCAAAAAGGGCCACTTTTCAACATAATTGTATAAGGGCTAAGAGAGTTGTAAAAGAGCGCCTGAAGGCTTTGTGTGTCAATGCAAGGAGCATTTGTAACAAGGTGGATGAATTGAAAGTGCAGATTGTTATTAATGATTATGATATAATTGGGATCACAGAGACATGGCTCCAGGGTGACCAGGGATGGCAGCTCAGGGATATTCAATATTCAGGAGGGATAGACATGAAAGAAAAGGAGGTGGGGTGGCGTTGTTGGTTAAAGAGGAGATTAACGCAATAGAAAGGAAGGCATAAGCCGGGAAGATGTGGAATCGATATGGGTAGAGCTGCGTAACACTAAGGGGCAGAAAACGCTGGTGGGAGTTGTGTACAGGCCACCGAACAGTAGTAGTGAAGTCGGAGATGGTATTAAACAGGAAATTAGAAATGTGTGCAATAAAGGAACAGCAGTTATAATGGGTGACTTCAATCTACATGAGGATTGGGTGAACCAAATTGGTAAAGGTGCTGAGGAAGAGGATTTCTTGGACTGTATGCGGGATGGTTTTTTGAACCAACATGTCGAGGAACCAACTAGAGAGCAGGCTATTCTAGACTGGGTTTTGAACAATGAGGAAGGGTTAATTAGCAATCTTGTCGTGAGAGGCCCCTTGGGTAAGAGTGACCAAAATATGGTGGAATTCTTCATTAAGATGGAGAATGACATAGTTAATTCAGAAACAAAGGTTCTGAACTTAAAGAGGGGTAACTTTGAAGGTATGAGATGTGAATTAGCTAAGATAGACTGGCAAATGACACTTAAAGGATTGACGGTGGATATGCAATGGCAAGCATTTAAAGGTTGCATGGATGAACTACAACAATTGTTCATCCCAGTTTGGCAAAAGAATAAATCAAGGAAGGTAGTGCACCTGTGGCTGACAAGAGAAATTAGGGATAGTATCAATTCCAAAGAAGTAGCAGACAAATTAGCCAGAGAAAGTGGCTCACCTGAGGACTGGGAGAAATTCAGAGCTAGAAAGTGACAGGTGAAGCCAGTTGGGCGGGGGAGGGGTATGAAGGAAGAAGCTGGGAGTTAATAAGTGGAAAAAGTAAAAGGCTGGAGAAAAGGAATCTGATAGAAGTGAAGAGTGCACTAAAGGAGAAAAGGAAGGAGGATGGGCACCGGGGGAGGGGAGGGGGGAGAGGCGATAGGCAGCTGAGAAGTAGAAGTAAGGTGGACACTGTGGGGGTATTGATGAAGAGGGAAGTGGAGTTGGAAACACGACCAGAAGTTATGGGATTCGATGTTCATGCCATTAGGTTTGAGGCTACCTAGGCAGAATATGAAGTGTTGCTCCTCCAACCTGAGAGTGGCTTCATCATGACAGAAGACGAGGCCATGGACCGCCATGTCAGAATGTGAATGGGGATTGCAATTAAAATGGCTGTCCACAAGGAAATCATGCATTTTGTGGACGGAGCGCAGGTGCTTGACCAAGTTGTCCCCCTATCTACACCATTGTGGAGGAGGCCACACAGGGAGCACCGGATACAGGAGACAACCCCAGAAGATACACAGGTAAAGTATTGTCTCACTTGGGAGGACCGTTTGGGGCCCTGAATAGTGGTGAGGGAGGTGGTGAGTTGGCAGATGCAGTACTTCTTTCCCTGCAGGGGTAAATGCCAGCCGGGAGAATAGTCAGGAGGGACAGAATGGGCAATGGAACCACAGACAGTGTGATCCATGTGGAAGGTGGAGAGTCAGGGGTAAAGGAAAAATTGTGATTGGTGGTAGGGTCCTGTTAAAAATGGTGGAAGTTGTGGAGCATGATGGGTTAGATGAGGAGGCACATGGGGTTTTAGGTGAGGACAAAAGGAACTCTATCCCTGTTAAGGTGGTGGGAAGATGGGGTGAGTGCAGATGTCTGGAAAATGGAGGAGATGTGGGTGACAGCAGCATCAATGGTGGAGGAATGGAAACCACGTTCTTTGAAGAAGGAGGACATCTCTAATGTCCTGGAAAGGAAATGCTCATCCTGGGAACAAATGTGGCGGAGACAAAGAAACTAAGAAAAGAGAATAACATTTTTACAGGAAACACGGTGGGAAGAAGTACAGTCCAGATAGTCAGAGAATCGGCAGGTTTATAAAAAGTAACAATAGACAGTTTGTCTCCAGAGATGGAGACAGAGAGATTGAGAAAGGGGAGAGAAATTTCAGAAATGGACCAAGTGAATTTAAGGGTAGGGTGGAAGTTGAAAGAAAGTGACATATATGGTAAGTACCTTGATAATAAATTTACCTTGAATTTTGAAGTTAATGAAATTGATGAGCTCAGCACAAGTGTATGAAGCAGCATCAATGTAACACAGAAAGAGTTGTGGACCAATACCAGGGAGGCTTGGAACATAGACTGCTCCACATAGCCAGGGAAAAGACAGGCATTGTTGAGGCCCATGTGAATGCCCATGGCTACACCTTGAGGTTGGAGAAATTAGAAGGAGCCGAAAGAGCAGTTGTTGAGGACGAGGACCAGTTCTGCCAGACGGAGGAGGGTGGTGGTGAAAGGCAGCTGCTTGGGTCTGTTGTTGTGAAACAAGCGGCGAACTTTAAGGCCTTTTTGAAGAGTGATAAAAGTGTATAGGGACTGATCATCATGGTGAAAATATGTTTATTGTTAAATTTAGAGGCCACTTTACAGTGAATCCTGTTTACATACACCCAACAGACTCCTTTGGACAGTTTACAATCAGCACAGTCAGGGGAGGTGTGTGAGATTATTTGCTGTGATTTAAGGCTCTGTAGTTAAAATATACATGCACGGAAACCGAGATGCTTGCCTGCTTCGGGGTGTAAGTACACCAAATGCTGATAGTTTCACTAACGTTATTTCCATGACCGCCAGCCAGATAAATACAGCTGCTTCAGTCTGAGATTACTGTTGACACCTCATCCCATGAGATCAAGCGTCACAGTGACATCAGCTCTTTAATGCCAACACGAGGTTGAGGTTAGTCTTGTGTCAGCTTGTTGCAGCTCGCCATAAAGGTGTTGACTTGCCACAAAGGTATGGGCTAGTTGGGCAAGGCAGTAGCATAACAGAATTCCAGATTACCAACGACTCCTGACTCTATTTCTCTGCTAAAATGAAGTTCATTACCTTCAAGGACCTCACCTAAATGGACATTTGACCTGCGTCAGCCCTTACATACTTTGGGTGGCGGGGTGGAGACACATCTCTACCAAAGGAGGTGTAAGGCACTCTTTCCTTCTACTAGCCTGCAGGTCACCCTTGGGCAAGGTGTAGCACCTGATTAGCCCCCTGGTCAGGGTCCTGAAGCCATGGGAGTAGGTGGTGGATGGTCATATGAGCAGCTGGTGCATAACACAAATCCTGGTTCTGTGGCCATTGAGGCCAGGCAGACAATCTCTGGAGAATATTGATAATGGCTAGGGACACTGCCCAGAGGAATGCAATGGCAAACCACTTCTGTGCAAAAGTTTTCCAAGAACAATCATGGTCGTGGAAAGACCATGATCACCCACGTCATACGACACGGCACATAACGAAGGAAGCCCAAACGTTGCACATAATTGGTCCATTTGAAATGCAGAGCATTGCTTTCAAACCTGAGACACAAGAGACATAAGATTGTGGAATCCCAAGCAAAAATCAAACACTGGAAGAACTCAACAGGTGAAACAACACCTGTGATTGTAAAATTCATCAGAACTGACAAAGATGCAAAGCAGGAGATTAAATGACAAAGCACTCCCCCGATTTTCCTCAAGTTGTGAAGTGAAGGTTTTATGTCTGAGAGGAAAAAGAATGCTCCTCATTTTGACATATTATTCACATGACATCACTCCACAGTACCCTGTAGCATCAGCCCATGTGATTTGAACACAGGGATTAAAAAAAAACAACCTGGAATTGAGTTCAAGGACCGTAAGGTAATGTTGTATCTCCATAAAACTGGTTGGACCACACCTGGAGTATTGGCTTCAGCTTTGATTGCCTCATTATAGGAAGCTTTAGAGAGGGTGCAGAGGAGACTTGCCTAGATGCTTCCGAGATTAGACAGCATGTCTTATGAGGAAAGAATGAGTGACCTAGGCTTTTTTCTTTGGTGCGAAGGAAGATGAGTGGTGATTTGACAGAGGTGTATAAGATAATAAGAGGGGCAGATAGAATGGACAGCCAGCACCTTTTTATCCAGAGTGAAGTGGTGAATATGAGAGGGTGTAAAGTTAAAGTGATTTGGAAGAAAGTATATGGGAGGATATCAGAGTTTTTTTACAAAGGGGGTGGTGGGTGCGTGGAATATGCAACCAGGAGTGGTGGTAAAGTAAAATATATTAGGGATATTTAAGAGACTCTTAGATAGGCACATGGATGAAAGAAAAATAGAGGCTTATGGGACGGGAGCATAGAATGATTAAAGAGAAAGGTCAACACAACATTATGGGCCAAAGGGATTGTACTGTAGTGTGGTGTTGTATGTTCTATGTAAAAGGATCTTTGATGTTTTGTCCCGTCTCCCCTTCCCCCACCACCACTCCGCAGCCCCGTCTTCCTCAGATCCCACCGTCAACTCCTGGGCCCTCAGAGGCTCCATCTTCCTCTCACCCCAACCCTGCCCTCTCCATTGACACCCCCAGCCTCCCCCCTCCCCCCCCGATCCCAGCTCTCATCCATGCCGGGTCTTTACCATCCCCTCCGACCTTCAACTGTCGGAGGCAGAACGCTCTGTTCTCAGTAAGGGCCTCACCTTTGTCCCCCTTCGCCCACACCTCAGCGAGTTCCGTGTTCGCCATGATGCGGAACTTTTCTTCCGCCGTCTCCGTCTCCGAGCCTACTTCTTCGGCAAGGACTCTTCCACCCCCACCGATGACCCCTTCTCCCGTCTTTAACCCTCCTCTTCTTCATGGACACCCCACTCTGGTCTTCTGCCTGCTCTGGATCTCTTTATCGCTAATTGCCGACGGGACATCAACCGTCTCGACTTCACCGCACCTTGTCCCCATTCCAACCTCACTCCTTCGGAACGCTCTGCTCTCCACTCCCTCTGCACTAATCCTAACCTTATTATTAAACCCGCCGATAAGGGGGGTGCTGTTGTAGTCTGGCGTACTGACCTCTACCTTGCTGAGGCACAGCGACAACTCGCGGATACCTCCTCTTATTTACCCCTCGATCGTGACCCCACTAAGGAGCACCAGGCCATTGTCTCCCACACCATCACTGACTTTATCCGCTCAGGGGATCTCCCATCCACTGTAACCAACCTTATAGTTCCCACACCTTGCACTTCCCGTTTCTACCTCCTACCCAAGATCCACAAACCTGCCTGTCCTGGCCGACCTATTGTCTCAGCTTGATCCTGCCCCACCGAACTCATTTCTGCATACCTCGACACTGTTTTATCCCCCCTTGTTCAATCCCTTCCTACCTATGTTCGTGACACTTCTCACGCTCTTAAACTTTTCGATGATTTTAAGTTCCCTGGCCCCCACCGCTTTATTTTCACCATGGATGTCCAGTCCTTATATACTTCCATCCACCATCAGGATGGTCTCAAAGCTCTACGCTTCTTTTTGGATTCCAGACCTAATCAGTTCCCCTCTACCACCACTCTGCTCCGTCTAGCGGAATCAGTCCTTACTCTTAATAATTTCTCCTTTGGCTCCTCCCACTTCCTCCAAACTAAAGGTGTAGCTATGGGCACCCGTATGGGTCCTAGCTATGCCTGCCTTTTTGTTGGCTTTGTGGAACAATCTATGTTCCGTGCCTATTCTGGTATCTGTCCCCCACTTTTCCTTCGCTACATCGACGACTGCATTGGCACTGCTTCCTGCACGCATGCAGAACTCGTTGACTTTATTAACTTTGCCTCCAACTTTCACCCTGCCCTCAAGTTTACCTGGTCCATTTCCGACACCTCCCTCCCCTTTCTAGATCTTTCTGTCTCTGTCTCTGGAGACAGTTTATCCACTGATGTCTACTATAAGCCTACTGACTCTCACAGCTATCTGGACTATTCCTCTTCTCACCCCGTCTCTTGCAAAAACGCCATCCCCTTCTCGCAATTCCTCCGTCTCCGCCGCATCTGCTCTCAGGATGAGGCTTTTCATTCCAGGACGAGGGAGATGTCTTCCTCATTTAAAGAAAGGGGCTTCCCTTCCTCCACTATCAACTCTGCTCTTAAACGCATCTCCCCCATTTCACGTACATCTGCTCTCACTCCATCCTCCCACCACCCCACTAGGAATAGGGTTCCCCTGGTCCTCACCTACCACCCCACCAGCCTCCGGGTCCAACATATTATTCTCCGTAACTTCTGCCACCTCCAACGGGATCCCACTACTAAGCACATCTTTCCCTCCCCCCCCCCTGCATTCCGCAGGGATCGCTCCCTACGCAACTCCCTTGTCCATTCGTCCCCCCATCCCTCCCCACTGATCTCCCTCCTGGCACTTATCCGTGTAAGCGGAACAAGTGCTACACATGCCCTTACACTTCCTCCCTTACCACCATTCAGGGCCCCAAACAGTCCTTCCAGGTGAGGCAACACTTCACCTGTGAGTCGACTGGGGTGATATACTGCGTCCGGTGCTCCTGATGTGGCCTTTTATATATTGGCGAGACCCGACGCAGACTGGGAGACCGCTTTGCTGAACATCTACACTCTGTCCGCCAGAGAAAGCAGGATCTCCCAGTGGCCACACATTTTAATTCCACATCCCATTCCCATTCTGACATGTCTATCCACGGCCTCCTCTACTGTAAAGATGAAGCCACACTCAGGTTGGAGGAACAACACCTTATATTCCATCTGGGTAGCCTCCAACCTGATGGCATGAACATCGACTTCTCTAACTTCCGCTAATGCCCCACCTCCCCCTCGTACCCCATCTGTTACTTTATGCACACATTCTTTCTCTCACTCTCCTTTTCTCCCTCTGTCCCTCTGAATATACCTCTTGCCCATCCTCTGGGTCCTCCCCCTTGTCTTTCTTCCCAGACCTCCTGTCCCATGATCCTCTCGTATCCCCTTTTGCCTATCACCTGTCCAGCTCTCGGCTCTATCCCTCCCCCTCCTGTCTTCTCCTATCATTTTGGATCTCCCCCTCCCCCTCCAACTTTCAAATCTCTTACTCACTCTTCCTTCAGTTAGTCCTGACGAAGGGTCTCGGCCTGAAATGTCGACTGCACCTCTTCCTACAGATGCTGCCTGGCCTGCTGCGTTCACCAACAACTTTGATGTGTGTTGTTTGATGTTTTGGATATTGGATACCTGAAACATTGACTTTCCCTTTATCTTCACAGATGTTACTTGACCTACTGAGTTCTTCCAGTAATGTGTTTTCTATTATTGAATCTGATTCTGATCTTCACAATATTCATCTGCACACTCAAAATAAATCCCAGTCCAGAGGAGAAAATCTAGGACATGATTCTGGCTTCTTCCCCCTTTCTTTCCAGTCCGGACGAAGGATCTCAGTCTGAAACATCAACTCTTTATTCCTCTCCGCAGTTGCTATCTGGCTTGCTGAGTTTTTCCAGCATTTTGTATGTGTTGCTCTTACATCCAAAACAAGAAGCTAGATCTCTTGCTGCTCGCCCATGAGCAACACTTCTAACAAATGTTAAACTGGAGGAACTCAGCAGGCCAGGCAGCATCTACGGAAAAGGGCAAACAGTTGACATTTCGGGCCGAGACCCTTCATCAGGACTGGAGAAAAAAGTTGAGAGGTCATAATAAGAAGGTGGGGGGAGGGAGGAAGAAGTAAAAGGCAGTTGAAAAGTCAAAGGGCAGCAGAGATCACAGAGAGGGAACAGTGAGAGAGGGTCTCACTGAACTTCCGATGAAGGGAAGATTTAAACTCCTTCAGGGTAGGCATCCCTGTTGAGAGACTTCGCAGTGTAGTATTCGAATCGTAAACAAGAGAAAATCCGGAGATACTAGAAATACAGACTGCACACACAAAACATTCTCTCACTACTTCCCCTCTTACCTTCTTACTCTGTCTTCTTATCTTTTCCTCTCCAGTCCTGATGAAGGGTCGCAGCCCGAAAAGTCAGCTATTTACCTTTTTCCATTGATGCTGCCTGGCCTGCTGAGTTCCTCCTGCATTTTGTGTGTGTTGCTCGGATTTCCAGCATCTACAGAGTTTCTCTTGTTTGAAATGATAAATTGTTCATTTTCAAGAACTCTTCATCTCACCTTCTTGATATTTATTGCTTACTTACTTATTATTATTATTTATTTGCTTTTGTATTTGCTCAATTTGTTGCCTTCTGAACTGTAGTTGAACGTTCAAGTTGGACGGTCTTTCATTGCTTTTGGTATGGTATTATTCAATAGATTTATTGAGTATACCCTCAAGAAAATGAATCTCAGGGTTGTATATGATGACACATATGTACTTTGATAATAAATTCACTTTGACATTTTGAACATTGATGTGAAGTATGTTGAAACAAAGTGTCAAATTTAGTTGGAGTCAGAAGGATTTTGACTCAAGTAGTTTGCCTGTGCAGGTAGCATCCTCTTTCTGCATCAAAAGCTTCATCCTTTGATGTCCTGAATTCAAGTCCCATAGGCTCATGCTTCAGAGTTCTGTGGAGTAATGTCATCTGGTCAATATGTCAAGATCAAGCACGTTGTTTTTCCTCTCAGGCAGGCATAAAACCTTCATGTCATAGTTTTAAAGTGAATCAAATAAGTTCTAAGTCTTTTATCCTCCTGTTTTTACCTCTTTTCCAGTTCTGATGAAAGGCCTCAGACCTGAAAAGTTTATATTATTTTACTGAGATACAGCGCAGAATAGGCCCTTCTGGCCCTTTGAGCCGCATTGCCCAGCAACCCCCCCCCCCATTTAACCCTGGCCTAATCAAGGGACAACTTACAATGACCAATTAACCTACCAACCAGTACGTCTTTGGACTTTGGGAGGAAACCGGAGCACCTGGAGGAAACGGACGTGGTTGTGGGGAGAATGCACAAACTCCTCAACAGGCAGCAACAGGAATTGAACCTGGGTCGCTGGTACTGCAAAGTTGGGTGCTAAACGCTATGCTACCGCACTGTTAAGTGTTAATTCTTTCCACTGGCACTATTGACCTGCTGAGTTCCTCCAGCAGATTGTTCGCTGAAGTGCTGAGTATTTCAAATATTTTCTGCTCTTGCATTAGACTTCCTGCATCTGCAGTTTTCATTGGAAGTTCAAAGTTTAAAGTTCAAAGCAAATTTATTATCAAAGTACAGATATGTCACCATATACTACTTTGAGATTCACCTTGAGATTCATTTCACCTCCTTGCCGTTTGTGGGACCTTGCTGTGCACTAAAAAAAAGGCTTATTTGTTTCCCCACATTATAATTCTGAATACCCTTTAGAAGTACTCAGATGAACAGAGTGAAGTGTTTTGAGAGTTCCTGCTGGACTTTGCTTACTTTTTGATGCAGCAACAAAGAAGGCATGACAGCCATTATATTTCATAGAACATAGAACATAGAATAGTACAGCACAGTACAGGCCCTTCGGCCCACAATGTTGTGCCGACCCTCAAACCCTGCCTCCCATATAAGCCCCCACCTTAGATTCCTCCATATACCTGTCTAGTAGTCTCTTCAACTTCACTAGTGTATCTGCCTCCACCACTGACTCAGGCAGTGCATTCCACGCACCAACCACTCTCTGAGTAAAAAACCTTCCTCTAATATCCCCCTTGAACTTCCCACCCCTTACCTTAAAGCCATGTCCTCTTGTATTGAGCAGTGGTGCCCTGGGGAAGAGGCGCTGGCTATCCACACTATCTATTCCTCTTATTATCTTGTACACCTCGATCATGTCTCCTCTCACCCTCCTCTCCAAAGAGTAAAGCCCTAGCTCCTCATTAGAAGTTTGAGGAGATTTGGTAGGTCATCAATGACACACAAATTTCTACAGCTGTACCATGGAGAGCATTCTAACTGGTATCACTGTCTGGTATGGGGGTGCGGTTTGGGGGAAGCTACTGCACAGGATTGAAGTAAGCTGGAGAGAATTGTAAACTCAGCCAGCTCCATCATGGGCACTATCCTCCCCGGCATCCAGGACATCTTCAAGGAGCAATGCCTCAGATAGGTGGCGTCCATCATTAAGGATCTCCATTGCCCAGGCCGTGCCTTGTTTTCATTGCTTTCATCTGGAAAGAGGTACAGAGCCCTGAGGATTCATATTCAATATTCAGGAACAGCTTCTTCCTCTCTGCCATCAGATTTCTGAATGAGCATTGATCCCATGAACACTACCTCACTACTTTTTTATTTTTATTTTTGCACTACTTATATATACTTACTGTAATTAATGTTTTTCTTTTATTATGTATTACAATGTACTGCTACTGCAGGACAATAAAAATTGAAACATACGCGCATATGCCAGTGATATTAACCATTATTCTGATCAGCTGACCTGTGTTAACCCCAAACGGATTGAGTTGTCTTCCACACAACAGAGATGTCAGAGTGAAAAAAAGGAATTCAGTTGTTAGTTGCTGCATCCTTGCCCCGACTATACCCTGTACCAGCCAACCAGTCCCCAACTCAGCAAGGACAAGGTCATTGAGACCAGACAATAGACAATAGGTGCAGGAGTAGGCCATTCGGCCCTTCGAGCCAGCACCGCCATTCACTGTGATCATGGCTGATCATCCACAATCAGTATCCAGTTCCTGCCTTATCCCCATATCCCTTGACTCCGCTACCATTAAGAGCTCTATCTAACTCCTTCTTGAAAGCTTCCAGAGAATTGGCCTCCACTGCCTTCTGAGGCAGAGCATTCCACAGATCCACAACTCTCTGGGTGAAAAACTTTTTCCTCAACTCCGTTCTAAATGGCCTACCCCTTATTCTCTGGTTCTGGACTCCCCCAACTTCAGGAACATGTTTCCTGCCTCTAGTGCGTCCAATCCCTTAATAATCTTATATGTTTCAATCAGATCCCTTCTCATCCTTCTAAATTCCAGTGTATACAAGCCCAGTCGCTCCAATCTTGCATCATATGACAGTCCTGCCATCCCGGGAATTAACCTTGTGAACATCCGCTGCACTCCCTCAATAGCAAGAATGTCCTTCCTCAAATTTGGAGACCAAAACTGTACACAATACTCCAGGTGTGGTCTCACCAGGGCCCTGTACAACTGCAGAAGGACCTCTTTGCTCCTATCCTGAACTCCCCTTGTTATGAAGGCCAGCATGCCATTAGCTTTCTTCACTGCCTGCTGTGCCTGCATGCTTACTTTCAGTGACTGAAGAACAAGGACACCTAGATCTTGTTGTACTTCCCCTTTTCCTAACTTGACACCATTCAAGTAGTAATCTGCCTTCCTGTTCTTGCCACCAAAGTGGATAACCTCACATTTATTCCTTCATCTAAATCATTAATGTATATTGTAAATAGCTGCGGTCCCAGCACCGAGCCTTGCAGTACCCCACTAGCCACCACCTGCTATTCTGAAAGGGATCCGTTAATCTCTAACTTTGTTTCCTGTCCAATTTTCTATCCATGTCAGTACCCTACCCCCAATACCATGTGCTCTAACTTTGCCCACTAATCTCCTATGTGGGACCCATTAATCCCTACTCTTTGTTTCTCGTCTGCCAACCAATTTTCTATCCATGTCAGTACCCAACCTCCAATACCATTTGCTCTAATTTTGCACACTAACCTCCTATGTGGGACCTTATCAAAGGCTTTCTGAAAGTCCAGGTACACTACATCCACTATCTCTCCCTTGTCCATTTTCATAGTTACGTCCTCATTAAATTCCAGAAGATTAGTCAAGCATGATTTCCCCTTCGTAATTCCATGCTGACTCGGACCGATCCTCTTACTGCTATCCAAATGTGCCGCTATTTCATCCTTTATAATTGACTCCAGCATCTTCCCCACCACTGATGTCAGGCTAACTGGTCTATAACTCCCTGTTTTCTCTCTCTCTCCTTTCTTAAATGTGGGATAACATTAGCTACCCTCCAGTCCTCAGGAACTGATCCTGAATCTATAGAACATTGGAAAATAATTACCAATGTGTCCATGATTTCTAGAGCCACCTCCTTAAGCACCCTGGGGTGCAGACCATCAGGCCCTGGGGATTTATCAGCCTTTAGTCCCATCAGTCTATCTAACACCATTTTCTGCCTGATGTTAATCTCCTTCAGTTCCTCCGTTACCCGAGGTCCTCCGGCCACTATTACATCTGGGAGATTATTTGTGTTTTTCCTAGTGAAGACAGATCCAAAGTACCTGTTCAACTCGTCTGCCATTTCCTTGTTCCCCGTAATAAATTCACCCGTTTCTGTCTTCAAGGGCCCAACTTTGGTCTTAACTATTTTTTTCCTCTTCACATACTTAAGGAAGTTTTTACTATCCTCCTTTATATTCTTGGCTGGTTTGCCTTCGTATCTCATCTTTTCTCCCCATATTGCCTTTTTAGTTATCCTCTGTTGCTCTTTAAAAGTTTCCCAATCCTCTGGCTTCCAGAGGAATAATATGCAAGAGTAAACAGCACAACTGCCTCAAAGAGTAATATCCAACACTAACTTTTCCATCTCCCATTGATTCCCTCTCCATCCTTAAAGTTGCATTTCTGGCTGTCACAATATTTCCCCTTTATCAGCCCAATAACTGTATCTCTTTCTGAACTTTTGCAACGATCTCTGCACGAGAGGCCGTGAAACTAAACTGATAGTCACCTCTTGCCCAATACCAGCTACTTACATTTAAGTTGACCCTGGTCAGTAATCCTTAAATATTAAATATCTTTACATTCATGTCCTTTTAACTGTACTCTTCTGTATCCTTGTAACCTCCTTCAGCCTGTAGGATCTTCAGCTTCTTGCATTCCTTCACCTCCTGACTCCATGAGCGCTCCTGTCTCTAGGGATCTGGACCCAAAGCACTTGAATTTCCTCCCTAAATCTTCCTTTCTCTCTCACTCTCCATCTTTTACTTTTTACTCCATCTTCCTCTCTGTATCTCTTTTTTCTTTCTGTTTCACTCTCCTTCTTTTCCTTCTCTGTTTCTCTCTCTCAATGTCTATTTTTCTTTCTCTCTCTTTCTCCCTTTCTTTCTTTTCCTTATCCTTTCTCTGCTTCGCTCTTTTTTCCTCCTCTCTCTCTCCCTCTCTCTCTGTCTGTCTGCTCTTATCTAACCATCTTTGGAAACGATCATTTGGACCGAATGTTCCTGTAGTTTTCTATGACTCTATTCTATGACTGAGATTTTCCACCATCCGTGGGATACACAAAGAACTACCACTTTTTGTCCATGTTCTCCTCCCTCCTTTGGTGATTGACTGTCATTGCAGGATGAAAGGCCTCACCACAGTACCGTTCACCCCAATTAGTAAATGTAGTGACTTTGCCCATTACTCTTTACTGCTCCATCACTAGGCATCTGCCAAGGTATCAGAGGGTAACATGCAGCCATAGAACAGTCCCTAGTAAAAACCAACACCTTTGGTCAGGACATTAAGAACTGAGGGGAAACATGGCCTTGTTATTTTGTGATGTAGTAAGCTCTGTATAACACAGAAAGTTAAAACCAACAGGAGAGAAAAGAGCTCGTAAACACAGCATTGTTTGTTGAAATAACCCTTAGGAAACAGCGGAAGAGAACTAAATAATGTCACTGTACAGATTTCTTGATTTTATATCTTGTCTTTCACACACAGATACCTTGAATTGATCAGTGCTGTTTTCAATTAGCTTTAGGTTCCTACAGGATTAGTTCATCCCTTGTGGGGATATGGTGGAAAATCAACAAAAACTGCCAGTCTTTTCCAAATATCAAGAGACCCTGGAGCTGTAACACAAAGACCAGAAAATGATTGGGGTAAGGAGAAGTTGATTGCTTTATCAAGCCAAGGGCTATTCTAATGCAGTATTGCCTGGCCCCTCAGTTCAGAAACAAATAACTCAATTTAAGACACAACCTCAGACAGACATTCATCATAGCGAAGGTTGAAGAAAATGTCAAATTTCTAGCTATTGCTTTATGGGATGTTAAGGGAAGATTGGACCTTACTAGTTCTGCATTTCCATGAATGTTCATCATGATGACTTGATAAATGTACGAATAGTGGCCCAACATGAAGCAACTTGACAAGATCAAAACCTTTTCATTGGGGAGATAATTCAGACAAGAAAAAGAAACATTTCAGTGTTTTCTCTCAGGTGATGACAAGTCTGTGGAGGAGCTGTGGAATGTTGCACAGATGAAACAGGGCTTTTGATGCCTGTGCTTTTACCAACTCTTTGAAATTGTCTTCTAATTAGCCAATCTGCATTGTTCTGAAAATGTTGTAAATTAGTAAATTGGTTTAGTAATGACACACTTACACAGGTACAGTGAAAATGTTGATTTGCATGCTATTTCTCCCCACCATCAGCAATATTGTAGGGTAATGTAATTAGTGAAAATGAACATAATTCACAACCACTGGCATTGAGTTTGGGTTTCACTTTAAGAGGCCAGTCTGCTGTGATGACGTAATTACGTAAAGGGTTTCTAGTGTGCTTTGAGTTCAGTTCTTTTGGTGTTCAACTGATGAGTTGTTATGGCGAAACCCCACTGGAGGCTGCCAAACACAGCAAGATCCAGACTTACAGGACACGACAGGTGATGCTCTGCTTCAGTGGGTGATGTTACACATGGGAATTCATCCAGGCTAAAGTGGCTAGACCTCTACTCGGAGCAGATTTCCTGTGTGTCCAAGGACTGTTGATCGATCTTGTGGCTTGTGGATGTCAAGGACTATGGGTCCCTCAGTAAGTTCCCCATAACGATTCTGTCAAGCACATGAAGCACCACATCTGAGTTTACTTGACTGCTGGGCAAATCCCAAACCTCACCAAGCCCACATTCTCCACGATAGTTACAAAACATGAGGTCGAGCATTACGTTTCCACAACTGGCCCATGAGTCTGTGCCCATGCACATAGACTGGACCCAGAAAAGCTAGCAACAGCGAAGGCTGAGTTTGCCAACATGGAAAGAGTTGACAGTGTACACCATTCAAATAGTCCCTGGGCTTCGCCCCTCCATATGTTCCCGAAGTCTGATGGTTGTTGCTGCCCATGTAACATTTACTGATGCCTTAACGAGGTCACCGCCCCCAATTGCTACCTAGTCCCACACATCCAAGACTTCTCAGCATGTTTAAGCAGAATCCAACACCCAGGGCATGCTCTTTCTCACTGTTATCATCAGGTAGGAGGTACAGAAGCCTGAAGGCACACACTCAGTGATTCAGGAACAGTTTCTTCCCCTCTGCCATCCATTTCCTAAATGGACATTGAATCTTTGGACACTACCTCACTTTTTTTTAATATACAGTATTTCTGTTTTTGCATGTTTTTTAAGTTATTCAATATATGTATACTGTAATTGATTTACTTGTTTATTTATAATTTTTTTAAATTTTAATTATTATTATTATTATTTTCTTCTCTCTGCTAGATTATGTATTGCATTGAACTGCTGCTGCTAAGTTAACAAATTTCACGTCACATGCTGGTGATAATAAACCTGATTCTGACTCTGAAAGTCATTTTTCCAAGATTGGTTTAATTAGGGGCTACCACCAGGTGCTTGTGTGCTCGGGAAATATTCCCAAAACAGCTGTGCTAACCCGATTTGGCCTCTTTGAGTTTCTGCGCATGCCATTTGGGCAGAAAGACGCAGCACAGACTTTCCAATGGCTGCTATACTCTGTATTAAAAGACTTTGATTTTCTTTTTGTTTACCTGGATGACATATTTGTCACCCATGCATCCAAACCCAGACATGTAATCCCATCTCCTCACACTTTTCGAGCACGTAAGCCAACGTGGGTTGATTATTAATCCTTCTAAATGCCATTTTGGATTGTCAGCCATTGACTTTCTTGGCCATCGCATCTCCGCAGAAGGTGCAAAACCCTTCCTATCAAAAGTAGCCGCTGTTATGGATTTCCTACCACCCCACCCTACTGTAAAACTACAGGAGTTTTTAGGCATGGTGCTATCATCTGCAAGCTGCTGAAATTATGCTTCCCCTGTATAGTGCGCTTAAAGGCAAAACCCTTAATCAAGTGCTTGACTGGTCAGCGAACATGACCAGGGCACATGATGGTACCAAGGGAGCTCTTTCTAACGCCACCTTACTGGTGCACCTGCTCCCCAATGCACCCATGCCTATTACTATTGACACTTCAGACTCTGCTGTGGGTGCTGTGCACAAACATTTGGTCTGAGGCATGTGGCATGCGCTCCCCTTCTTCAGCCGCCAGTTCAGCCCCCCGAAAGGAAGTACAGTATATTGACTGTGAGCTTCTCAGTCTCTGTCTGGCTGTCCGCCATTTTCGTTTTCTTTTAGATAGTCGTCATTTCACAGCGTTCATTGACCACAAACCCCTCGTGCGTGTGATGGCTAAATTTTCAGACTCTTGGTCTGCGCAGCAGCAACGCCTCCTGGCCTACATATCTGAGTTCACAACTGACATACAATATATCAAGGGGAAAAAATAATGCTGTGGCTGATTGCTTGTCACGTCCAGCCATTGACACGTAGAGCCTGACTGGGCCAACGTGGTGGCCAACCAAGCTGCTGACCCAGAGATCCAGGCTTACAGAACAGCAGTAATTTCGGGGAATCTTTGGTTTCTGTCCTGTGCGATGATTCAACCAGTCACCCTTGCTCCATTGTGCCAGCAAACTGGAGATGGACTGTTTTCGACTCCATGCATGGCCTCTCGCGTCCGGGCCCGAAGACCTCACAGAAACTAGTTGCACTAAAGTTTATGTGGTATGGACTTCGACAGGATGTGCGTGATTGCAGTGCAGCCTGTGTGGGATGCCAGCGGGCAAAAACGAACCATTACGTTTGGACGACTTTGGCATGTTTTGAGACCCTGTGCAACGGTTTGACCATGTCAATGTAGATCTTGTTGGTCCCTTTCTCCCCTCCCGCGGTATCACGTGCCTCTGTACCATGGTGGACTGTACCACCAGGTCGTCAGGTCGGCCTCCTAGCCTCAACAATGGCTGCAGACATGGCTCGGGCATTCACCAGCACCTGGGTTGCTCCGTTTGGCACCGCGTCTGATATTTCCTCTGACTGCAGTCCCCAATTCATATCAAACCTCTGGACTGTGATGGCCCAGAAACTTGGCGTAAGGCTATCTCACACCATGGCGTATTACTCGCCGTCCAGTGGCCTATCTGAGCGGTTTCACCGCTCCTTCAAGGCTGCTCTGAGGTCTTCCCTGACTGATGAGTGTTGGCATGATCGTCTCTAGTAGG
This sequence comes from Mobula hypostoma, assembly GCF_963921235.1. Lineage (NCBI taxonomy): Eukaryota > Metazoa > Chordata > Chondrichthyes > Myliobatiformes > Myliobatidae > Mobula > Mobula hypostoma. The sequence continues at coordinate 85,705,981 of NC_086109.1, forward strand.
TCCTGCCGGGGCTCAGAACAGCTCCAAAGAGGGCCTGCAATCGTCCGTAGTTGAGTTGGTATACGGACAGCCATCACAAGTGCCGGGCGATTTTACTCCTGGTGCTACAACCGCCTGGCCCACCTCTCAACAGTGTTCCACTCTCCTAGGCAAATTCAATCCTTTTTCACCTATTCCTACCTCCTATCACAGTGGACAGCACTCTTGGGTTCCTGTTGACCTACGTTCTGCCTCATTTGTTTTTGTCCACTACGATGCACATCAACATCTCCTTAAGCTCCCTTATGATGGGCCATTCCACCTTTTGGAATGGGGAGGAAAGACTTTCATCGTAGATAAGAGGGGTAAACCTGAATGTATTTCGGTAGATCACCTTAAGCAGGCCCACCAAGATTTGGAGGATTCCGCTACCATGCCCCTGCTGTCACAATGCCGTTTTCAGTGAACTTTGGGGTGGGGGTGTGACTGTGTAGGGTAATGTAATTGGTGGAAACGTATATAATTCACAACCACCGTTATTGAGATGGGGTTTCACTTTAAGAGGTTGCTCTGACGTAATGACATAATTACGTAAAGGGCTTTTAGCACACTTTGAGTTCAGTTTTTGGTGATCAATAAATGAGTTGCTGTGGCTTTCTGAAACATAAAACACCTCCACCATTTCAATTGCGAAAACCTACAGGGGGCATTGCCTAAAGAAGGCAACATCTACCACCAACTATTACCACAATCTGGGCTATGCTGTCTTCTCACAGTTACCAGGGCAGGAAGCACAGAATTCTGAAGTCCCACACTACCCAGTTCAAGAACAGTTACTTCCTTTCAACCATTCAGTCTTTGAACCAACGAGCAAAACCCCAATCAATACAGTTTAGCAACAATATGACCACTTTGTATCAAAATGGGTTTTTTATTCTAATTGTTTCTTGTTGAAAAAATTGTTTATAATAAATGTTGAACTTATGCTTTTGTCGTGAATGCAGTTACTCGTATACAATATGATATTGTGCAATTCATGTTCTCAGTATTATTATGTTTTAATTGCACAATTTGTCTTCTTTTGTACATTGGGTGTCTGTCAGTCTTTGTTTAGGTAGAGTTCTCATAAATTCTATTGCATTTCTTTATTTTCTGGTAAATGCCTGCAAGAAAATGAATTTCAGTGTCGGATATGGTGACATATATGAACTCCGATAATAGATTTACTTCGATTTTGATGTACTTGTGCACATGACAATAAACTTGATTTTGGCTTTGACATTCATATAGACCATTTTATGACGACAGTGCACTGATACAGTACGTAGGAAAACAATGTCTGACTGTGGAATAAAGAGCAGTGCAGGGAGACAGTAACGTGCAAAGCCATAATGAGCTAGTTCGTGAGGTCTTGTCATATTAGGGAATGTTCAGTAGTCTTATAACAGTAGGTTGGAAGCCGTCCGTGAGTCTGGTGTTATGTGCTTGCAGGCTTTTGTTTATTAATTTATGAGATACAGTGTGGAATAGGCCCCTCTGGCCCTGCTAGCCACGCTGCCCAGCAATCCCCCCCATTTAGTCCTACCTAATCACAAAGGGTGCATCACAACCTGGTATGGAAGTTGTCCTGTCCAAGACCGGAAGAAGCTGCAGAAGATCGTGAACACAGCCCAGCACATCACACAAACCAATCTTCCATCCTTGGACTCACTTTACACTGCACACTGTCGGAGCAGTGCTGCCAGGATAATCAAGGACACAACCCACCCAGCCAACACACTTTTCGTCCCTCTTCCCTCCGGGAGAAGGCTCAGGAGCTTGAAGACTCGTACGGCCAGATTTGCGAACAGCTTCTTTCCAACTGTGATAAGACTGCTGACCAGATCCTGACCCGGATCTGGGCCGTACCCTCCAAATATCTGGACCTGCCTCTCTGGTTTTTTTGCACTACCTTACTTTCCCTTTTCTATTTTCTATTTATGATTTATAATTTAAATTTTTACTATTTACTATCGATTTGTCCTCCAGGGAGTGTGAAGTGCAGAATCAAATATTGCTGTGATGATTGTATGCTCTAGTATCAATTGTTTGGCGACAATAAAGTATAAAGACCAATTAACCTACCGACCGGTACATCTTTGGATTGTGTGAGGAAACCGGAGCACACGATGGATAGCCAGGTTTCCGGGAGAACGTACAAAGTCCTTACAGGCAGTGGCAGGAATTGAACCGGGGTCACCTGTACTGTAAAGCATTGTGCTAACCACTAGGCTACCGTGCCGCTTTACTGAGGCAGCGAGAAGTGTGGGCAGACTCCGTGGAGAAGCCTCCGAATGGTCTCGGCCCGAAACGTTGACTGTACTTTTTCCCATCGATGCTGCCCGGCCTGCTGAGTTCCTCCAGCATTTTGTGCGTGTTTCACGGAGAAGAGGCTGGTTTCCATGATACTCTGAGCTGTGCCTACAACTCTCTGGAATTTTTTGCGGCCTTGGGCAGAGCAGTTGCCATACCCAGCTGTGATGCAACTGGATCAGATGCTATCAGCGGTGCATGCATAAAAATTGGTGAGGATCAAAGGGGACATGTGTGGGTATCTATTATTCTTTTTGGAATTTACTGTCAAATCTGCTTCCACTTTCACCACAGACTCAGAACTCAGTAACTCTGTCCACATTTTATCCCTCATCAAATAGTTTACTCATGTGCTCTGCTTGATCAGACCCCATGGCCTTGCTTTGTTCCGTTGCCTTTCGCATTCTCTCTTACACCTGCAAGGATCTTTCGTTATTGAAGCAAGGACTCGACAGGCAATGGGAATCACAAAAATAGAAGATGCTGGAAAAACCCACAAGGGAGGCAGCATCAGATGGATGCAATTCTCCTCAAGGAGCAGAACCTAAAACATTGTGTAATGCCCTGGTTAAGGTTTCTACTGCTATGCTATGGGGTATTTCATTTAGTAGTTTTCTGTGAAAGCCGCGGGCCCTGCTGGTAGGATGCTTTGGTTTTAGTTAAAGATAAGGACGTATGTTGTTCAACCTAGGTATCTGGTCACAGCCGATCAGGATGGTGGAATTGGGAGAAGATTCTAAAGAGAGCCTGGCGGAGAGAGATTTGTGACAGACACAGGTGGGGTTCATAGTTTTTTGGCGTGATTTGCGGTAAAGAGAAAATCGGGAGAAACGCCCTCAGGATTCGATCCAACAGGAAGACGTGATTGCAAAGAGTGCTTCACGAGACGAAGGAGTCCAAGATGAGAAGCCCTACCGGAGATTGGCGATGAGAATTCAGTGCTGTGAATAACGGTTATACCAAGTTTTTGAAAGAGATGAGCTTCGACGATCTTGTGCACATTTAGACTGGTTTAAAGGTAATGGACCCTTTTATTTTTTTTCTTTTCTTGCTTTTCTTTCTTTTAATATAGGCATCCATTAGTCTCGTGAGACCATGGATTTGTGCCTTGGAAGGTTTCCAGGGCACAAGCCTGGGCAAGGTTGTATGGAAGACCGGCAGTTGCCCATGCTGCAAGTCTCCCCTCTCCACGCCACCGATGTTGTCCAAGGGAAGGACACTACGGACGATACAGCTTGGCACTGGTGTTGTCGCAGAGTTATGTCTGATTAAGTGCCTTGCTCAAGGACACAACACGTTGCCTCAGCTGAGGCTCGAATTAGCGACCTTCCGATCACTAGACCTACGCCGTAACCACTCGGCCACGCGCCAACCCTTTCTTTTAATAACTGTTTGATAAAGCTGAAATTAGTAAATATACTTTACAATTTTATGCAGTGTATGATCTGTTATTTCTTGCTGACTGATAATAGTGTATGAGCAGTATTTACACAGCATTTGCTCAATCAAGGTTCTGTTAATTGGAACATCCCAACTTTCCCATTTAGTTGGACCCTAAGTCATACGACCCTAGATGTATATTGTGTATGAGAGGTGTCTTTCTCACCACTGAGTCACGTAGCTGTTAATAGAGTTAGCTATCGAGCCAAGTTTGCATACAAATCCTCGTGAGGCGGTAACATTTGATTCTGTTTCCAAGGAGAAAAGGAGGAGAAGATGGCAGTGCGTCGGCAGTGCACGCGGCCTCTCTGGTGAATGAATTATATCTGTTATCTGTCAAGTAGGGGACCGTGCACAATTCTGATTTGATGGAGATGGACGTGAGAGTACGGAGGAACATCTGGAAAACTTCTGAAATGCCCGCTTCGCTGCCACTGCTACTGTGTGGTAACTGGAATCTCCGGAGCAGAGGGCCCCGAATCCTTGGCTTTGCTTGTTTCAGCGACCGGGGCTAGGTCGAAGGCGCTCGACAGAGGATGGCGCTTGGGAGGCTGTATCGGAGGGGCTGGTCGGAGGCTTGAAGTTTTCGGACGGACAGACTCAGTGTCGGCTGTGGTCGGCTGCTTCCAAGGCATCGGCAAATTGACAGTGCTTGGAGGTTTATGGCAGGGAGTTTCTCCCTTTTGCTGCCTGTTATCGGGGACTCAGGAGTCGATCGACTCGGGGACTTTTGAGACTTTATTTACTGTGCCCATGGTTTGTTCTTCATCAAATTATGGTATTGTTTTGCACTGCTGTACTATATGTTATAATTATGTGGTTCTGCCAGTGTTAGTCTTTGATTTGTCCTGTTTTCTGTGATATCACTCTGGAGAAACATTGTATCACTTCTTAATGCACGTATGCATTTCTAAATGACAACGAAAGAGGACTGAGTGTTCTCAGAATCTAATTTTCTGCAGTAGCTGCTTGAGTTGCTGAATGCCTGGTTTGATAAAGCTTCCACAGCCAAGTCCCAACTTGTTTAAAATGCGCAATTAAATTTACAGTCAGTGGTCACTTTATTAGGTACAGGAGATACCTTATGAAGTGGTCACTGAGGGCAGCTTCATCAAAATAAAGTCATGCTGCTCATGACTATTTGACGACCCTGATTTGGTTTAAACACTGTGATTGACACATGTCTGATGCACCAAGTATAGAAGGAATCCACTTTCCAGGGGGTCGAACTTATAAATTCTACACTCTGTGGCCTCTTTATTAGTTACACTTGTCCGCCTGCTCATTAATACAAATACCTAATCAGCCAATCATGTGTCAGCAACTCAATGCATAAAAGCATGCAGAAATGGCCAAGAGGTTCTGTTGTTGGTCAGACCAAATATCCGAATGGGGGAAGAAATGTGACCTAAGTGTCTTTGGCCAGGGAATGATTGCTGATGCCACATGGGTTGGTTTGTGTACCTTAGAAATTGCTGATCTCCTGGAATTTTCACACACAACCATCAAAGAATGGTGTGATAAACAAAATAAAAATCCTATGAGCGGCAATTTCGTGGGCAAAAATGCCTTGTTAATGACAGAAGTCAGAGGGGAATGGTCGGTCTGGTTCAAACTGACAAGAAGGTGACAGTAGCTCATATAGCCACACGTTTGAACAGTGGTATACCGAAGATCACCATAAATCAGGGAGTTATTTTGTTATGTCTCCCTTCTCACTGTGAAAGGGGACACCTCTTTTTTCCTGTGGCATGTTGAATTGCTGGGTAAATCATTAGTTTTTGTTGTACTGTAGATCATGGTCTTCATTGAAGGCCTTGCGATTGCATGCTTAGTGGTGGAAAGTGATAATGCTTTTTTGCAGAAGTGGGTTGGGGTGGGGCTGGGGGGGTAGTTGCTTTTTGGCTGCATGTGCGTGGGACAGGGGAGTGGGGGGGCCTTGGGGTTCTAATTTTTTTTCATTTTAAAAACTTTTTATTAATTATTATTGAAAATCAACAAAAAACATTAAAGTAATCAAATCAACATATCAATATGTACAATAAGAGTTAAACTATTAAATAACAGATTAACCAAACTAAACAGTATACCAATACTGTTGTAAGAAAAAACAAAATGTTAAAATTTTTTTGGGGGAAAAAGAAAGGAGGAAAAAAGAACTCCTACTAACTAAAACAAAAAAACCTTACTAACCAAAAAAAAAACGAGAAAAAAAAACCATTGGGAGCACAACCTCGGAGCTATACGCCATACAAGCTTCCATAAAAGAAAAGCATCAATCCGCCAACCAAATCCAACTACACAAGGATCAGGGGACCATCTTAATTAACTCAAATCAAATGATAGTAGCAGGCAAAAGAACCCCACCTTTTCTAAAAGTCAAATCGAGGATCGAAAGATTGACTTCTAATTTTCTCCAAACTAAGACATAACATCACCTGAGAAAACCATTGTATCAAAGTGGGAACAGAGGCATCTTTCTATTTCAATAAAATAGCCCTTCTGGCCAATAATGCAACAAGTACAATTACATGTTGGTCTGATATAGAAATACGGTGAATATATTGAGGAATTATACCCAACAAAACTGTCAATTTATTAGGTTGTAAATTAATTTTTAAAGCTTTAGAAATTAGATTATGAGGATACGCAGTCCTCTTTTATTGTCATTTAGTAATGCATGCATTAAGAAATGATACAATATTCCTCCGGTGTGATATCACAAAAACACAGGACAGACCAAGACTGAAAAACTAACAAAACCACATAATCATAACATATAGTTACAACAGTGCAACAATACCATAACTTGATGAAGAACAGTCTATGGCACAGTATAAAAAGTTCAAAGTTTCTTGAAAGTCCCACATCTCACGCAGACGGGAGATGGAAGAAAACTCTCCCTGCCATGCCCGACCACAGTCCGACTCTGAGTCGTCCGAAAACTTCGAGCTCTGATCAGCCCTCTGACACCGAGTACCGAGCACCACCTCTATCTGAACGCTTCGGCCTCAGTCTTGGTCGCCAGCAGCAGGCAAAGCCGGGGATTTTGGTGCCTACCCTTCAGAGATTTTTCGATCCCACAATAACAACAGCAGCGAACTAGGCATTTCAGAAGTTTGTCCAGATGTTCCTCTGCTTCTCACGTCTGTCTTCATCAAATCAGAATTGTCCACGGCCCCTATTTAACAGATACGATATCATTTCACCGGAGAGCTGCGCGCGCTGCGTCGTGCTGCCATCTTCTACAGAGAAGATAGATTTCCAAAACTGTTTCAATACAGAACATGACCAAAACATATGTGTCAATGTAGCCGTCTCAGTTTTACATCTATCACACTGACTATCAACATTAGGAAATATTTTAGACAGTCTCTCCTTTGTCAAGTAGCAACGATGTACAATTTAATATTGAATTAGAGAATGACTGGTACAAATCGAAGAAAAGTTAACCAACTTCAAAATTCGCAGCCAAGCCTCTGTTGTCAAGGTCATGTTAAGCTCTGTTTCCCAATCTTGCTTAATCTTAAGTAAAGGATACTGTTGTAATAGTAAATTATAAATTTTCCCAATAAAACCTTTCACTAAAGGACACATTTTTAAAATAATGTCTAACAGGTCAGAGTCTTGTATATATGGAAAATTACTTAAATATTCTTGTAAAAAATGTCTGACCTGAAGATATTGCAAGAAATGTGAGTACAATAGAGAATATTTAGTTACTAATTTCTCAAAAAACATCAATCAGCCTTCTTGAAATAGATCCATGAAGGAATAACCTCCTTTATTCCTCCAAAGAGAAAAGGTAGGATCACTAAGTGAAGGTTTAAATAAATAGTTTTGATAAATTAAACTAAGAAGGTTAAATTTTTTAAGATGAAAAAAATTACGAAACTGGTACCAAGTTCGTAATGACTGCTTAATCATAGGATATAAATTTAAAATGGAAATTTTGGCCAGTTGTACAGGTAAAGAGGCTCCTAATAACAAAGTTAAGTAAAATTGTTTCACAGCTCTCAATTCCAAATCAACCCAAGGTGGTCGTTCGTTTTTATCAGTCCAATATAACCAAGAACACACATAACGTATATTAACCGCCCAATAATACATTCTTAAATTAGGCAGAGCAAGACCTCTATCCTTTTTGATTTTTGTAAATGATATTTTCCAATTCTTGGTCTTTTATTATTCCAAACAAAAGATGAAATAATAGAATCAACCTGATCAAAAAACTCCTTAGTTAAAAAAATAAGAATATTTTGAAATACATATAAAAATGTTGGTAAAATCATCATTTTAACTGCATGAATTCGGCCAGCTAACAAAAGTGTAAGTGGATTCCATCTACAAAATAATTGCTTCATAAAATTCACTAAGGGAACCAAATTAGCTCTATAAAGGTCTCCATAATTTTTAGTGATGATAATACCTAAATATTTGAAAAAGTCCTTAACTTTAAAAGGAATGTCATCATATATAGAAGCAGAATCATTTAGAGGAAATAATTCACTTTTATTAAGGTTTAATTTATATGCTGAAAACATTCCAAATTCATTTAATAATTTCAATAAACTAGGAATAGTTTCTTCAGGATTCGAAACATAAACTAAGAGATCATCAGCATAAAGGGAAATCTTATGAATAGTCCCATTTATGGAAATTCCTTGAATATCTTTAGCTTCATGAAGTGCAGTAGCCAAAGGTTCCAACAACAAATTAAATAACAGGGGACTTAACGGACATCCTTGTCTCGTACCCCTTGAAAGTCGAAAAAAAGATCTACAATTATTAGTAATAACAGTGGCAATAGGGTTTTTTACATCACTCTAATCCACTTATTAAAATTAAAAAGTTTTAACTTATTAAAAAGTTCTAACTTTTTAACTGTCACTCATTCTTTGGGGCACACTTCTCTTTTCGTGGATGTCTGTTGTATACATTTCTCTGATATTAAATAGAATTATTGAACTATTTAACGCTCAATATGTCAAACATTGAAGTGGATGGGATACAGCAGCAGAAGACCGTGAATCTACACTCAATGGCCACTTTATTAGGTACAGGAGGTACCCAACCAAGTAGCCTCTGAGTGACTGTTCCATGGTTCTCTGGGGCAGTGCATTCCAAATGCACGAAGTTGTTTCATCTCAGACCGAATTGGTCAGCATTTTACAGCAGTCAACCTTCCTGAAGTTTGGCTGTCTATAATCATACAGTATATTGTTCTTGCCATGCATTAGACACAGGGCAAATTCTCATGGTCACTGGTGACCTTTTCCTGGTTCATAAGTAACCTGCTCCCCAGTACAGTTGAAGAGAAAGATAAAACTAAAAATCCAACCATGCAGGCGGCCTATAGGGTGATGAATTTGTAATTCATTGTAGGGTTATTTCATTTAATTGAGCCCACAAAATATATTTATGAGCAGAGAAACATCTTTTAACAGGGACTTGTTGCTCTCCGTCAATCACTGGGTGTCTCAGTGCAAGGGACATTGATTTCATTTAAGAAAGTTGCAGAGGATGGGAAAGCAATGACTTGGCAGAGGTTTTTGAAATTGTTAAAGGAATCTTAACGAGGTCGCTGCATGGAAGAAGGTGAAAGTGATATGACAGTCGCCAGTTGTGCGCCACAGTAGCGTAATGCTTAGTATGACAGTAATACAGCTCGGGGTGGGGGAGTTCAGAGTTCAAATACAACACTGTCTTAAGGAGTTGGTACATCCTCCCGTAAATGAGTGTGTTTCCTCTGAATGCTCTGATTTTCTCTCACATTCCAAAGACTTACCAACTACCAGGTTGGTTGAACATTGTAAATTTCCTGTGATTAGGCTGGGGTTAAATAGGTGGATTGCAGGGCAGTACAATTCATTGGGTCAGAAGGATCTGTTCCGCACACTTTCTAAACTTCAAAGTAAATTTTACTATCAAAGTACATATATGTCACCATATACATCCCTAAGATTCATTTTGTTGTGGGCATACTCAACAAATCTACAGAATAGTAACTATAACAGGATCAGTGAAAAGCTGCCCAACTAGGGTGTTCAACCGGTTTGTAGAAGACAGCAAACTGTGCAAATGTAAATATAAATAAATAGCAATAAATAACAAGAACGTGAGATGAAGATCCCTTGAAAGAGAGTCCATTGGTTGTGGGAACATTTCAGGGATGGGGCAAGTGATGTTATCCTTTTGGTTCAGGAGCCAAATGGTTGAGGGGCTGAAGATAGCTGGATTTTGCACATCCACGCTTGCATAATTCTACAGATGCCTGGTAGAAAGCATCCTGACAAGATGCATTACTGCTTGGCACGGAAACTGCACTGCAGCGCACAGGAAGGCTCGACAATGGGTGGTCAAAACTGCACAGCACATCGCCAGCACCAGACTACCTGCCATCAAGGGCAAATATAGAGAAAGTAGTCAGAAAAAGCCAGTAACATCATGAAGGATCCCACCCACCTTGCCACTCCTGTAAGGGAGGAGGTACATAGCACCCACACCAGGACCACCAGACTCAAAGACAGATACTTTCCCCAAGCAGTAAGGCTGATCAACACCTCCACCCTCTAACTTACCCGTTAGTCACCTTATGTACGGTCTAGTATCACCTAACGGACATACAATCAATCTACATGTATAAGTTATCTTATGTATTTCTATTTATTGAGCTTTTTATTATGATTGTGTTATGTAACTTTCGTGTTTTTTGTGCTGCTTTGGATCTGGAGTAACAATTATTTTGTCCTCCTTTACACTTTTATACAGGAACTAACATTAAACAAAATATTGAACAGCTTGCTTTCGAAAGCAACATACTCAAAATGCTGGAGGAACACAACATCATTGGAAATGTATAGACACTCGACGTTTTGGGCTGAGACCCTTCTTCAGGACTGATAAGGAAGTGGAAAGAAGCCAGAATAAAAAGTATATATTTATTGTGTTTTTTATTATTATTATGTTCTTTACCTTTTTTCTGTTTTTTTGTACTGCGTAGGATCCAGAGTAACAATTATTTAATTTTCCTTCACACTTGTGTGCAGGAAATGACATTAAGCAAACTTGAATTTCGAATTTCAATCAGCACCATACAGCAGTAAAGTTCTTTCATCTGCTAGAGAGGGAGAATGGATTCCTTTCCTGGTAAAGGAAATGGAGTCCAATTCTTCTCTGTTAAATATTGTTTTAATAAAAACCTGATTTTTAGAGGTCTTTGAGAGATCCAAAAGGTCTTTGGATCAGACATACGCTTCACCATGTTTTCTCATTCAGCCCTGTTATGAGTGTATCATGTCAAAGTCAATGTTCAAAGTAAATTTATGATCAAAGTATGTAATGTCACCACATACTACCTTGAGATTCATTTTCTTGTAGGCATTTACAGGAAAATAAAGAAATACAACAGAACTTATGAAGGTATTGTAAAGTGCCTGACATTAACGTGTGAAGAAGTAAAATGTCTACAGTTCGGATCTCCCCTCCGCTCTTCCTGCACTTAATCTGTGCGTCTGTCTCAAGAATTAAGGCACTTTTAACAGCCTCATAGCCCAAGGTTAAAATAATTGCTATCATATCTAGGGTTAGGGGATCAGACTCATGTTGCATAATTAATGTGGAATAATATTCTCTCAGTTTACTGAACTGTGATGAAGTGAAATATGTTTATCCAGACTATCTTCACTCCATGGTGGTTTGCCAACTGGAGCTGGGGAAAGGAACATCAGTTACTTCTTGACTTGATCTACGATGCTTTTAACTAAAGAATCAGGTGCTCTGTTGGCTTTTGAATTCTCCCCTTGCAATTTGTTTGGCCTTCTTCGTTTGAAACCTTTTGGAACTAAACTGTGTGAAGTGCTAGACAACAAGATCAATCTTAAAGCGTGCATCTTGAACATAGAACATAGAACGTCTAATCCACATGAACCAATGAAGAAGGAGAGAACTTGTATTTCTTTATCTCTGGAAGTGTGAAGTATTTCTGAAGTGTAATCATTTTTCTCAAGTTGGAAGAACAGACGTCTGCTTGTGAGCCTCAGTTTCCCACAGACAGCCTCGTGTTGGTTTTCTGTTTGTTGAGGGCTAAGTGCTGACTGAAAGAAGAGGGCAAACTCAGATAAAGAGAGGTGGTCTTGGCCCGAAGCATCGGCTATTCATTTCCCTCTGAGGGCAGATTGCAATTCTCATTTGAAAGGCTGCTCCTGTAAGAGTCCAATACTGACACCACTGCCACTTAAAAGCAGGGTTAACCATTCAGGACAACCATTCATCAGATCTGGTCACCACCCAAAAGGTTACCTCAATTTATCCCTCAACAGATGTTGCCTGATGTGCCCACTATTCTCTTTATATCTTATCAGTCCTCATTTTCAGCACCTTTAGTATTTTGTTTCTGGACCACACCAGAATCCGACTAAGGGGCCGAATGGCCTACTCCTGCTTTTCTTACGTTCTTACGTCATGTTATTTTTAGCATTATCCACATTTTGCAGTCGAGAGTAGCAGTTAATACCTGGATCCATCCACATTGCTATTTGTGGGCTCTTGCAAGAATACAAAATTGATTGCCACGTTTTTCTTATACTGGAACAGCGATTACTCAAAAATCAAAGTCAAAGTAAACTTATTAATAATGTACGTACGTGTTACCATATACTACCTTAATATTCATTTTCTTGCAGGCATTTACAGGAAAATCAACGTTTTTGTTTGCAAAGCCCTAAAAGGAAAGAGAAAGGTGCTAGGGTGAGTGAGTTGTGTGCATGCTATGTTGACACCAGAAGTGTGGTGACATTCGCAGCTCTCGTGCTGAATGCCCCTCAGCACAAACCTCGGACTGCTTTGGTCTGCACCTATTGTCTATTGTCTATTGTCTATTGTCATTGACGCAATTCACTCTATGTTTTAATGTACATGTGGCAAATAAAGTTAATCTTTCATCTTTAATCTTTAATCTATAAGGATGCAGATCTTGCCTTAACTCAAGATGTTCCATCCTCCCTAACCAAAGGCACATTAAGATCAGTTATAGGAACGGAACCTTGTTATGTTTTGTAACTCCAGAAACCAATCGGAAGAAAAACACGGGAGCCGGGAAAATCGCGTACTTAGTTTTTTTCTTTAGTGAGGCACTCACATATGACAAACATGAGAGAGTCTGCAGATGCTGGAAATCCAAAGCAACCCACACACACAACTCAGAACAGGCAGCATCGATGGAAAAGAATAAAGAGTTGACGTTTCAGTCCTGATGAAGGTCTCAGCCCAAGATATCAACTGTTTACTCTTTTCCATAGAAGCTGCCTGGCCTGTTGAGTTCCTCCTGCATTTTGTGTGTGTTGCTTTCATATAATGTCGTGGCATAATGACGTATGCTATTCAAAGTTCAAAAATTCAAAGTCAAAGTAAAATTTATTATCAGAGTCCATACATGTCACCACATACAACACTGAGAATCTTTTTCTGCGGGCATGCCTAGCAAATCTTTAGGTCAGGAGCTGTGAACAGGATCAAAAGACAACAAACTGTGCAAATCAGATATAAATAAATAGCAATAAATAACGAGCACGAAATAACAAGATAAAAGAGTCCTTAAATGAGTGTCGTTATCCCCTTTTGTTTCACAGCCTAGTGCTGCATCTCCTGAGACATTTGTATCTCCTACCTGAAGGCAGCAGTGAGAAAAGTTCATGGGCTGGGTGGTGAGGACCTTTGGTGATGGATGCTGCTTTTCCACGGCAATGTTTCGTGTAGATGTGTTCATTGGTTGGGAGGGTTTTACCCGTGACGTACTGGGCCGAATCCATTCTCTTTTCTAGGATTTTATGCTCAAAGTCATTGATGTTCCCATCACGTATTTCCTGCGTATAACCCATAACGAATTATGTAAACAACCAAAGAATCTTAATCAAATGATGTATTACAATATTGCAACTATAATTGAAATATTAACTGCATAACAGGCCTCATCTAAATTGAGATCAATCAGCCTAACCTAATTTACAATGTCGAGCCTTTAGGCAGGTTTGATGAGTGCTTTATTTCCTCTCTGTCACCTTCTATTCCTATTTCTGACGGGAAACTACCGATGACTTGGGGCCTTTTAAGAAGAAGAGGTGGGGAGATAGAGGACACATGGAACATATCTCCAGTGCTGGTACACATCATGGGCCAAGTGGAAAGAAAAATTATTTTTAGACACAGTGCAAAATTTACCAGCAAGGTCCTCAGAGAGTTAAGGGGATCGGGCAGATGGATATTTGGCAGCTGAAGCACTGAGTATTAATTGCAGGATGAAGCCTGCCTGTGGGACTTCAGCAAATACTTAAAACTCCAATAGCCTTCAAGCTGCTTACATTTCTTGATATTCTCAAATCCCCATACAGCTGTGGCATTCTTGCCATTAATATTACCTGTTAACTAGGGCCTGTCAAATAAAAGTTGTACGCAAATATCCTAGTACATGGAGGTGTTAAACAGGAAAGTTACTGCACAGCATGACATCAGTGTCTGATACTGTAGCCATCTGGGCCCAGATTGTCGGCACTGACTGCAATGGAGTTTGTTTATCCTCGTCATACGGAAGAACTGAAGGGATTGAAATGCTTCGTGTGTCCTGGGTAAAGTTTTATTTCTTCATATATGCCCTCCGCTGTGGAAGTTCACGTATTTTATATGGGCAAAAGCACTGCAGATGACTCAAAGCAGTATACATCCTGAACAAAGGAGAGAAGAAAGCTGGTGCTGGCCAGAGCGAAAAGAGAGAGAAGTGGCAGCTGGTATATTACTGAGGGAGAGAGTCACCCGCCTCCTCGCTCACCAGCTCCATTCATGCAGCCCGCTCCCAGACTGGAATTAATGGACTGAAGTCTGCATGTTCAGTCGGAAGTCCAGAAGTCATAGCCCAACGGCCAAGGCCTGAAAGCCTGCCCTAGAGCTGGAGGACTGACCATGCGTGTGGGAGGAAGGGAGGGTGACAGAGGGGAAAGGGGCTTATTTTGTTGCTTGTTGTGGCATTCCCCTGGGAGGTCATCCCCCACAACGATATCCAAAAGGGTATACATATTATTAAAGGGAATGGCCACAAGAGTGCTCTGCGCTAACTGCCTATTCACATTTCTATTTCTCCTGACAGTTACCCAGCTACCTGCTCCTGCAACACAGGGGTGACTACTTCCTTGTAACTCTGATCAATGATCGCCTTACTCTCCCGAATAAGCCAAAGTTCATCCAGCTTCCACGCTAGGTTCCTAACATGGTCTTCAAGGAGCTGCAACTGGATGTACTTCATGCAGATATAGTTCTCTGGGAGACTCTGGGTCTCCCAGAACTCCAACATCCAGCATGAAGAGCAAACAATGGCCATTTATATTACACTAAGTACCCCTGACACAGTAAGGAAAAAAGGGAATCTTAACAGAAACTTACCCAGAGCCAACGCCTCTTCCGAGCCGAAGCTCCCTTTGAGCCGAACATCGTCCTGGTATCTACCCTGTATCTAAACTCACTGCCTGTCTACACTAACCTGTTCCATGTCTTTATTCTATTTATTTATTGACATATGGTGAAGAATAGGCCCTTCTGGCCTTTTGAGCCACACCACCCAACAATTCTAGCCTAATCACGGGCACGTGGCCAAGTGGTTAAGGCATTCGACTAGTGACCTGAAGGTTGTGAGTTCGAGCCCCAGCCAAGGCAGTGTGTTGTGTCCTTGAGCAAGGCACTTAACCACACATTGCTCTGCGATGACTCTGGTGCCAAGCTGTATCGGCCCTTGCCCTTCCCTTGGACAACATCGGTGTCGTGGAGAGGGGAGACTTGCAGCATGGGCAGCTGCTGTTCTTCCATACAACCTTGCCCAGGCCTGCACCCTGGAGAGTGAAGACTTTCCAGGCGCAGATCCATGGTCTCGTAAGACTAACGGATGCCTTAAATCACTGGACAATTTGCAATGGCCAATTAACCTAGTGACCAGTATGCCTTTGGAATGTGGGAGGATAGTGGAGCACCCAGAGGAAACCCACCCAGTCACCGGGAGAACATACAAACACCTTACAGGTAGCAACAGGAATTGAACACCGGTCGCTAGTACTGCAAAGCTTTGTGCTAACCACTATGCCACTGTGGCACCTCATAGAGGACTGGGAAGTGTACACTGACATGGGGTGGTTGGCATCACTCGTTCAAAAGCTTTCCTGTTAATCGTGAAACAAAATAGTTAAACCAACCACTTTTGATTCTATTCCAAGGAACAGTGCCTCCAACGCCACAGTGAGTCAGCCATAACGCTGGAGAACCCCAGCAAGAAGAGTTCCGAAGCTGAAACTGACTCATTTGAGAGGAGTCATGGCGGGGTTCTTTCAAGGCTTGCTGAGCTGAATGCAGAGTTGCTGTTTCTCTGATTTGGAGCTTAACACGAAGGGTCAGAATCTCAAAATAATGATTCTGACATTCCGGAGAAAGATGAGAAGACATTTATTCTTCCTTTGGGTAGTGATCATTTGGTTTTCAGATATTAAGAGAATCGAGAAAGATGGGGATGGTGCAAGAAAGTAGTTGGTGGTCAATAGGTTTTCAGATATTAAGGGAATCAAGAGACATGCAATCAGTGTAAGAAAGTGGGTTGTGGCCAATAGGTTTTCTATTTTTCCGAGAATCTAGGTTTATGGAATCATTGCAAGAGTATGTTATAGAGATCAAGGATCAGTGATGATATTATGAGTAATGGAGCAAGTGGAATGGGTTGGATACCTACTATTGCTTGTATTTCTAATGCTCTTATGTTCTTATTCAAACCAGCCATAATCTTGCAGATCTCTAATAAGTCTTCCCCAACTTCATTTTCTTCAAGGAGAACAAACACAGCTTTGTTTGCCTAACCATGTAACTAAAATCTCTCATCATTGGAGTCATTCCAGTAAAACTCTTTTTCTTCCCTCTCAAACGCCTTCTTTCAGTGTGGCACACAGACTCAATACTGTATTTATGGCTGAACCAGAGTTTACCCTCTCACCCCTTCTCACCTGCCCATCACCTCCCTCTGGTTCCCTTCCTACTTCCCTTTCTTCTATAGTCCACTGTCCTCTCCTATTAGTCTCTTTCCCCTTCAACCCTTTAATTCTTTCACCTATCCACTCTCAGCTTCTTATTTCATCCGCCACCACCCACCCACCTTCCCCCTTACTTGGTCTCACCTATCACCTACCATCTTGTACTCCTTCCCGTCCCCTATCTGATTATTCCGGCTTCTTCCCCCTCCTTTCCAGTACTAATGAAGTATCCTAACCTGAAATGTTGACTGTTTATTCCCCTGCATAGCCTGCTGAGTTCCTCAGCATTGTGTGTATGCTCTTTAAGATTTCCAGCATCTGTAGAATCTCTTCAGTTTTTGAAGAAAACTTGATTGTTTGGGGAAAAAAAATACAGAATTTCGTCTGTCTGAATACTGGGTAAGCTGAAAACATTGAGAAGTTATTTTATTTTGTGTGTGTTGCCCAAGATTTCTGCAGAATCTCTTACGTTTATGAAAGCTTTGTTGTTGGACACTATTAGAGATTCCATTCCATCTGATGACCAATGTCCAAAGTTGTTGTCTGTGGACATGCCTGGCATCTTCCCCCCGTCCTTTTCAGTCCCAAAGAAGAGAATCAGTCTGAAATGTTGACTATCTATTCATTACCATAGATGCTTCCTGACCTGCCGAGCTCCTCCAGCATTTTGTGTGTGTAGCGTGGACATCCATTCCAACGTCCCTTTATCCTTCAACAATGCACAATACCTTTACAATTATTGTACATTCTTTTATCTTTTTCACAGCTCCATTAACAATGGATTTTAAATTCCATTGACCACTTTGCTGCTCAACCAGACATATCATTTATATCTTATTTAAGTCTTGAGTAAAATCTTGTTGAACAGAAAGGATAGTTCCTTTAAAATCTCCTGATCTTTCCAAGGCTGCTTAAGTATAAATCAACTTACTTAAATTTAGCAGAGAAAGAAGGGGCTGATTATTAATTGGTTTGAAAATGACAAAGGTGTATACTGCCTCATGTGGATGATTCCTAACAACTGAAAACTTCAGTTTCCTCTCTGAGTTTAAGAGAATGATCTTGGGAATGAAAAAGTTAATATACGGGGAGCATTTGATGGCTCTGAGTCTGTACTCACTGGAGTTTAGAAGAATGAAGGGAGGATCTCATTTAAACCTATTGAATATTGAAAAGCCTAAATAGATTGGACATAAAGAGGATATTTCCTATAATTGAGGAGTCTAGGACCAGAGAGCACAGCCTCAGAACAAAGGGATATCCTTTTAGAATAGAGAGGAGGAGGAATTTATTTGGTCAGATGGTGATTTATCTGTGGAATGTATTGCCATGGATGGCTATGGAGGCCAAGCCATTGGATAGGTTGAAAGCGAAGTTTGCTAGATTCTTGATTCATAAAAGCCTCAACGGATACAGGAGAAGAATGGAGTTGAGAGGGATAATTAATCAACCATGATAGAATGGCAAAGAAGACTCAATGGGCCAAATAGCCTAATTCTGCTCCTACTGTATGTCTTTTGGTCTTTAATTCTCTCATGCCAGTTATCTGGACAACAGCCTCAACCACTTCTGATTTCCCTCATAGTTTATGACACAACTGGGTATAGTGTGGAACAGAAAATAAACCAGGCACAGTCAACACTTCATCTCTAAAGATCTGGGCTTGCTTTCAATGAAAATAAAAGGGAATAGATGATAGCTTGACATTAACCCAGTGGAGTGTGTTATTGATTAACAGGTCTCAAGGTGAAAGGAAGCTAGACGATCTGCAATGCTGACATTCTATTTGTCTCTCTGAGGTGAGTTTCCAAAAACAGACCATCATCCTGCTCTTCCAGTTCCATAACTGGGGTGACAAGGTAGCCTCATGGTTAGCACAAGGCATGACAGTGCCAAACGGGTGCTTCAGTTTCCTCTCACATATCAAAAACGTACGGGTTAGTGTTAGAAATCCGTGGGCGTGCTATGTTGGCACCAGAAGCATGGCAACACTTGAGGGTTGTCCCCCCCCCCACGCACACCTTCTGACTGTATGTTTCATTATTGTTTCAATGTATATATGAAAAAGAAAGCTAATCTTTAATCCTTATGAATTTTCTGAGCCACAAAATGATGTTAGCTGGTAAATGGAAAACTGGAAAATAGAAAAGGAAAAAAAAAGGCCAAATGAAAAAAATCTAAAATCCAGAAAGATTTCTTTAAAGATCTCCTCTCATCTTGAGGCCCATTAATCAATAATGCTCCACACTTAGTAGGTGTCAAAGAATGATATATCCTTTTACTCCACTTGTAAGAAAATCCAGATCTTTGGACAAAGTTTATTTCAAACTCCAAACCATCCCCATGTGTGTCATAAACAACTGTGTAGAGAATCAAATTGAATTCAGCCCATTGTGCAGATAACAACATCAGGCAGAAGAGCAGGAGGTATTGGTAATGACCTACAACACACCTCCCTGAGCCCCATGTTAAATAATAATCAGTCTCTTCCCTCTCCACTGAACTTAAAGGAGCAGAATTATTGCTTAATCTGCCTTGGGTAGGTCCGTAAACTTCTACAGAGGCATTTCTTCTACTCATGAAGTTTCTACTCAACCTTAAAACTTCAAGAAAGTATACGTGGGCAGAAAAACTACAAATGGAATTCAATCCAGAGAGTGAGAGTCAATGCACTGGGGAATGGAACAGGTTAGAGTATACAACAGATGGAAGTTTCAAGGTTCAAGATTCAAGATTGTTTCATGTCATTTCCTGTGTACACATGTAAAGGAAAACAAAATAATTGTTCCTCTGGATCCAAAACAGCACAAAAAACTACAAAAGATAAAAAAAACATAATAATAATAATTCAAAAATGACAATAACTATAAATACATAAGATTTATTATCAGAGTACATACACACCACCACATACAACCTTGAGATTCTTTTTCTATAGGCATACTTAGCAAATCTATAGAACAGTAACTGTAAGCTGTAAACAAACTGCAAATGCAGATATAAAATAAATAAGTAGCAATAAATAACAAGCATGAAACAACAATAAAGCATCCATCAATATAACAATAAATCAGAGTCCTTAAATCGAGTGTAGTTATCCCTTTTTGTTCAAGAGTCTGATGGTTGAGGGTTCATAACTTTTCATGAACTTGTTGGAGTGAGTCCTGAGGCTCTTGTACCTTCTACCTGATGGCAGCAACGAGAAAATTCATGGCCTGGGTGGTGAGGATCTCTGATGATGGATGCTGCTTTTCCATGACAACATTTCATGTAGATGTGCTCAAAGGTTGAGAGGGCTTTACCTGTGATGTACTAGTCCGAATCCACTACCTTTTTATATTTATGGTGCTATTTTTAGATTGATTGTATGTCCATAAACTGACACTAGGCACAGGAGTGTCTGTACATAAGGTGACTGACAGGAAATGATAAAGTAGCGGTGGATGGGGTGTGGAGGGATGGGATAGTGGGTGGAGCTGTTGAATGGCCTTACTGTTAACCTCCTCCCTGATGGGAGTCGGACAAACAGTCCATGAGCTGGATGGGTAGATCCTTCATGAAGTTACTGGCCCTTTCCCAGAACCTTTCTGTAGGAGTGCAGGATGCTGCCAGTAATGTGCTGGGCAGCATCGACTACCCGTTGTAAAGACTTCCTGTCTGCTGCAGTGCAGTTTCCGTACCTAGCAGTGATGCAGCTCGTTCGGATGCTTCTAGCTGTACGTCTGTATAATGATGTGAGTGTAGATGTGCAAAGTCCAGCTCTCTTCAGCCTCCTCAAAAAGTAGAGCCATTGGTGAGCTTTCCTGATTGTGTAGGATGCGTTTCGGGTTCATGGGAGGTTGTGTGAGATATGCACTACCAGGAGATGGCAACTACTTGAAGTTTCCACTGCTGTGCCATCGAAGTAAAGTGGGACGTGAGTGGTGTGAGTTCTCCAAGAGTCAATAACCATCTCCTTTGTCTTGTTGACATTAGGAAGAAGTTATTTGCCTGGCACCAGGCCTCAAGCTCTTCCACCTCCTCTCTGTAGGCTGTCTCAGCATTGTTGGTAATGAACCCACCACTGTCATGTCATTGGTGAACTTGACAATGTGATTACTTGGGTGTTTGGCCGTGCACTCATGTGTGTGCAGAGTGTATAGCAATTGGCTTAGCACATAGTCCTGTGGGGCATCGGTGTTGAGCCTGATGGAGCAGTTGTGCATCCTCACTATCTGTGGTCTGTTTGTTAGGAAGTCCAACACCCAATTGGACCTGGGATATTATCTGTCCTGGCCCTCACATGGAGGCTGACTCTCTGAAGGATATTAAGTGGTGGTGTCAGAATAAAGGACTCTTTAAGTTCCACAGACATACCGTGGACAGCATTCTAACAGGCTGCATCACTGGTCTTGTAGGAGGGGGGCGGGCCACTGTACAGGATTGAAGTAAGCTGCAGGGAGTTGTAAAATTAGTCCACTCCATCATGGGCACTAGCTTCTGTAGTATTCAAGATATCTTCAAGAAGCGAGGCCTCAAAAAGGCACCATCCATCATGAAGAATCCCCACCGCTCAGGACCTGCTCTCTTCACATTGTTACCATTGGCAAGGAGGTGCAGAAGCCTGAAGGCACACACTCAGTGATTCAGAAACAGTTTCTTCCTCTCTGCCATCCAATTTCTGAATGGACGTTGAACCCATGAACACTACCTTACGGCTTTTTATTTCTTTTTTTGCACCACTTATTTAATTTAAATATATATATACCTTCATAATTCACAATTGTTTTCTATATTATCATGTATCGCATTGGACTGCAGCCGCAAAGTTAACAAATTTCACAACATATGCTGGTGATATTAAACGAATTCCGATTCTGAAGTTTACTGATTCTAAAAGGAAGCAGGATAAATCAATAAACTGATTAAAATGGCATATGTGATGCTTTTCTTTGTTAGTTGAAGCACACAGTAGAACATAAAATACATGAGGTTATGCTAGAACTGTATAAAATACTAGTTAGACCAGGGCTGGAGTACTGAACACAGTTTTGCAAGGATTGGAAAACTCTGGTTAAGAGGAAAGGCCTGATTGTTGCCTTTGAAGGAAAACATTGAACAAATATATAAAGTTTATAGCATGGGGAGCTATTTCCTTTATCAGAGGGTTCAAAAACCAAGGGACTGAGAAGGTTGGTGAAGGAAGGCGTAAAGGAATATGATTTCACCCACAGGGTGGTGAGGATTCGGGATTCTCAGCTTGGAGCGAAAATGTTCATAGTTAAAAGAGAAATTTATTTTGTGCCTTTGAAGAGGCAGTGATGCAAAGTGGAATTTGTCTGCAAAGACTTTTTTCCAGTGAGCATAGATAAGGTGAGATGAAAGGTTCCCATCACTTTCAACAATATTCTATGACTTCTGAAATTGCTTTCCCCATACACCTTTCCCCAGGCAAAAACGGTATATAAACATAATTTATTGTCCTTCAGTCTCAAAATGAGAACATCTTTGAACAGAATCTTTACAATACTGAGCCATTGTTTAAGGTTTCAACAGCTTTGAGAAAAAACCTTTTGTATCTAATGAGCTAATAGAACTTCGAATGCTTTGCCTGCTGTGACTTTGGATACAGATTCAACAATAGCCTTCAAACAGGACTGAGGTAAATTCTAAACAATGCTGAAGGCAGAATTATCCATTAATTTAATTGCTCCTCCTTTGATGCCACCCCTTCCATTTTCCAGGCTCTACGTTCTGGAAATCTTTCTCCTTTCCTATCCATGTTCCTGTCCAAATGCCTCTTAAATGTTGTAGCTGCACCCACTTCTGCCACTTCGTCTGTCAGCTTGTTCCATACAGTCACCATCCTCTGAGTAGGAATGTTGCCCTTCAGGTCTTCTCTCTCCCCTCTCACCTTAACCAACATTTGGGGACCCCTATTGGGGTAAAAAACTGTGACCATTCACTTTATGTGTGCAGCTCATGATTTTATAAATCTGTATAAGGACGTCCCTCAGCCTCCTGTACTTGAGGGAAAAATATCACATTAGTCATAGAGTCATAGAACACTACAGCATAGAAACAGGGACTGTGGCCCATCTAATCCATGATGAACGCTTATTCTGCCTAGTCTGATCAACCCACACCTAGACTAGCCCTCCATACTCCTCCCATCCATGTAATTATCCAAATTTCAATCTTATTGATAGCTTTCCTGTAGGTAGGTGAGCAGAGCTGCGCACAGTTCTCCACATTAAACCTCATCCAGGGTACTGAAAGAAATGGCAGAAGTTATAGTAGAGGCTTTGGTCATGATTTACCCAAAATTCTCTTGACTCCAGGCAGGTCCTGCCGGATTGGAAGACAGCGAATGTCACGCCACTGTTCAAAAAAGGATAGAAACATAGAAACATAGAAAATAGGTGCAGGAGTAGGCCATTCGGCCCTTCGAGCCTGCACTGCCATTTATTATGATCATGGCTGATCATCCAACTCAGAACCCCCCCCCCAGCCTTCCCTCCATACCCCCTGACCCCCGTAGCCACAAGGGCCATATCTAACTCCCTCTTAAATATAGCCAATGAACTGGCCTCAACAGTTTCCTGTGGCAGAGAATTCCACAGATTCACCACTAGCTGTGTGAAGAAGTTTTTCCTAATCTCGGTCCTAAAAGGCTTCCCCTCTATCATCAAACTGTGACCCCTCGTTCTGGACTTCCCCAACATCGGGAACAATCTTCCTGCATCTAGCCTGTCCAATCCCTTTAGGATCTTATACGTTTCAATCAGATCCCCCCTCAATCTTCTAAATTCCAACGAGTACAAGCCCAGTTCATCCAGTCTTTCTTCATATGAAAGTCCTGCCAGCCCAGGAATCAATCTGGTGAACCTTCTTTGTACTCCCTCTATGGCAAAGATGTCTTTCCTCAGATTAGGGGACCAAAACTGCACACAATACTCCAGGTGTGGTCTCACCAAGGCCTTGTACAACTGCAGTAGTACCTCCCTGCTCCTGTACTCGAATCCTCTCGTTATAAATGCCAGCATACCATTCGCCTTTTTCACCGCCTGCTGTACCTGCATGCCCACTTTCAATGACTGGTGTTTAATGACACCCAGGTCTCGTTGCACCTCCCCTTTTCCTAATCGGCCACCATTCAGATAATAATCTCACCCAACCTATCCAAGTCACTCTGCATCCTCTTAGCATCCTCCTCACAGCTAACACTGCCACCCAGCTTCGTGTCATCTGCAAACTTGGAGATGCTGCATTTAATTCCCTCATCCAAGTCATTAATACATATTGTAAACAACTGGGGTCCCAGCACTGAGCCTTGCGGTACCCCACTAGTCACCGCTTGCCATTCTGAAAAGGTCCCGTTTATTCCCACTCTTTGCTTCCTGTCTGCTAACCAATTCTCCATCCACACCAATACCTTACCCCCAATACCGTGTGCTTTAAGTTTGCACACTAATCTCCTGTGTGGGACCCTGTCAAAAGCCTTTTGAAAATCCAAATATACCACATCCACTGGTTCTCCCCTATCCACTCTACTAGTTACATCCTCAAAAAATTCTATGAGATTCGTCAGACATGATTTTCCTTTCACAAATCCATGCTGACTTTGTCCGATGATTTCACCGCTTTCCAAATGTGCTGTTATCACATCTTTGATAACTGACTCCAGCAGTTTCCCCACCACCAACGTTAGGCTAACCGGTCTATAATTCCCCGGTTTCTCTCTCCCTCCTTTTTTAAAAAATGGGGTTACGTTAGCCACCCTCCAATCCTCAGGAACTAGTCCAGAATCTAACAAGTTTTGAAAAATTATCACTAATGCATCCACTATTTCTTGGGCTACTTCCTTAAGCACGCTAGGATGCAGACCATCTGGCCCTGGGGATTTATCTGCCTTCAATCCCTTCAATTTACCTAACACCACTTCCCTACTAACATGTATTTCGCTTAGTTCCTCCATCTCACTGGACCCTCTGTCCCCTATTATTTCTGGATGATTATTTATGTCCTCCTTAGTGAAGACAGAACCAAAGTAATTATTCAATTGGTCTGCCATGTCCTTGCTCCCCATAATCAATTCACTTGTTTCTGTCTGTAGGGGACCTACATTTGTCTTTACCAGTCTTTTCCTTTTTACATATCTATAAAAGCTTTTACAGTCAGTTTTTATGTTCCCTGCCAGTTTTCTCTCATAATCTTTTTTCCCCTTCCTAATTAAGCCCTTTGTCCTCCTCTGCTGAACTCTGAATTTCTCCCAGTCCTCAGGTGAGCCACTTTCTCTGGCTAATTTGTATGCTTCTTCCTTGGAATTGATACTATCCCTAATTTCTCTTGTCAGCCACGGGTGCACTACCTTCCTTGATTTATTCTTTTGCCAAACTGGGATGAACAATTGTTGTAGTTCATCCATGCAACCTTTAAATGCTTGCCATTGCATATCCACCGTCAATCCTTTAAGTGTCATTTGCCAGTCTATCTTAGCTAATTCACGTCTCATACCTTCAAAGTTACCCCTCTTTAAGTTCAGAACCTTTGTTTCTGAATTAACTATGTCATTCTCCATCTTAATGAAGAATTCCACCATATTTTGGTCACTCTTACCCAAGGGGCCTCTCACGACAAGATTGCTAATTAACCCTTCCTCATTGCTCAAAACCCAGTCCAGAATAGCCTGCTTTCTAGTTGGTTCCTCGACATGTTGGTTCAAAAAACCATCCCGCATACATTCCAAGAAATCCTCTTCCTCAGCACCTTTACCAATTTGGTTCACCCAATCTACATGTAGATTGAAGTCACCCATTATAACTGCTGTTCCTTTATTGCACACATTTCTAATTTCCTGTTTAATACCATCTCCGACCTCACTACTACTGTTAGGTGGCCTGTACACAACTCCCACCAGCGTTTTCTGCCCCTTAGTGTTACGCAGCTCTACCCATATGGATTCCACATCTTCCCGGCTTATGTTCTTCCTTTCTATTGCGTTAATCTCTTCTTTAACCAGCAACGCCACCCCACCTCCCCTTCCTTCATGTCTATCCCTCCTGAATATTGAATATCCCTGAACGTTGAGCTCCCATCCTTGGTCACCCTGGAGCCATGTCTCTGTGATCCCAACTATATCATAATCATTAATAACAATCTGCACTTTCAATTCATCCACCTTATTACGAATGCTCCTTGCATTGACACACAAAGCCTTCAGGCGCTCTTTTACAACTCTCTTAGCCCTTATACAATTATGTTGAAAAGTGGCCCTTTTTAATGCTTGCCCTGGATTTGTCGGCCTGCCACTTTTACTTTTCTCCTTAGTACTTTTTGCTTCTACCCTCACTTTACACCCCTCTGTCTCTCTGCACTGGTTCCCATCCCCCTTGTAGACACAAGGCAGGTAACTTCTTTCCAACTGTGATAAGATTGCTGAACGGAACCTGACCCGGATCTGGTCTGTATCCTCCAAATATCCGGACCTGCCTCTCGGTTTTTTTGCACTACCTTACTTTCCATTTTTCTATTTTCTATTTATGATTCTTAATTTAAATTTTTAATATTTACTATCGATTTGTAATCCAGGGAGCGGGAAGCACATAATCAAATATCGCTGTGATGATTGCACGTTCTAGTATCAATTGTTTGGCGACAATGAAGTATAAAGTATAAAGTATAGGCCAGTTAGTTTAATATCTGTCGTTGGGAAAATGCTCGAAGCTATCATTAAAGAAGAAATAGCAAGGCATCTGGAAAGAAATGGATCCATCAGGTAGACACAGCTTGTGTTCAGCAAAGGCAGGTCTTGTATGACAAACTTACTGGAGTTCTTTGAGGATATAACAAGCACAGTGGATAGAGGGGAACAGATGGATGTTATTTACTTGGATTTCCAGAAGGCGTTCGATAAGGTGCCACGTAAAAGACTTCCCCATAAGATAAGGATATATAGGGTTGGGGGTGATGTATTAGCATGGATAGAGGAATGGTTAACTAATAGAAAGCAAAGAGTTGGTATACATGGGTGTTACTCTGGTTGGCAATCGGTGGTGTGTGGTGTGCCACAGGGGTCAGTGCTGGGACCACAACTGTTCACATATACATTAACGACCTGGAAGAGGGGACCGAGTGTAGTGTATCTAAGTTTGCTGATGATATTATATTGAGTGGAAAAGCAAATTGTGCAGAAGATACGGAGAGTCTGCAGAAAGATATAGATAGGTGAAGTGAGTGGGCAAGAGTCTGGCGATGTTGGTAAATGCAAGATCAACCACTTTGGAAGAAAAAATGAAAGAGCAGATTATTATTTAAATGGCAAAAAATTGCAGCATGCTGCAGTGCAGAGGGATTTGGGGGTGCTTGTGCATGAATCAAAAAGGTTGGTTTGCAGGTGCAGCAGGCTGTCAAGAAGGCAAATGGAATGTTGGCCTTCATTGCTAGTGTTTTGAATTTAAGAGCAGTGATATTATGCTGCAACTGTACAGGGTACTGGTAAGGCTGCATCTGGAGTACTGCATGCAGTTCTGGTCTCTTTACTTGAGGGAGGATA
This sequence comes from Mobula hypostoma, assembly GCF_963921235.1. Taxonomy (NCBI): domain Eukaryota; kingdom Metazoa; phylum Chordata; class Chondrichthyes; order Myliobatiformes; family Myliobatidae; genus Mobula; species Mobula hypostoma. Next base: position 85,733,338 of record NC_086109.1, read on the forward strand.
TACTGGCGTTGGAGGTGGTGCAGAGGAGGTTCACCAGGTTGAATCCAGAGATGAGGGGGTCAGACTATGAGGAGAGATCGAGTTGTCTGAGACTGTACTCACTGGAATTTAGAAGAATGAGAGGAGATCTTATAGAAACATGCAAAATTATGAAAGGGATATATAAGACAGAGGCAGGAAAGTTGTTTCCACTGATAGATGAAACTAGAACTGGGGGGCATAGCCTCAAAATTTGGGGGAGTAAATTTAGGACGGAGATGAGGAGGAAGTGTTTTTCCCAGAGAGTGGTGAATCTGTGGAATTCTCTGCCCAAAGAAGCAGTGGAGGCTACCTCAGTAGATATAAGGTTGGATAGATTTTTGCCTAGTAGGGGAATTAGGGGTAATGGGGAGAAAGCAGGTAGGTGATGAGTCCATGGCCAAATCAGCCATGATTTTATTGAATGGTGGTGCAGGCTCGATTGGCCAGATGGTTTACTTCTGCTTCTATTTCTTATGTTCTTATGTTCTAAATAAGTTCAACATAACGTACCAACTTCTGTAGTCAATACTTTGATTTATAAAGGCCAATGTGTCAATGCTCACTTTACAGCCCTATCTACCAGATGCCATTTTCAAGGAATTATAGATCTTCATTCCCAAATCGCTTTGTTCTACAGCACTCCTCGGTGCCCTACCTTTCATTATGTAAGACCCACCCCGACTGGTTCTCCCAAAGTGCAACACCTCACACTTACCTGCATTAAATTCCACCTGCCATTTTCCCGCCCATTTTTCCAGCCTCTCTAAAAGCACAAGCTTTCCAGCCCCACTAACATCATAGCATAACTTTTTTTCATAATTCTTAATTCCTTGATCATTTCCCTTTTGAGGGCTCTGGAACATCCCAACAATGTTTAAGGCAGTTGTTATGGAAAAGGAGAAAGTGTGTGGGAACGGGACTAATTATCAGGTTTAATATCATTGGCATGTGTCGTGAAATTTGTTGTTTTGCGGCAGTAGTACATTGCAATACATAATAATAAAAACTAAAATACAATAAGTATATATATAGAAAGTAGCATTAAATAAAATTAAATTAAGTAGATAGTTCAGAAAGAGAGGAAAAGAAATACTGACTTATTGTTCATGGGTTCATTGTCCATTCAAACTCTGATGGCAGAGAGGAAGAAGCCGTTCCTGAGTCATTGAGCATGTGTCTTCAGGCTCCTCCACCTCCTCCTTGATGATAGTAATGAGAAGAATTCATGTCCTGGGTGGTGGGCATCCTTAATGATGACTGCTGCCTTTTGAGGGTTTCCTGGCTGCTAGGGAGGTTAGAGCCTATGATGGAGCTGACTGAGTTTAGCAACCAGTTAGAATGCTCTCCATGATATATCTATAGAAATTTGAACGTATCTTTGGTGACATACCAATTCTCCTCAAACTCTTGATGAAATATAGCTCCTGTCATGTCTTCTTTGTAGCTGAATCAATGCGTTGGACCCAGGATAGATCCCTAGAAATGTTGACACGCAGGAACATGAAATTGCTCCCCCTTTCCACTTCTATGAGGAGTGATGTGTGTTTCCTCGACTTACCCTTCCTGAAGTCAACAATCAATTCCTTGGTCTTACTGATGTTGAGTGCAAGGTTGTTGCTGTAACACCACTCAACCAGCTGACCTACAGTATCTTGCCCTTGCACACCACCTTGTCACCATCTGAAATTCAGACAACAATAGTTGTATCATCAGCAAACTTATAGATGATGCTTGAGCTGTGCCTGGCCACACAATTGTGGGTGTAGAGGGAGTAGAGTAGTGGGCTAAGAACGCATCCTTGAGGAGCACCAATGTCAATTATCAGCGAGGAGGAGATGCTTCTTTAAAAGAGCTAGTTCAGGTACGAAGGGCAGAATTGCCTCTTTTGGGTCTGTGCTGTTCTAGTTTCATGGTTTTCCTTCTTCTCTATTCCACATAATTAATTTAGCCACTGCAACCGTACCTCCAAGCGTGAAGGAAAATATGGGGTTTCTATGCACATTTAGTGACCACTTTATCAGGCATACCAGAACACCTGCTTGTTAATGAAAATATGCAATATTGGTCTCAGCCCAAAACATCAACAGTTTATTCCTCTCCATGGATGCTGCTTGACCTGCTGAGTTCCTCCACACTTTTTTGCTCTAGATTTCCAGCATCTGCAGGATCCCTCAAGTTCCTATTTATATTCTTCAATCTCTTGCCAAGTTTGTAACTTTACTCCATAAAGCCTTTTGATGTTACCTTTTTAACTTGGCACAGCTTGTAGAGCTGGGTGTATGCAACATGCACAAGACTGCCAGAGAGGTTAGTTATTTCAATGAGTCGTTGTGATGTAGAAGACTTCATTAACTCAACGATAAAGAATAGAAGATTGCGTTTCTGTTGCAATTTCCATAGGAGCCTAAAATGTTTTACAGTTTATTTTTAATATTAAAATAAACTTAGCAAAGGTTACTCAGGGGTATTTTTAAGTGGCAGGCACTGTTGTTATGGAAGAATTGTGGCAGCCATTTTGTGCTCATTTAGCAACCACGCACTGGAATGTGATAAGGACAAAATAATTCCACTTTAGTGATGTACACTGGGTGAAAATTATCCACTAGAACACAAGGAAAATCTCTTCTAAAAGTAAGGATAATGGTCAAAGGAAAATTTGGAGGTTGCTGCAGCAATTCTGTGCTTTTTAAAAATAATTCTTTCTGTTCACCTGACAGAGTAGATGGGGCTTCCCATTGTGCTGCTGTCTAAAGCACAGTATCTCCAAAAGTGCAGCTCTCTCTCAACACTGCACTAGATTGTCAAACTAAAGTTTTGTACTCAGTATCCTACAGAATCAAGGATAGTGCAGTGGTCTCTAATCTGCAAGAAACAACAAAGGCTTCAATCAAAACAGAGATAGCTTCCATCCGGCCTGATGAATAATCTTACCTCAAGTACAAACAAGGAAGATGATAGACTCATGGAATTTAATGAATCAGAAGAAAGCCACTCAGCCAATCAAGTCCTAGAGTCATTGAGAGGCCATTCGGCCCACATTGTTATGGCAACTAAGTGGCCCATGAGCTTGCCCCAGTTTTTGCATCAGGCCCATATCCTTCTAAACCATTCTTATCTATATGAATTTTCAAAAGTCTTTTAAATGTTTCACTTGATTCTGGCTCTACTGCCTTCACTACCACCTGTGTGAAAAAGTTGTCCTTTTAAACCTTCTTCCGCTCTCTTTAAACCTATGCTCTGTACCTTTGGATTCTCCTACCCTGGGGGAAAGAAAATGGTTATTCACCTTACTATGCCTTCATGATTCTATGAACCTCGATGAGGTCAGACCTCAGCCTCATACACCTCAGGGAAAAAAAGTCCCAGACAATTCAACCTTTCCTTCTAACTCAAGCCCTCCAGTCTGAGTAACATCCTTGTAAATCTTCTTTGCACCTTCTCCAATTTAATGACATCCTATATATTCAGCTGATACTAGGCCAATCCTGTTTTGCAAATTAATCTCTCTCAAATGCCTGCATAATATTCTTTCAGAAGTACTGATTAGTTCAATTTAAACCATCCCTGCAGGCAGTGTATTCAAGATTACAATTACTTTCTGCAGAAGAAATCATTTTCCTCAAATCCTCAGTGTATCCTTTTCCCCCAAATTTTAAATCCATGTTCCCCGGCTATTGAAATAAGAGCTCCCCACTATTAACTCTTTCTAAACCCTCTTTCGAATGCCCCTTCAAATTGCCAATCTTCAAAGCGTAAACCCAAGAGATTCTGCAGATGCTAAGAGTAACATTTACAAAATGCTGGAGAAACTCAGCCGATCAGGCAGCGTCCATGGAGAGGAATAAACTGTCCACATTTTGGGCCAAGGCACTTTTTTAGCACTATCAGCAGGACTGGAAGGAGTTCTGGCCTGAAAGCTGCCTGATCTGCTCTAGTATTTTGAATGTGTTAGTCTCCAAGAACAATCCTGGATCTAAATCTGATTGGAACTTCCACAGCTTTTCCCAATATATGGCAATCAGAAATGAATGGAATGCTTGCTTAGTTGTAACCTAACTAGTCTTTTATAGCTTCTGCATAATTTCCCTGTTTTAGCACTCTACAGCTATATTAATGAATCCCAAGATCCGAAATGCTTTCCCAATCAATTCCTCATAATTTCACAACTCTACAGTATATGCTCCCAAGTGGGCATTATGATTTTAACCAGAATAAAATACAATAAATTAGTTCTCAAGAAACCCCAGACAGTTTATGATAAACACATTACAGAAAGTCCGCAACTTAAGCTTCTGCCATTATCGAAGACAGTCTAAACAGCCTCTGGAGCTGCACCAATGGGAAGATTAAAAACCCCTCCTTTGTGTGACCCAAAACAAACCAAGAAACTTGTAGCAACTCAGCACCTGACCCATGCAGTGTACTGTATTTTGCTCATCTTGAGAAGAGTGTCTGTCTTGGAGACGTAACTGTGAAATACAGGTGTTTCTCTACATTTGCTTGTCATATAAAAAAAGCAGTAGCCATATTTCAAGTGGTTATGACCAACATCGGAGCCATGAGCTTTGGATGCAATTTCTGGTAGGAGTTCCCAAATTATCAACAGAAATGGGCACCTAACTTTATTTGTTTTTGCCAGCTTGAATAGCATTCCCCTTCCAAGTGGGTGGCACATCGGCATAGCAGTTAGCACGGTCAATTCACAGTGCCGGGAATCACCATTCAGGGTTTGATTCCCATTGGTATCTGAAAGGAGTTTGTACATTCTCCCCGTAGCTAAGTAGGTTTCCTCCAGATTCTCTGTTTTTCTCCCACATTCCAAACATATGGTTAGGGTTATGGTTAGTGCCTCCAGATTTGACTTGATGCAAATAACGCATTTCACTATGTGTTTCGATGTACATGTGACAAATAAAGCTAATACTTATCTCTAATATTTAAGATCAAACAATCCAACATAGAGGGGGAAGTTCTAAAACCTCAGCCTCTGTAGCCTCCCCAGCACTGAGGACACCTTTAAAGGGCAAAGTTTAAAAAAGGCGGCATCCATTAAGGACCCTCATCACCCCGGACATGCTCTCTTCTCATTGCTGCCATTAAGAAAGAGGTACAGGAGCCTGAAGACACACACTCAACGGTTCGGGAACAGCTTCTTCCCCTCTGCCATCAGATTTCTGATTGGGCAATGAACCCATGAACACTACCTCAGTATTTTCCCTCACTTTTTCTACTACTTAATTAATTTATATTTTATATACTTCTTTTATGTTTTATATTTTTTATTACTATGTACAGTATTGCAATGTACTGCTGTCACAAACCAACACAGTTCATGACATATGCCAGTGATATTAAACCTGATTCAGATTCTGATTAAACCTGACTCTGATCCTGAAGTGAAAATAAGATGCTTTGAACATCATGGAGCACCCCCTGGCTTACATTTTCCTATTGAGCCTGTCCTTAATGTTTTACATTATTTTTTTGTGTGCTAAGTAGTCTTTGTTTTGCTTCCGACTATTCATAACAGCATGATACACTTTCCTGCACCCATTCTCTCTCTGGCAATAGACCGTGCCCAGTGACAGAGTTCACGATGGTCTCCATCATTGTGGCTATGTTGGTGTCCAGTATTATCTGCAATTCATTAGTTAGATCATGTCTGGTTCTTCAATCTCTCGAGACAGAGCTATTTAAATGGCTAAGAATTACATGTGCTGTGACATTGCATCTGAATGCCAAGCAATTCAACCATTAGCGCCAAGCCTGGAGTACAAGATCATCTCCACTTCAAACTTTCCGTGAATGTCCTGTATCATTTGAGGTCAGAAATACTTCACTCTCCCACCCCTGTCATTCTTTCTTCTCCCCTCTCCCATCAGGTAGAAGGTACAACCGTTTAAGAGCAGCAGAATCAAGGCCAGCTTCTATCCCACTGTTATCAGAAACAGACCTCTCATATGCCAAAAAAAAAGAATTCTTGAACTCTTGATCTCCCAATCAAAATCAGGTTTATTTCCACTGACATATTGCATGACATCTGTTATTTAGTAGCAGCAGTACAGTGTATACATGAAAAATACTCTGAGTTACAAGAAGTATTAAAAATAACAAATAAGTAGCGCAAAAATAGAACAAAAATGGGGCAGTGTTCACAGGTTTATAGTCTGTTCAGAAATCTGATGGAAGAGGGAAAAAACTGTTCTTAAAACATTGAGTGTGGGTCTTCAGGCTCCTGTACCTCCTCTTTGCTGGTAGCAATGAGAAGAAGGCATGCCCTGGATGGTGTGGGGCCTTAATTATGGATGCCACCTTCTGAGGGACCAATTGTTGAAGATGAGCGGCGTAAACAAAATGCTGGAGGAACTCAGCAGGCCACCTATGGAAAAGAGTACAGTTGACATTTCAGGCCACACCCCTTCAGCCTGAAACATCGACTGTGCTCTTTTCCTCGATGCTGCCTGGCCTGTTGAGTTCCTCCAGCATTTTGTGTGTTGCTTGGATTTCCAGCACCTGCAGATTTTCTCTGGTTTGTGACTTGTTGAAGATGTCCTCATTGGCGGGGAGGCTATGGTCCATGGAGAAGCTGGCTGAGTTTACAACCCTCAGCAGCTTTTTCTGATCCTGTGCATTGGTCCTTCATCATTGTGTGTTGTGCGTTGGTACTTCATCAAGGCCCTTGCGATTTAATTGTCTGCCTGCACTGCCCTTTCTCTGTAACTGCAAAACTATATTCTGCATTCTCTTTTCTTTTTACTACCCTGATGTAATTATGAATGAAATTTTGGACCCCCTATCTAAGAAAGGATGTGTTGACATTGGAGATGGTTCAAAGGAGGTTTACAAAAATGATTCCGGGATTGCAAAACTTAACATATGAGGAGTGTTTGATGGCTCAGGGATTGTACTCACTGGAAGTCAGAAGAGCGACGGGAGATAATAAATGTTGAAAAGCCTCAAAAGAGGAGATATGGAGAGGATGTTTTCTTTGGTGGGGAGTCTAAGACCAGAGGACACAGCCTCAGAAGAGAGGGATGTCGATTTAGAATGGAGAAGAGGAGGAATTTCTTTAGCCAGGGAGTGGTGAATCTGTGGAATTCATTACCACAGGCGACTTTGGAGGCCATGACTTTGGGCATACTTAAGGTAGAGGTTGATAGATGCTTGACTACTCAGAGCATGAAGGGATAGGGGAGAAAGAAGGAGATTAGGGCTAGGAAGGAAAGTGGATCCGCCATGATGAACTGGCAGTGCAGAGTCGATGGGTAAAATGGCCTAATTCTGCTCTTACAGTGTACCTTATGGTCTTATAATCTTATGATCTTCGTGGATAGTTTACTGACAAATAAAAAGCTTTTCATTGTGTCTCAGGACATGTGACAATAATACACCCATGCCAATACCAAACACATACAATAAGGTTTCATTTTGTGTATATATAAAATTTGCTACCTATTTCAAATTTCTTAATTACGAACGTCATGGTCAAGATGGATCACATGGTAATTTTTGCGCTGGTTATCTCTTCATCTCCTTCAAGCTCCTTCATCTGTGCTGAGATTTAAGCATTAACTGAAGGTTTAGACTTTTTCTACGTAAAAAGAGGCGCCACCAGATCATTAATATTAATGTTAGGTAATAGTCGGGCCTTGATTTCTCATCTTACTTGGAAGTCAAATGTGACACTCCCTTTATCCACACAGATTCTGAATCCAAAACCTCCTAAAGAAGGAAGCATGTGGCACATTGTGTCCCATTTGCTAGCACTACCTAGCTTAAAAAATGCGGAAAGATCACATGGGTGAAGTACCAGAGTGCAGTGCTTTGTGGCTGTTAGAAGCTAAAGCTTCCAAGAATAAAAGGAATATGAAAGTTAAAATATACAAAACTACACTCAGTGTCCACTTTATTGGGTACTCCTATTCAGCTTCTCGTTAATGCATATTTCAGCAGAAATTCAATGCATAAAAGTACGCAGACATGGTCAAGAGGTTCAGTTGTTGTCCAGACCAAACATAAAAATGGGGAAGAAATGTGATCTGAGTGACTTTAACCATAGAATGATTGTTGGTGCCAGACAGGGTAGTTTGAGTATCTCAGAAACTGCTGATCTCCTGGAAGTTTCATGCACAACAGTCTCTAGAGTTTACAGAGAATGGTGTGAAAAACAAAAAAAAGCATCTACTGTGCGGCAATTCTGTTGGGAAAAGTGCCTTGTTATGAGAGAGGTCAGGGGAGAATGGCCGGACTGACTCAAGCTGACAGGAAGGTGACAGTAACACAGCAGTATAACTATAGCGGTGTGCAGAAGAGCATCTCTGAACACGCAACATGTCGAACCCTGAAGTGGATGGGCTACAGCAGCAGAAGACAACAACGGGTTCCACTCCTGTGGCCACATTATTAGGTACAAAAGGGTACTACACTGTGTGTATAACAAGATCTCCATTTCTGGGATTGAGATTTATCTTGTCTCTAGGATACTACATAAATACGATGATAAGCCAGAGCGTTTATAATGACTAGCAGCTGTTAAACAAGATTCTCCATCCCCTAACTTGGAAAGATCTCGATATGAACCCTTAGGACAGACACATCTGGAGTGGTGCTTGTGCTTATACGGAATAAACAAGTGTCAGTAATAATGGATGCAGCTGATCGGGACCACAGGTGCTCTGGCGCAGTTTAAAAGTGTCATAAATGGGCACAAAACCCAGAATAAATGAACTCTTCAACTCAACGTGACCCAGAGGAGACATCACCCTATTCCCAACACCATAAATAGATTGCCACAGTCTGAGTGTTTTTATCTTTTCTTTTCCTTAATTATCATTTATACAGCCTCTTTAACTTTATCTCCTTATAAAATAAAACCGGAGCAGATGGACCCTTATGCTGGGAGTCATATAGAAACAGACCCGGGTTAGCATGCCCCCTGGGACCCATATGAAGAGCTGGTAAATGTCAGTGAGTTGTATCTTCAACCACCAAAAAACGTAGCAGTCTTGGACCAGATGCTAATTGTATTGTCGAACCTCCCACCGAATACAATCAACAGAGACATGTCAAGATGTAGAAACAATAAAGTGGTTCACCCATGAGGCTGAAATATTAACATAATGGAATGTTAAGTAATCCTGCTCCTGCCCCCTGGAAACAATGCCTATGGGTTGCCACATTCTTTTTTACCGGACCAAGATGTGGTGATGTTGCTCCTCTCCTCACTCAACACTTCAGAGGTGAGGCCCAAGCAATAATGAGGCTTCAGGCAGTGTAGTGCCAAGAGTCCGCTGCTAAAACACTCCTGGCAGCCTTTGACAGGAGCCTTTGCTTGCTGGTAAAATGGCTGACATTTAAAATTACAGTTAGTATTGTAATAAAAGAGAAATTATTAAATATTTCAAAGCCAATAAAAGTAACTAAAACACATTAAGTACACTTAGACAATAAAATAAATTTAAAGGCAACTTAACCCCTTGCCTCCTAATCTTTTTCTCTACAAATGGCAACTCTGATATAGTGATAAACAAGAGAGATTCTGCAGATGCTGAAAATCCGAGCAACACACACAAAATGCTAGAGGAACTGAACAGGCCAGGCAGCATCTATGGAAAAGAGTACAGTCGACATTTCGGGCTGAGACCCTTCGGCAGGACTGGAGAAAAAAAGATGAGGAGAGTTGAATAAAATTATGAGAGGGACAGATAAATTTGATGTGGATAGGCTTTTTCCATTGAGAGTGGGGGAGATTCAAACAAGAGGACGTGAGTTGAGAGTTAAAGGGCAAAAGTTTAGGGGTAACATGAGGGGGAACTTCTTTACTCAGAGAGTGGTAGCTGTGTGGAACGAGCTTCCAGCAGAAGTGGTTGAGGCAGGTTCGATGTTGTCATTTAAAGTTAAATTGGATAGCTATATGGACAGGAAAGGAATGGAGGGTTGTGGGCTGAGTGCAGGTCGATGGGACTAGGTGAGAGTAAGATTTCGGCATGGACTAGAAGGACCCAGATGGCCTGCTTCCGTGCTGTAATTGTTATATGATTATGGTTATAAAACAGAAGGTGATATTACCAGAAGTTGGAGAATTCTATGTTTATACCAAGGGACTGGAGACTACCTAGACGGCATATGAGGTGTTGCTCCTCCAACCTGAGTTTAGCCTCATCATGAGAGGAGATTCTCCAACTTCTGGTAATTCCCTCCCCCTCCCTTCCTCTATCCCTATTTCACTCTACCCCCTCCCCCAGCTCCCTCATGGTTCCACCTCCTTCTTCTACCACCCATTGTTTTCAGGGCCTATGACATCAATGGTTCCCCTCCCCCACCCCTTTGTCTTTCAAATTACTGGTCTTTCAACTGAAGCTACAAGCATTCTTCAACTCCTTCCCCACCTTTCATTCTTCAGTCCTGACGAAGGGTTCCGGCCCGAAACGTCAACTCATCGTTTCTAACTGATGCTGTCCGACCTGCTGAGTTCATCCAGCGCACTGAAAGTGTTCCATTGCTCTCTAGGTCATTGAGGCATACAAGTCTTCAAACCACAGCAGGTTTGTGGTCCTGTTGAAGGAATCCTAACAGCATATAGGTAAAAATCTTCTGCACCATCTTTAAAGCTTTCATGTCTTTCCTATAAAGAAGCGACCTGAAATTAATACAATACTCCAAGAATTGTCTTACCTGAGTTTTATAGAATGCAACATTATCTCATGTGAACATTAGCAATGGTGACCAAAGTCTCCCATCAGGAAAATAATCTGCCCACCTTGCTCAGACTCCGAACAAGCACTAATATTGTTGATTCACACCTCCGCTCAGAAATAGCCAAGCAAGCCATTCAGATTAGTAGCAACAAACACTAATACCTCCATGTGATGCCATTAATGTGGCTGTATTGACGTTTACTCCTTTCGAGATGATCTGTTTGCCAAGAAGATCCCAGAAGGATCAGCCCAAACAATTGAGTCTACTTTCAGATGCACACATTTGAGGCAGCATGAACTGCAGTTGAAGATTATTAGTTTTGTGAAAGCTGCACTCTGATCTGGCCAAAACCTTGTGGTGTCCCAGAGCAAAGAACTTTCCACCACTGGACCAGGGTTTATGGGAATAGGCTGTTCTCGTCACAGCCCTGTGTATTTACTCTTCAGCTGTCTAACCATGTACTGTACGTCAGAGAATTACTGATGCTGCACTGATGTAATGCAAACCTCATAATTCAATAGAATTATCTGCTTTTAACTTCGAATGGTGATTTATAGTGAAACAGTATTTTTATAATAGAACATAATTTTGTGACAAATGAAGCAAATTCAGAGATTTCTGTTCCTTCTGTAACAAAGGTTTGGTGAAGCCTGAAAAATCTAATATGTGAAACTTGTGTGTGCACACACACACACACACACACACACACAGCTATTCACAATCATACACATAGTAACAGTAATACATCACACACAAATACACATGCATGGACTCACACATAAACAGCCCCAATGTCATACATCCATACATATACCTAGAACATATTTCAACTAATGCCTGAAAATTCAGTGTAGGCATGTCTACATTAATGCTGTTTTAGGTCTCAGAGGTAAAATATTATGCTCTTAGTCATTTTTCCAATTAATTTTTAATAGTTTCAAGATGAGGAGCTTCCCATGGGACAACACGCCATAGACGTTAAGACTATAATACCATCAGACATAGGAGCAGAATTAGGCCATTTGGTCCATTGAGTCTACTCCACCATTCCAAATTTGCTGATTTAATTATCTCTCTTAACCCCATTCTCCTGCCTTCTCCCTGTAACTTTTGAAACCCCTATAAATCAGGAACCTACCAACCTCTGCTTTAAGTATACCTGATGACTTGGCTGCCACAGCCATCTGTGGTGATGAATTCCACAGATTCACTGCCCTCTGGCTAAAGACATTCTTCATCATCTCTGTTGTAAATGGACATCCCTCTATTCTAATGCTGTGGTCTTTGGTCCTGTACTCCCTCATTATAGGAAACATTCTTTCCACATCCACCCTTTCTCGGCTTTTCACTATTCAATGGGTTTCATCCAGAACTCCATCAGTCCTCCTGAGCCATCAAACGCTGCTCATGCGCTAACTTTTTTTATTCCCGGAATCATTCTTGTGAACATCTTGCAGATGCTGGAAATCCAGAGCAACGCGCACAAAAAGGTGTAGAACTGAGAAGGCGGGCATCATCTATGGAAAGGAGTAAAAAGTCAACGTTTCAGGACGAGACACTTCCTCAAGTGGTCTCATAGCTATGTCAGAGCAGACCAGTGGACTTGACAGGAACAGACCAAGGACATTCTTGGTCTTCTATATTGTCAGTCTTGCATGACTTCAGCTTTCATACTCTGCACTATTTATTGTTTGTGCCTGTCCATAAAACCATAAGATATAGTAGCAGAATTAGACCATTTGGCCCATTGAGTCTGCCCTACCATTTAATCATGGCTGATTCATTTTTTGCTCTCAGCCCCAATCTCCTGCATCCCTTCATGCCCTGACGAATCAAAAATCCACCAACCTCTGCCTGAAACAAACATTAAAAACTTGGCCTCCACAGCTGCCTGTGGCAACAAATTCTGCAGATCCACCACATTTACATCCCTCCGCATCGGCATTCTAACAAGATGCCCCTGTGTCCTCAGGTCCTAGACTCTCCCACAACAGGAAGCATCCTCCCCACATCTACTCGATCAAGGCCTTTCGCCATTCGATAGGTTCCTCTGAATTCTAGTTAACACAGGCCAGAGCCGTCAAACGCTCCTCATATGACAAGCCGTTCAATCCCGGAATCTGTCACTGTATTTATTGTTACCATGTAGACTCTCTGCTCTGTGAGCTTCAACAGAGCAAAGAATTTTATTGTATCTGCTGTACACTCAGTGTCCACTTTATTAGGTACTTCCTGTATAAGCCAACAGGCTCATCTGGATCTGAATCTAGTGAAACCGAAAGGGAAGCGAAACACTTCTATGGTCTTCAATGAGTTAACTGGTGAGCCAAAGGGTTGCACAATAAGATTGACATTTCACGCACCTTTAACTGTATGTGCCTGGGCGACAATCCACTGATGAAAAGCCAAGCACATTATTGTGAATTAAATGTTTCCGGAAAGGTTTGTGACATAGATACATGATAAGAAAATTTAGAATTCGGAAACAGAAAGCTAATTCATCTATCTTTCAATTAGCATTTGAAAGTCTATTGTCTCCTTTCTCTCAAGACTTTCATGCATACTGAAACTAAATGTTCAGTTGCTGTTAAATTGACACATACCCTTAAGGACTTAAAAGGCCAATTAATTTTGTAGTTATTTCAAAAATGTGATGGGAATTGCAAGATATTTCACGGTATCTCTGCTCCAGAATGAATGAGTTTTCTGCAGGTCCCACACCCACTCTTTGTGTGCCAGAGTCAGCACTGAGCATTATTGAGCTCTGTAATTCGAAGCAAGTACAGGGACACTATCTCTTTACACACACACACACACACACACACACACACACACACATCATAAGACATAGGAGCATAATTAAGCCATTCAGCCTATCGAGTCTGCTGTTCCATTTCATCATAACTGATTTATTTTCCTTCTCAACCCCATTCTCCTGCCTTCTGTAACATGTGATGCCCTTACTAATCAAGACCTATCAACCTCCACTTTAAATATACCCAGTGACTTGACTTCCACAGCCTTCTGTGGCAATGACACAGACACAACCCCCTCATTCAGAGGGACAGTCAGACAGACAGACACACACGCGTGCGCGCACACACACACACACACACACACACACACACACACGTGCACGTGCATGTACACACAAACATACATACATGCACTTGTGCACACACACGGGCGCACATAGACAAGCACATACACACACAATTAAATGTACACAAACACAAATCAAGGGATATATACACATATATACACACTCTCTGACAGTGGTGTCTGAAAAGAGGATGCTGTCCAAGTCGCATGCCATCTTGGACAATGTCTCCCATCCACTACATAATGGACTGGTTGGGCACATGAGTACATTCAGCCAGAGACTCATTCCACCGAGATACAACTCAGAGCAACATAGGAAGTCATTCCTGCCTGTGGCTATCAAACTTTACAACTCCTCCCTTGGAGGGTCAGACACCCTGAGCCAATAGGCTGGTCCTGGACTTATTTCCTGGCATAATTTACATATTACTATTTAACTATTTATGGTTTTATTACTATTTAATTATCTATGGTGCAACTGTAACGAAAACCAATTTCCCCCGGGATCAATAAAGTATGACTATGACTATGACTATATACACATACAGTGATATGCTTACATATGCACAGGTACACACACAGAAATATGTATAACGTCTGTGCATGCACACACATACATTCAAACACACAGTATATACAAAGTCCATATAAAAATACATGTTGACCAAAGCACACACACACACATTTACACCCATAAACACACACACATAAACACACACACACACACACACCCATGTACCAGACGTCCATAAACAGACACATGCGAAGTTTGTCAAGTTGAACCAGATAGAACTCATGAGCTAGAATATCCCCAACCCAGGCTGTAAAGCCAGTTCCTGCAGACAATAGTACCACAAATGGATTAGCAAATTTAGCAGATGAAAAATCGAGCTCCAGTACCAGTTGCCCAGGGCACACACCCACTAGAACATTGGAGAGTACATGCTTTCACCCTTGACGGATCTCAAGCTCTCGAGCTTATCATTTTCACAGTTAGTTATGTCCTTCTCCTTAGTTACCGTAGAATTGAAACCGTGCTGCTCACTTAATTATCGTTGTAATTTAGAGTAAATCCAACCCTGTGCTCTGGGATTTATTAACAGTCACTCGCCGTATTTGAGCAAAAAATGAGCAATTGCAGAATTGGCGTTTCTACTCACTTTTAAGGAACAATGAAGTTCCTGTAACTGCCCTTATTTTCTGGCCTTCTTGCATTTAAAAACCAATAGATGTTACCCCGAGGTGAGTTGGTTGACATTCTCTTTTGAAAAAAATAAGCAATATATACACACACAAATTTGAGAGGAAAATCCCCTTTCATTCCATCGAAATGAAGGCCTATCCATTTTCACTTTACAATAGATCTAATCTCTTGCTGTCAGAGCCCATGGGGCAAAAAATGATGAGAAATTTGTGAAGTATTGTAAAAGTAATTCAGTACAAGAAGGCAGAGAAAAAGAAATGTTGAAATGACTGTATTAGGCCAGAGAAAATCCGATATAATCCTCCTAAATCTGATCTGGAGGCACGGCTTTGTGTCAGAACATGTTGTAAAGACGGGGATTATCATTATAGAGCATCCTGCAAGTGAGAATTTTTTTTTTTGAGAATCTCAACCAATGGTTATCTAGAATCAGAATAAAACCGCAGCCCAGCACGTCCTTTCCTAGAAAAATTACTGCCTAAGCTTGCTCCATTTGCCCACATTTAGCACGTATCACTCAAACCCTTTCCAATCCTTGTACTTGTCCAAGAGTCCTTTAAACGCTGTTTTTGTACCTGCCTCAAACTACTTTCTCCAGCAGTTCATTCCATATGAGGTGGCATGGTAGTGTAGTGGTTAGCATAACACTTTACAGTATTGGGGGCCTGGGTTCAAATCCCAACGCAGCCTGTGAAGAGTTTTTGTGTTAGGTCACGTGACCACATAGGTTTCCTCCTGTAGTCCAAGGACATACAGGTTGGTAGGCTGATAGGTCATTGTAAATTGCCCCGTGATTAGGCTAGGGTTAAATCTGTGGGTTGCCGGGCGGCTCGGCTTGAAGGACCGGAAGGGCCTATTCCATGTTGTATCTTAATAAACAAATAAATGCACCATCCTCTGCAATGAGAAGCTTTCCATCAGGCCCTTTTTAACATCTTTCCTCTCTCAACTCTAAACCTATGGCATCTGGTTTTTGATTCACCTTCCCTTGGAAAAAAGACCGTATGAATTGAACCTGACTGTGTCCCGCATGATTTCCTGCACCTTCCTAAGGCCACCCCTCAATTCCCTATGCTCCAAGGAACATGGTCCTAGCCTGTAACCCTCAGGCCCTCAAGTTCTTGGCAAAATTCATGTTACTGGCAAGGTTCCTGTGATTCCTGATGAAGGGTCTCAGCCAAAACTCTTTACTCCTCTCCACAGCTACTGCCTCAACTGCTGAGCTCCTCCAGCATTTTGTGTATATTACTCTGGATTTTCAACCTCTCCAGAATCTCTTGTGTTTAGCATTCTTATCAATCTTCTATGCACTCTTTCAAGTTAATGACATCTGCCCTATAACTGAGTCAGATTCAGAATCAGGTTTTTTATCACTGACATATTTCATGAAATTTGTTTTGTGGCAGCAGTACAATGCCTTAAAAAACTGACTGCAAGTTACAATAAGGAGTATAAAAAGTAAATACGGATTACAAAGACAGAGCAAAATAGTGAGGAAGTGTTCATGGGTTCATGGTCTGTTCAGAAGTCTGATGGTCGAGCGGTTGAGGGAAAGAAGCAGTTCCTTAAGCGTTGAGCATACCTTCAGGCTCCTGTTCCTCCTCCCTAACAAGAAGAGGGCATGTCCTGAATGGTGAGGATTTTTAATGATGGATACCATCTTCCTGAGGCATTGCCTTTTGAAGATGTCCTCGGTGATGGGGAGGCTAGTGTCCATGAGGGAGTTGGCAGAGTTTACAACTCTGCAGCATATTCTGATCCTGTGCATTGATGTCTCCATACCAGTCAGAACACTCTCCACAGTACATCTATCGAAATTTGCCAGTCTTTGGTGACGTACCAAATCTCCTCAAATTCCTAATAAAACATAGCTGCTGGCATGTCTTTTTTGTAATTGCATCAACGTGTTGGATCCAGGATAGATCTTGAGCAATGTTGACATCCAGAAACTTGAAGCCAGGTAACCAAACTCTACACAGTACTTTAAGTATGACACCACCATCTTGTACAACAGCAACACAAAATCCCATCTCCTATAATCCTTATCCGCTAGGTTATCATTTTCCAGTAATGTAACTGGTACACATGATTTTTGAACTAGCATTACTTAAAAAAAAACAAATCCCAAAAATTTAGGAGCTAACTTCAAGGACTGACATAACACAACACACCTGGTACAATTCATCACTCTCGTGGATGTGGGAGTTAGGGGAAGGAGGCGTGGCGGAAAGGGGCTTCACACTTCCAAGAGAATTAGCGACCCCATTTAGTGAGTAAACTAGCCAGCCGGTGGTGTAATGGCATCCACACCGGATTTTGGGGCGAGTGGTTCCTGGTTCGATTCCAGACAACCCCTTGCATGCTTTCCATCTGTGCTGGGTTGAGCATCAAGCTAGCAACTCGGCCGCGTAAAACAGAGGGTTGTCTGCAAGGTTGCCTCTCAATGAGCCATTGAGACATGGGGAGGATATTATTATTATTATTATTGAGTAAATGTAATATATTTTACATGGCTTTACAAATTACCTTGAGGGAGAAATGGAACAATATTCTATTCTTTGACATGGCTCATATATAATTATTATTTGCATGAAACCATGACAAACCTGGCAGTACTAGGTGTCAGGATGGTTGTCTAGGCTTTAGAAGTAGTAGGGTTCTTCCAGTTAACGAGCTACCGAAATTCACAATTATTTGTTTAACACAAAGTTTCAGGCATTTATTGATCTTTTCACAATGATACAGCTGCTGCTTCAAGCCAATAGTCACTGATTAAAAGGGAAGATTAGAAAACTGCCTTTGGAGGCCAAGGTAAATAGACATTAACTTTGACCTTCCATTATTGTAGCCAAGGTCAAGAGTACAGAATGGCATATATTAGCTGTCTGGTACCACTGGCTGGAGACAAACTTACATCCTGAACATGATGCGACAGTGAATACTTCTCCTTTGTTTTAATGACAGTGATCACTTGCTGCCTTCAGAGTGTTAGAGCCTCCTCCAAACTTGTGGACTTCGGAATGTCTTAAGAGCCCTTTAAGTATTACTGAAACCATGCGGCACTAATAAAATGGTAAATTGATACTTTGGCTTATTATCACAATCAGAATCTGAATCAGGTTTATTATCACTGATGTAGGTCATGAAATTTGCTGCTTTGCAGTGACAGTACAGTACTGGGGTATATAGGGTGTCCAGGTAGGGGAAGCACATCTGATAAAGGGACTTGTCGTGTCCATTCTGGGGCAGCTCACTCACCTTTGGTCTCCACCAAGCACCTCAGCTCTCACCTGTGGCTCCAAGTAGCTGTTTGTGCCCACATCCCGGTCTGCAGCTTCAAGAGGTGAGGGTAGCCGGCAGACTCATACCCTGGCAAAATAGGAACATGCCTATCCTCGCATGCGAAGCCAGCTCTGGCGGACTGGGTGGATGAGATCTACAGTGAGAACCGACGGCAGGAAGGGCGGTGCTGCAACACTCCGTGGAGAGGGAAGGGCATGACGAGGCACAGAAGGTGCCATGGTCATCCTCCACAACCAAGGAGGACCCCAGTTTGTGACACTTGTTCATGTCACTGGACCCAGACTTCTGAGGTTGAGAGGAACTGCCTCAGTGTAATGACTTTTCCACTTTTTAAAACTTGCCTGCACAGGTTTCCTGTCATCGTCAGCACGATGGACAACCACAGTGCAATGAATAATAACACTATAAGTTCCAATAAAAAATATAATAATACATGGAGCAAAGACAGAGGTAATGTTCATGGGTTCAAGGACCATTCAGAAATCTGATAGCAGAGGGGAAGAAGCAGATCCTAAGATGTTGAGTCTGTGCCTTCAGGCTCTTGTACCTCCTCCCTGTTGGTAGTAATGGAAAAAAAGGGCATGTTCTGGGTGGTGGGCATCCTTAGTGATGGCTGCCGTCATTTTGGTTCGGCATTGTAACATGTATTGAGGTACAGTAATAAAAAACTTTGGCTTGCATTCCATCTATACAAATCATTTCATTACATCAGTGGACTGAGGAATTATTTCAAGTCACACCACCCAGCTACCTAACTATTCAACCCTTGCATAATCGCAGGATGATTTACAATGACCAATTGACCTACGTATGTCTTAGGTCTGTGGGAGGAAACCGGAGCACCCGGAGGAAGCCCATGCAGTCACGGGAGAACATACAAACTCCTCACAGACAGCACTGGAACATAACTCTGAACTCTGGAATGCCCCAAGCTGTAAAAGTGCTGCACTAACCACTATACTGCCGTGGAATGCTATGCTATGCCCCCTAGTAGAAGGGAAAACAGCAACAAAATGGAGAATAATGTATAACAGTTGTAGCAAATAACATTTCACTTAATATTTGTGTTAAGTATCAACCACAGTATAAACCCAGCCCACTATAGAAAAAAAAAGTCCCTGGATTTAATAGCAGGATAATTAGCAGATTAATCAGTCACAGGGAATATCATGGGGATGGTTCCCAAAGGTCAACCTGAACCAGGATATAGTTTTGATCCCCTTTTTTTAAGAAAGAACTTGCTGGCATTGGAGAGGGTCAAAATGAGGTTCACAGGATTGATCCCAGGAATGAACGGGTTAGCATATGAGGTACATTTGGTAGTTCTGGGTCTGTACTTGCTGGAGAATAGAAGAATGGGTGGGGGGGGGGTGCAGGAAATGATCTCATTGAGAGCTACCAAATATTGAAATGCCAAAATAGAGTGAATGTGGAGAGATTATTTCCAATAGTAGGACCAGGGTACAGTGTCAGGATAGGACATCCTTTGAGAACAGAGATGAAGAGGAACTTCTTTAGCTTGATGGTGGTGAATCTGTGGAATACATTGCCAGAGATAGCTGTGGAAGCCAAGTCTTTGGGTGTATTTACAGTGGAGGTTGACAGGTTCTTGATTGGTAAGGGCGTCAAAGGTTACAGGGAAAAAGTAGGAGAGGGATAATAAAATCAGCCATGTTATAATAGCAGAGCAGACTTGATGGGTCAAATGGTCAAACTTTGCCTCTCTGTCTTATGCTCTAACGGGGCAAAAATTTCCTTGCCCCATATATGCTTACTGCTGTGAAGCATTTTTCTGCATGTGTCAAATGTGTACAAATGAAAGCGAACCATGACAAAATCAAGTTTTTCTTGTGAGGTGGGAGTTGCACAAAGGAAAATGTGTCATCCTTCATCATTACTTTGTCGTAGGTAAATGCTCCTCAGCGTGACTTCTGCTTGTGTGCTGACAACACAAATAATAAGTCCCTGGGCCAAGCTTGAATGCAGCCAGAAAGTTTGGTCAGCCTTCCAGTGCTCCATGTAAATGTACTCAACGGTGGAGAGGGCTTTGCCTATAATGGACTGGATTGTATTCACCATTTTTTTGTAGCCTTTCCTATTCCTGAGCATTGATATTTCCTTACCAGATACTCTCCACTGTGCATCTATAGAAATCTTTAGTAGACACCAACCCTCCAACTTGCTCATCAGATTTATTGCATTTGGTGATAGGGAGCAATCCCATTAAACCTCTAACTACAGTGGTAATGAATACTTTAACATAGATAAGTTGCCAATTAAAAATGAGATGTCCTCCAAACTGGAGCCAGTGGGTTAGAATACAACGACTGTGCGTCCAATGGAAGCGCAGCAGTTAGCTACAGCCTGGGGCATCGGATTTTGGAGTTCAGTCCCGGCGTTCTCAGTGAGCAGGCTCTGCCCCCTTCCCATGGAATGCACGGGTGTTCCCCGGTTTCCTTCCACAGTCCAAAGACGTACTGGGTAGGTTAACTGGTCGTTGCAAATTGTCCCGTGATTGGGTTAGCGTTAAATCGGGGTTGCTGGGTCCGTGCTGCTTGAAGGACTGGAAGGGCCATTCTGCGCTGTTTCGCTAAGTAAATAAATATTGCATGGGATAGCATGGGCTGGCATGGAGTTGCATTCCATTCCATAGAATGGCATGGCATTATCTGGGAAAGAGCGCTCAGTCAGTGTTGATCAGGAGCTTGGAGATCTTTGTTCTTCACGTAACATGGTTCATTGACAATGTTCTACAACAAGCAATATTGGTTTTGTCCTCAGTCACCTGGACAGATATTGCTGTGCTAAGAGCCTTTGGTTCTAGTTTAATCAAAGAAGTTGAATTAAGGCCGGCTGTCCACTGCGCAGAAACATTATGTGTATCTCACTGGTGGGATTTGTCACTGCAGGCTGGGTCAGCAGTCAAAACCCTTGAGGTGGTGATGGTAGGAGAGCAATCTTGTCCAGTCTCTGCAGCCCGCGTGGTGTGGGCAATGCTCTGCACAGGAACCCAGCAAGGTGGGAAGGAGATGCAGGAGACTGCAGACACTTGAGTCAGGAGCAACAATCAACCTGCCAATCTGTTTGGATGCTATTTTTTTATTAATATCCTGACATATTTTTATTTAGATGCAGCATTATAAAAGTTTTTACAGGGAATCTGGTAAATTTATAACAAGCGCATGAACCAGAATCCTGGTGGGTTTCAATGGAGAAGAAGAAACAGCACTAGCGAACCGGATTTTGAACCATCTGGAGTTTTGGACAGTCGATAGCAGACAATCAGAGATAAATAAGCTTTACTTGTCACATGTACATCAAAACATAGAGCGAAATATGTTGTTCTGCATCAATGACCAACATAGTCCAAGGACATGCTGGGAGCAGCCCACAAGTGTTGCCCTGTCTCCAGCACCAACATATAGCATGCCCACAACTGACTGACCCTAACCCTAACTACATGTTTCTGGAACGTGGAGCAGAACCAGTTCACCCAAAAGAAAACCACAAGGTCACGGCGAGAAAGTATAAACTCCTTACTGACAGTTCTGGTTGGTGATTGTTGCCAATATAAAACAATTGCACTAACTGCCAGGCTACCGCACCATTTCACTGTAATTTCATCGCTTGCTGAGATCGTGTACCATAATGACCACTTTGCCTTTCAGAGCAACCTTTACGGGGAATCATACGAAGCAGCTGAGGGTCATAAGAAGTTATATAAGTATTTATTTCATTATCTGTTTTTCCATTGCTTTGCTTTCAACTGAAGCTGTTATTATCTTGTTCTAGTGGCTGACCGTGTAATCTTATTTAGAAACTCTTGCAATATTTATGACACAGAGAGACACACTAAGGAAGCAGTGACTAATCCCTCTCACAGCCACAAACAAGGAATAAATAAAATTCTGTAGCTCTGTAATTGTTCCTCTGTGAATTGGCATCCATCTCTATCTACAGTTCTGCAGCTTGGACATGTCAAAGGTTGAATGCTCTTTGAGCCTCTTTTAAAAAATCTTCTCTTTATAAGATGACAAGGCCTTCACTGGACCTTGAAATCAATTCTGTGGGAACCTGAATTGGAGTTGTACCTTTCATAGCAATTGCCTCAGAGCCTCCTGACCATTCAACACTGCAAAATACATTTTGAGTAGGAACTGCTGGTGTTGTGCCAAATATACCAGGATAGCACAGAGCTGGCCTTTGCCCAGCCTACTTAGGCTCTGATCTCTGTGCCATAAATAAAGGACCTATTTTTAAACATTTTAAATAAATGCCTGTAACATGCATAAGGCAAAATTGTGGTCTAGATGCTTACTTAAGACATCTTTTAGCAAATTAGTACAGTATTAAAAATTATTTTTCTTCTGTGGTGCAGACAAGAAAAAGAACCCCAACCCCGCAGGAGACATGATCTGTTTATTTTTTCCAAAACCATCCCAGGGATGTTCGCTCACGCTATCATGCAATCCAACTGGCTGCAGTACCTCACCAGAGTTTCCCCACAGTAAGGGTTACCAGATTGTTCAAGCAGATGGGCTCTAGATGCAGCTGGCACTAGTTTCCCCATCAACATACATTTATTTGATCCAATGGACCCCCCTCGTTCTGACCTTCATGGTTACCATAATTAATGTGGGGCCTCATGATGGCTCTGGATGAGTTGGGAGACGAAAGGTGGAAATGGAGTGTCAGAAAAGAGGGAAACTCGCACCCCCTGACCTGAGGACATCCAAACACATTTCCAATACGTGCTACTTCTCAAGTTCCATCAACGCTTTACAGTACCAGTGACCGAGGTTCAATTCCCGCCACTGCCGGTAAGGAGTTTGTACGTTCTCCTTGTGACTGCAAGTGCTCCAGTTTCCTCCCCCAGTCCAAAGACATACTGGTTGATAGGTTCATCAGTCATTGTAAATTGCCCCATGATTAGGCTGGGTTTCAATCGGGTGTTGCTGGGCAGCATGGCCCAAAGGGCCAAGAGGTCCTATTCCGCGTTGTATCTCAATAAATAAAGCTTTAAAAAATGAATTCTAGCCCTGATGAAGGATCTCAGCCTGAAACGTTGACTGTTTATTCCTCTCCATAGAAGCTGTCTGTATTTTGTATTTGTTACTCAGGATTTCCAGCATCTGCAGACTCTCTTGTGTTTAGAGCTCCAAACTGGTTGTAGTTTAAGAACCTCAGCAGTGAATTTGCACGCAGTAATCTTCCACTAACTGCATGAGGTTATGGCTAGATGTTGTTCCTAGCGTATGTTGACTGAGGCTAAGCATTGAAAAGGGCGCTAGTGTGTTTCCCCTGCTCTCCTTCAATTAAAGCTATGGGACCTTTTTGTGAAGCAGAAGTACAGACAGGCTCTACTGCAAAGCATAGTATCATTGAGAGGACAAGACTCACTCAGCCCAGCAGCGGGATCTCAGCAATGCGAATATCTTAAGCAGAGAGCTTCTGTCCACAACCCTAAAACTGGGATGAAAAGTTGGTAGCATCTGAGCTACAGCCACGTGACTTGAAGCATTATCCCAAGTGAGACCAGAATGAGCTACAGTAATGCAAGTACAGTATCTAATAATACATGCAAAGTGCCGGAGGAACTCATCAGGTCAGGCAGCATCTATGGATAGGAATAAACAGTTGATATTTTGTTCTAAGACCCTATATCAAGACTGGACCCAATAAACAATCCATGCTTCAGGCTGAGAGCCTTTATCAGGATTGATGAAGGGTCTCAGCCCAAGCTATCGACTATTTATTTCCTTCCGTAGATGCTTCCTGACCTGCTGGGATCCTCAGGCATTTTGTGTGTGTTGCTCTGGATTTCCAGCAACTGCAGAACCTCTTGTGTTTATTAGTATCTGGCGTGCCACAAAAATTGTGCTGCCTGAGGAAATCAACAGGCCATGTGGTATCTGTGGTGGGAAATAGACAATCAACATTTCCACTTCCCTCTATAGACGCTGCCCAACCCATTGGGTCCTCTGGAAGCTCAGTTATGCCCCAGACCACAGCATCTGCAGTCTCTTATCCCTCAGTTTGACACAACATACGTGGCTGAGATGTTTTTGTGAGGAGGATAGTCCCAGACCAGCTCAGGTTCAGTTGTGGTAATGTCCCTCCCATTACCAAGTACTAGAGTTATACAGCATTAATACAGGCCCTTCGACCCAACTCATCCAGGCTGACCAATTCAGGCATAATCTGTCCAGAATTAATCATCTGTAGTAGTTAATGCAATGCTTTTTGGAGTTCAATTCTTGCATCCTCTGTAAGGAGTCTCTAACCGTTCTCCCTGTGGAATGCATGGGTTTTCCCCACATGCACCAGTTTCCTCCCACAGTCCACAGGTGTATCAGGTACGTTAGCTGGTCATTGTAAATTGTCCCTTATTAAGTTAGGGTTAAACTGGGGTTGTCAGGGGTTGCCGGGGGTGACACTACTTGACCCCCCTGCTTGAAGGTCTGGAAAGACCTACTCTGTATCGCTAAATAAATAAAGGCAACCGGAGCCCTGCCTGACTCAAGATCTTTCTGGAAAAGTTATAAGGAGAGAAGAGACACTACAGGGCAAACCCAAACACTTCAAATCAAATCCTTAAGTAAGCAGAATATTGCATAGTGTGTAGACACTAGAGACTGCTGGTGCTAGAAACAGGAACAGTACACAAGAAAAGTCGAAGGAACTCAACACATCAGGCAGCATTGATGGAGGGAGATGGACAACTGAGCTGAAGATGTTGACGGTTCACTTCCCTCCATGGATGCTGCCTGACCTGTTGAGTTGCTCCAGAATTTTGTGTGTTGCTGGGCCAATAAATGAAACACACATCTAAATATTCTGCTATATTTTCAGAGAAAAATCTACACCATAAGAGCCCATGAACCAAAGAATATAGAATTAAGCCCCTCAGCATCTCAAGCCTTCTCCATCATTCTTGTGCCCAGGTTCCAGCGAAACCTCTGTGCCTAAAGACCTAACACCATTTTCCCTCCACAGAAGCTGCCTGACCTGCTGAGTATTTCCAACCTCTCTGTTTTTAATTCAGTTTTCAAGCACTAACAGGGTTATTTTTCAGCAGAAAATGGGAATTGCACCTGATTAATGATTTTATTTACTTGTTTGTTTGTCTATTTATCTATCTATCTATCTATTTATTTATTTATTTATTGGCATATAGCGCCCATCCAGCTGCACCACTCAGCAACCCACCTGTTTAGCTCTATACGAACCCACCGATTTAACCCTAGACTAGACACAGGACGGTTTACAATGACCAATTAACCTGTCTTTGGACTGTAAGTGAAACCGCAGCACTGGGTAGAAACCCACACGGTCAGGTGGGATCACACAAACTCCTTACAGACAGCGGCGGGAATTGAACTGGAGTCGCTGGTACCTAAAGCGTTGCGTTAACCACTACGCTACTGTGCTGACCCATCATTTATTTGATCTGTAACTTGAAATTAGTATCAGCCCCTAACTCAATTAACGAATTATATCCTGTTTGGCTTGTGTCACGTTGACAGGAGCATAAAGAAAGAGGGAAGAGTGATTTAGCTGCAGGGGATATAATGACGAGATGGGACAGATACGTTCATTTTTATTTAAAGCATAAACTCATGGCCAGCTGGCTGCACTGTCAACCTGCCTGAACCCTGACTCGTCTCTAGTACAAGCATAGCTGTCATTGAGTTGGCTGGAATTCAGTGACAGGTTGCCCAGAGGCTGGGGTGGGAGTACAGCTGGGTATGTCTGTGTTTTATTCTTGTCAAACTAAGCGTGAAAGCGCTTTGCTAAAGAGACGGTGTTTACTTTTTGACCCTTCCAGCCTTTTATTCCAACTCAAGCCATTTTCACCTTGATGGAATCTTCACACTGAATGCTTTAATAATGAATTCCTCCAGACCTTCGCCGGTGTTTATTTCCCAAAGGAGGTTTCAATTGAATCACTTTAATCAACATCCCAAGGCTCTGCTAAAATGGTCTAAGTAATTTGTGATTTTTTTTTAAAACCTGCACTTTTTTCTCTTAAGGTGAAACTTCTTTTCAGCATGCAGTGTTAGACACGATCTGCATTTTTTTATCCAGACATGCATATTTGCGCCAGTGCAGGGAAGCCATAGATATCACTGAATCAAACAGCAGGGAGCCAGCCTTCTCAATCCAACCTGTCTATGCCGACTATTTGGCCCATTGTCGTCTAGAGTCATAGAAGAGTACAGAACAGAACCAGGCCCTTCGACCAGTCTAGTCTGTGTTGAACCATTTAAACTGCCTACTCCCATGGACCTGCACCTGAGCCTGTACCATAACCCTCCATACCCCCACCATCCATGTACCTATCCAAACGTCTCTTAAATGTTGAAATCGAGCTCGCATGCACCACTTGTGCTGGCAGCTCATTCCACACTCTCACCACTCTCTCAGTGAAGAACTTTCCCCTCATGTTCCCCTTAAACTTCTCACTTTTCACCCTTGACCATCCCTAGTTGTAGCTCCCAACTAGACCTCTCCCATCCAGGTAGTTATTAATGTGCCTGCCTCAACCATTATTCCTGTCAGTTCATTCCGAACATGCATCAACCTTTTCATGAAGAAGCTGCCCCAGATATTTCTTTTCACTTCTCTCACCTCTGATCTCTGATCTATAGAATATACTATAAACTATAATAACAAAGGAGGTGTAAGGCACTCCTTCCCTCTGCTAGCCTGCAGGTCACCCTTGGGCAAGGTGTAGCACCTGCTTAGCCCCCTCCACCCCTGACCAGTCAGGGTCACGTGAAGCCACGGGAGCAGGTGGTGGATGGTCATATGAGCAAATCACAATTTCTGGCTATGCAACCACTGACACCAGGCAAACAGTCTCTGAAGAATATTAATAATGGCTGTGGTCACACGTCTTATAAATACACTTCCCAAAAGAAGGCAATAGCAAACCACTTCTACTGAAACATTTGCCAACAATAATCATGGTCATGGGAAAACCATGATCGCCTATGCCGTATGACATGGTACATCATAATAAAGATGATGACATATAAAATAAATGAAATTGGTTGAAACTAGAACTAAAGGTTTAGTGTGAAATAGTGAAATACTTAAGGGAATCTGAAGGGAGCTTCTTTACTCAGAGGGTGGTCCCTGCAGAAGTGTTGGATGCAAGTTCAATTGTAACATTTAAGAGAAAGTTTGGTAGGTACATAGATGAGAGAGGTATGAGGGCTATAGTGCAGGTGCAGGTTGATGGGATTTGGCAGAAGACCAGACTGGCATGGACTAAATGGACCAAAGCACCTGTTTTCATGCTGTAGTCCTCTTTGATTCTTTATGAATCTTAAGAAAACCAGGTAGTAGTGTTCTCTCCATCAATGTATCCAAGTGACTTGATTTCTCCAGATGCCTGTTCTTCACTAGTAAATCCCATCAGGATTTGCAGTCAGCAATGAATAATGACTTTGTCCAACATCTATTGAACCTTGCACATTTTACAAAATTATCTCCACGAGAAACGTGCTGATTTACTTAAACAAAATGTGTGCCTTTAAAGTTAGTGCAAAGTTTTGGACTGTAATAGTAATTATCGAATGCATAATCTTGAGAAATAGGATATGCAGAAGGCCAGTGCTTATTGTTCACACAGCTTCTCTCACCTGTTGTTCAAGATTGAATAAGGTCTGATTGGACCTTTGACCTTAACTCAGAAAAAATGCCAGAAGATGAAGAGCAGTTTCCTGTCTATGTAAGAACTGGCCATTTCCACCTGTCGGTATTTGCTTTAGAGACACACACAAATTACTGGGTCAACTCAGCATTCCAGACAGCGTCTATAGAGGGAAAGAAATAGCTGAGACCCTTGGCCAAAACATTGACTGTTCGTTCCCCTCCATAGATGCTGCCTGAATTACTGAGTTCCTCCAGTATTTTGTGTGGGTTGCCCAAGACTTCTAGCATCTGTAGAATCTCCTGTGTTTAGTATTGTCTCTAGGTTTTTTATTGCATTTGTATTGTCTGGCCTACAAATCATGTTCCACAGCATAACTATTGACAACGCATTACACAGACATGGAATTATAAATTGATACTTATCACTACTTAATTACATTTACTCACTTGGTCTCACCCTACCGGGATATTCCCTTTATTCTAGCCCTTCCTCTCCATCTTCTCTACTACTAAACTAACCAGTTTCTTTCTTTCCCAATTCTGACGAAGGATGCTGGGCCTGAAAATGTTAACTCTGTTTCTTATTCCATGAGCAATACCTGACCAACCAATTGCTTCTGGCATTTTCTGTTTTGATTTTTGATTTCCTGCACCTCCAGATTTTTTTTTTTGTATTTCACTCTGCAAGCTCTGGCTGTCTTTATGTAGGTGTTGGTGGGTTCCAATGGAAACAGAATGTTTTCCATTTCCTCAAAGGATTTGGTATTTAAAATGTAAACTGGTTTAGCCATTCAACTTTAGCAATTGTCATAGCTGAACATAAATGCGATGACAATCAATATTTTAGGCCGAAATCCTGGGCCAAAACTTTCCCCTCCATAGATGCTGCTTGATTTGCTGAGTTCCTCCAGCATTTTGTGTGTGTTTCTCAAGGTATCCAGCATCGGAATAATTTCTTGTGCTTAGTATTTGGCTCAGTTTTGCTGGTTGCATTTGCACTGTCACAGACAAGGAAACATAATTTAAACCTTTAAAAACGTTGTCTACCTCACATATCTAAGATTAACTATATTCACCATATATATTTACATGTGTTGGGTATTTGCTGGAGTGGGTTGGTGCTTCGCGCACCAAAAATCAACAACATTCAACAGTTATAAAGAATATAGAATTATATAAAAATAAAGTTAAAGATTGAAGTACAGATATAAAATAAAATGTGCATAAATGCGTAAATATAGTACCAGCATTACAAAAAGTGGAAAAAAGTGTTCCACCTCCCTCTTTCCTGGGTTCCATCACCTTCTGGGAATGTAGTGATTGGGGGAATTATTCTACCCCAGGCACAGCAGGAATCAACAAGAGATCTGGGCATATTCCAGACTTCCTTCTGCTACTCTGGGGTGGAATGCACAGAACGTTGCTATTTGTACCAAGTAGGGGCTATGTATAGAACAGTACTCAAGGAAAACACAACAACTCGGTGGCTAGACTCACCACCTCCCCTGGGACCAGTCTGTGTGGAGTTATAAATAAGGAACCTAAAGAGACTTTCAAGTTTCACCCACACCCTTGAGAGACTTAAGAAACACACAAAAATGCTGGAGGGACTCAGCAGGCCAGACAGAATCAACGGAAATGAATAGCTAGTTGACGTTTCGGCGAAGACCCTTCTGCAGGACTGAGAAGGAAGGGGAAGATGCCAGAACAAAAAGGTGGGGGAGCAGAAGGAGTCTAGGTGGGAGGTGATAGGTGAAGCCAGGTGGGTTAAAAAGGTCAAGAAAAAACCTGATAGGAGAGGAGTGTGGACTATCAGAGAAGGGGAAAGAGGAGGCGACTCAGGGGAAAAGGTAGGCGGTAGAGATGAAGTAAAAGGTCAGAGTGGGGAAGAGAGGGAGCCGGGGGAGGGAAATTTGTTTACCAGAAGGAAAAACCGATATTCATGCCATCAGGTTTGAGGCCTACTAGATGGAATATAAAGTGTTGCTCCTCAACTCTTGGAAACTGATGCTACTCATATTTATAGATGAATTAATCAGATGAATGAAATAAATAGTTGTAGAAATATCTGACTATAATGAACTAGGATTCAATTTACCTTTGATTGGGAATGTGCATCAATGTAAAATCCATTCCCAAATCTAACAGGACAGGCATATTAAACATGCAAGAGGCAGCAGATGCTGGAATCTTGAACAACACAAAAAATGCTGGAGGAATTCAGAATTTTTGAGAGGAAAGCAATTGGGAAAGTCTTGGGTCAAAACCATACCTCAGTGCAAACACACTGCTGCCTTCACCTGTTCACAAAGCCATAGGTTCTACTGTTATAACACTATTGAATGGCTTCCTAGTATGGTGAAATGGACTCTTGACCACCCAATCTATCTTATGATGAATTTTCACCTTATTGTTTACCTACGCTGCACTTTCTCTGTAGCTGTTACACTTTAATTGTCATTGTTATTATTCTAGATCCCAGCATCTACAGTCTCCTGTGACTCCATCAAGAATGGAAGATGGGGCATTATTGGAATGGTCATCTGAGGGAAGCAAAAAGGCATGGATGAGGTCTTCATCCATCTGTACAAGGGACAGTCACAGTCTGTCTTGACCTCTTTTGACATCCATTCGCTCATATCCTCTCAGGTGGCATTATTTATCTGGAAGCCACATTGCTTCTAAAACAATGAAGCCATCTTCGGCCAAGAAGTGATGCTCCGATTGCCATATCCTCTCTTTGCCAAAGAACAAGGAAAAAGAGTCAACAATCAAAATTCATCTGGTCAACAGCCTGTAGCCAAGTCCCTCTTGCAAAAAGCCTCAGGGAAATTCAGGGCAGCAGTTCTGCCAAGAACTACAGATGAAGGAAGTACTATAACGGGTAGTGTTCTCTCCTCCAAATCAGTCACTGATAACATCCAGAAGTATGATCACACAATCTATGCTATTATTCCTTTGCATTTTACAAGATCTCGAAGTTCCAAGTACGTACATGTCACCATGTACAACCCTTAAGGTACAGGACTTGAACCTTTATCTCAGTGTCATGGAATATTTAACCGAGATCTTTTTCTGAATCCTGGAGATTTTTATCATGGGGTTCAATCAGCACAGGAATAGAACTGCTCGGTTAATAATCCAAAGGACAATCTGAAATCAAGTTCAAATCCAGCAACGGCTGCTGGAGAATTTAAGTTCAGATAATTAAATAAATCTGGAATAAAACATCAGTGATTTGAAATGACCAGATTTTTGTGAAAATTTCAAGAAACACTCCTGGATGGAAATTTGCTACAGTAACTTGGTTGACTCCATCACTGCTCTGAAATCAGCCATCCAACCCTTCATTTATTTGAAGTGCAGGGTAGGGATGAGCAATTGGTGCCAATGTTCATATCAATTCCTGTCTCACGCAAAAATTTAAAAAATGTGTTGTTTAAAAATGAGGAGAGTCTTGTCATTAGACCGTAAGAGCATAAGACAATAGAGGCAGAAATAGGCCATTTGGCCCATTGAGTCAGTATAGGGGACAAAATGCTTTTTCCCTTTTTGCAAGGCATTTTGGTCATAGTTAAGTCCTGGATAGTTTAGATAATCCTGCTCAGGTTCCACCATGTTGTCCAAGTCAAATCCCTGATGAAGTGTCTCAGCCTGAGAGGAGAGTGGACTATGGGAGAAAGGGGAGGAGGAGGGGCACCAGAGTGAGGTGATAGGCAGGTGAGGAGGAGAAAAGAGGTAAGAGGAGAGCCATAATGTGGAGTAGAAGAAGAGAGAATTGGGAGGGGGGAAATTACCACAAAAGAAATCAATGCTCATGCTTTGAATTGGAGGTTGCCCAGATGGAATAGGAGGTGGTGCTTCTCCAATCTGAGAGTTGCCTCATCATGGCAGTAGAGAAAGCCATGGACTGACATGTTGGAATGGGAATATTAATTGGAATTAAAATAGTTGGCCACTGGGAAATCCTATTTGTTGCGGTACTTGCCGGAGCTGTCCCCCAATTTACATCAGCTCTTGCCGACGTACAGGAGGCTGGATACGCCGGGAACACCGGATACAGTAGACAACTCTGATAGACTTGCTGGTGATGTGTTGCTCAGTCTGCAGCTATAGAAAGAAATAAAGAGTCAACATTCAATACAGCTCCAACTCAAAATACATCAATTTTGCAGCACACCAGCAGGGCACATCCCATGAATTCACTTTGCCTTCACTCGCTTCTTCATTGCTTATAGTGATAGTTTTCCACAATTTACTGAAAAAGTGTTATAATAATGGTTTGAATAAATTCCTTTGCTTTTGAACTAACAGTGAACTGCCACACCATCTTAAACTGAAAGTTTCCATAAGTAATTGGGTTGACAAACTAGGTAACACATAGCCGAGAGGATCCTTGCAGTCCACAGAGCAAAAAGACTTTCTTCTCAACCACATAGCCTTGTGTTCTCTCCAATTTCACCAAAGAAGGGCTATATTAATCCAGGAATCTACTTTATCATTTATTTTCACAGTAGAATAACGCATTTGTTCCATAGTTCAATCTGGATTCTCTCTAATGGCTCATTAAATGTTTTGATCTTGGAAATGAACAGCCCATCTGTGCAAAGATGGCTGAATCGTCTGGGATGGTGAAAAGATGCTTGAATGTCCGGGCAGTGTCTCGGAATAAAGAAGGAAGAAAAATTTAGAAAAATGGCATCAGTTCCTGCTCTTCATTAAATGGTCCCTGCAGGATAGATCATTTGTACATATGTACATTAGGCTTGGTTGTGGAGTCATGCATCCCAAATTCATACTATCCATTGTCTGGACTATCACGTCAGATAATAATCTGACCACCCACTGAAGTTAGTAGTGTGCACCTCTGCCTGCATAATATTCTGATGGGTAAGGCCACCGGAATTCAAGCTTGGTCTCTATTCTAAACCAAATCCTTCCGAGCTCCTGACCTCCAAACCCTAAAATGCAATCCTTAAAGACAGCATGCAGCTCTAAATCTATAAAAGTCCTTATCCTTACCAACCTTTAAATGCTAAATCAATCCTCAAGTGCTAATCCTTAACTCTAAAACCTAACTCTGTACTTTTCTCCCAAAGATTAGTACATAACAGCTAATCTCACTCTAAAATACCTTTAGGGTCCTCATACAATCTTTATCTTTAGCTCAATTCCTGTCTTTCAATCATATGCTTTCTCTTTCAGGGAAGGTGATGTTTAACCTTGAACTCTCCAAAATAAATCCACTCTGACTGAGTATCAGTGAGTAAAGCTAAATAAATAAAAAGCCATGAAGAATGTGAGCCAAAAATCCCAGGAGACAAGTATAACTTTCAAAGTCCAGCAACATGGATGGGTGCAGAAGGACACCCATAGAAAGCATAGAAAAACTACAGCACAGAAACAGGCCTTTTGGCCCTTCTTGGCTGTGCCGAACCATTTTCTGCCTAGTCCCACTGACCAGCACACCGACCATATCCCTCCATACACCTCCCATCCATGTATCTGTCCAAATTATCCTTAAATGTTAAAAAAGAACCTGCATTTACCACCTCGTCTGGCAGCTCATTCCATACTCCCACCACTCTCTGTGTGAAGAAGCCCCCGCTAATGTTCCCTTTCAACTTTTCCCCCCTCACCCTTAACCCATGTCCTCTGTTTTTTTTCTCCCCTTGCCTCAGTGGAAAAAGCCTGCTTGCATTCACTCTATCTATACCCATCATAATTTTATATACCTCTATCAAATCTCCCCTCATTCTTCTATGCTCCAGGGAATGAAGTCCAAACCTATTCAACCTTTCTCTGCAACTGAGTTTCTTAAGTCCCGGCAACATCCTTGTAAACCTTCTCTGCACTCTTTCAACCTTACTTATATCCTTCCTGTAATTTGGTGACCAAAACTGAACACAATACTCCAGATTCGGCCTCACCAATGCCTTATACAACCTCATCATAACATTCCAGCTCTTATACTCAATACTTTGATTAATAAAGGCCAATATACCGAAAGCTCTCTTTACGACCCTATCTACCTGTGACACCACTTTTAGGGAATTTTGTATCTGTATTCCCAGATTCCTCTGTTCTACTGCACTCCTCAGTGCCTTACCATTAACCCTGTATGTTCTACCTTGGTTTGTCCTTCCAAAGTGCAATACCTCACACTTGCCTGTATGTTGGGTGTTGTGCTGTCCACGAGGGCCAGTCAGTCAGCATGCATAAAGCTTGAGGGGAGGTCAGCGTCCTATCGTTGGCTAGTCTGGGGGTTGATACCGAAGATCAGAGCCCGAAGGTCGATTGGAGGTCCAAAAATTGAAACCTGATGGCCGAAGCCTGGAGAGTGGAGACCTGAAGACCCGGAAGCCCAGAGAACTGGAGGCCTGTCCTCGAATTGGGGAACAGTGTGGGTGGGAGGGAAGGTGCTTTGCCATGTTTTGTCACTTGTTGTGTTCGGTCTGGTTCTGCCAAACATTGTTGACATGCAAAGTTGGCACCAAAATGTGTGGCCTCCTGATTGCAGAACCTAAAGACTTACTTTCAAAGTCTCTACAACTCGTGTTCTCAGTAGGTATGTATGTATTGCCTTCTTTTGCACATTGGTTGTTTGTGTGTAGTTTTTTGTTCCTTCTTTTGTATTTCTTTGTTCTACTGTAAATGCCTGCAAGAAAATGAAACTCAGGGTATTATATGGTGATATTTATGTACTTTGATAATAAATCCACTTTACTCTAGGGCTGAACTTCTAGGCAACTGTTATTGACATCCTTTTCCTTTCAGTAATGGACAGCCTTGCATTTTGATAGCATTTACCATCCCTTGGAAGACAACTGAGCTTCTTTGAAGTATGGTCACTGCTATAATGTGGGAAATATAGAAGCAGAATTATGCACAGCAAGGTCCCATAACAACAAAGTGAATCCAAGAACACAAGCTGTCTCCCTGCTATTGATCAAGAACTAAATGCTCATGACAAGGAGAGGTGGGATCCTCCGGACTTTTCCAATATTGAGCAATGGGATATTTGATGTGCCACTGACAGGCCGGATTAATATCTTATCTGAAAGACAGTGAATCTATTCCCTTCCAACAGTGCAGCACTCCCTCAATACAACATTGCGGTGTCACCCTAGAATTTTGTATTCAATTCTCTTTATTAGGCCATAAGCTTCTGATTGCAATCAAATATAAAATATACTTTCCACTATGCCTCAGGAATGGAATAATAAAACATGTTCCAAAGAAAGGTCTTTAAGAACACTTCTCTGCCAACATTCAAAGTTCAAAGCAATTTTTTTAATCAAAGTACAGATATGTCACTATCTATTACCATGAGATTCATTTACTTGCAGGCATTCACAGTAAACACAAATAAACACAACAGAATCAATGAAACTCCACACTGACAAAGACGGACAAATGTGCAAAAGATAACAAATTATGCAAATACTAAAATAAAAAACATTAAATAAGTAAATAAATAATACAGAGAACATTTGGAACATAGAACAGTACCACATAGGAACTGGCCCATAAAGTAAAAAGTAAATCAACAACATCCAGAAACTAATCCCTCCCACCTCCACAATGTCCATATCCCTCCATCTTCCTTACATCCTATCTAAATCTCTCTTAAATGCCTCCAATGTATTTGCCTCTACCATCCTACCAGGCAGCACATTCCTTGCAACCACCACTCACTGAGTAAAAAAACTTGCCCCTCACATCCCTTTTGAACCTATTCCCTCTCACCTCCAATGCATGCCCTCTGGTATCAGAATCCCTGAAAGTGAGTCCATAGGTTGCAGAATCAGTTCAGTGTTGAGGTGAGTGAAGCTATCCACTCTGGCTCAGGAGCCTGGTGGCTGAGGGTTAATAAATAGTCCTGAACCTGGAACATAGGCCTTCATTTAAATTTTACTAATGGAGTCAACGAGACCATGACCAGACATGAACAGAACGAGGATCTTAGCCTACTCTTTCACCAACACAGTAATGAGGGAACCAATCATCAACTGGGAATGTCTGGGTCACATATGTGCAAACTGATGCACTGAAAGTGTTTTTAGAAGCAGAGCTCTTAATGAGTTGGGGACCTTTCCCAACATGATGAAAATCATTTCTGCTGCACTTGCAGGAAAGTTTCTCGATTTGAAAGGTCATATGGGATGCTTGAGTTAAATTGAAGGGTTCATCTGTCAACAAGCCAACCCTGTTCAAAATTTTTAAGACTGCTTCCAATTCAGACAAGCTTCAAAAGAAAATTCCTGGCTTGGGTGTAGAAACAGATGGTTCAAAATGTTAAGGTTAGATATAATTAAGTTGATATTTGTCTTCTAGAAGCTTTAAGGGAACAATAGAACAGAATAGAATAGAACTTTATTATCATTGCTCAAGACAACAAGATTGAAGTGCTACTCCAGTCCGTGCAAAACAGATATTTGCAATGCATTCAGTAT
Organism: Mobula hypostoma; assembly: GCF_963921235.1. NCBI lineage: Eukaryota > Metazoa > Chordata > Chondrichthyes > Myliobatiformes > Myliobatidae > Mobula > Mobula hypostoma. The sequence goes on from NC_086109.1 coordinate 85,769,785, forward strand.
GGCTTAACTTAAAAAAAATGAATTCCATATTTACATGCAACAAGTGACTTTGATAGTCCATAACACTCAAAGGCCATTGGCAGGCTGGGGTGTAGCTTTATTCAGCTGCACAACAGCCCTCGGGATGTAGCTGTTTTTCAGTTTTACTGCCTTGGCTAAGATGTTTCTGTATCTCTTACCAGATGGCAGGAGATCAAACAGACATTGTCTGGGATGGGATGGGTCTTTAGTGATGTTACGAGTGCACCACAGGCATCGAGAGTTATAGATTATCTCCCGGTCTCGTAGTTGAGTCCCAATGATGTGCTGAGCCATCCTAATCACCCGTTGGAGAGCTTTGTGATCTGTCTTGCTGCAGTGTGAGTACCACACTCTCTATCGCACTTCAATAAAAGTTGGCCAGCAATTTCTGAGGCAGATTAGCTCTCTTTAAGCATCTCAGGTAGTATAGTCACTGTTTCTAAGTTTGTTTTCTAATTGCACAAGTCACGTTTAGCTCAGGCTGATATGGTAAGTGGTCATTACGACTGATACCTTGTTGCAAATATCCTTACTTACTTCAAGCTACTATGTGATTCTCTGTACAACCAGGTATGTAACACTGTGCATACCCTTTCTCCATTGAGAAGGCAAACAGTTAAACTCTTCAAGGATACCATGATAATTAGTTGTTGAGGAAAATAGTAAAAATGTTTTTTTAAGAAGTGAGGTAAATGCTTAAATAAAAGAAAAAAAATTAGGAGCAGATGATGGAAATCTGAAATAATACACAAAATGCTGGAAACATTCTGTAGTCCAGGGAGCACCTGTGGAAAGAGAAACGAGTTGACATTTCAGAATAAAGACCCATGAAGAACTTAAAATTTGCTTTCCAATTCAAAGTTTAAAGTGGATTTATTATCGAAGTACATATATATCACCAAATACAACCCCGAGATTCATTTTCAGAAAGCTCTTCTTCTCATGCTTGCATGAAAACTGGTTAGTTCAGCTGAAGGTTATCCATCTGTAATATTCCCTTAGGTTTTTTCAGTCTCCTCTAGCAATATAACAATGTCTGATCTGCTCGGCAGGACTCCAGCTCAGATCTAGACTGATCATTTCCTTCCACAGATGCTGCCTGACCTGCTGAGTTCCTCCATCTCCTTGATTTGTTGCTCCTGGTATGGACCACCCGCAGACTCCTACGTCCACACCTTTGTCTCTCATAACCACTTCCGATGCCGGGTCCTTGATTTAAAATATTAACTCTGTTCCTCTTTCCACTGATGACAAATAATAGGAGTAACAGACACAAAATGCTGGAAGAACTCAGCATGTCAGGCAGCATCTATGGAAAGGAATAAGCAGTCAACGTTTCAGACTGGACCCTTCATCAGGACTGGAAAGGAAGGACAAAGAACCCAGAATATGGAGGTGTGGGGAGGGGAAAGAGTACAAGCCAGAAGAAGCCAGGTGAGGGGAGAGTGGGGGATGAAGTGAGAAGCGGGGAGGTGATAGGTGGAAAAGGTAGAGGGCTGAAGAAGAAGGAAAGGCGGGAGGAGAAGATGGCAGCATGAGGCAGCGCGCGCAGCTCTTCAGTGAAATGATATCTTATTTGTAAGTAGGATGCCGTGCACAATTCCGATTTGCTGGAGACAGTCGTGAGAAGGCACAGAGGAAAATCTAGAGAAATTTCTGAAATGCCTGGTTCGCTGCCGCTGCTACTGTGCAATCAAGAATCTCTGGAGGGAAGGCCCCAAAATCCCCGGCTTTGCCTGCTGCTGGTGACTGAGGCTGGGGTCGAAGTGTTCGGCAGAGATGGTGCTCGGTACTCGGTGTCAGAGGGCTGGTCGGAGCTCGAAGTTTTCGGACGACTCAGAGTCGGACTGTGGTCGGGCATGGCAGGGAGAGTTTTCTTCCTTCTCCCGTCTGCGTGAGATGTGGGACTTTCGAGAGACTTTGAACTTTTTTACTGTGCCATGGCCTGTTCTTCATCAAGTTTTGGTATTGTTGCACTGTTGTAACTATATGTTATAATTGTTTATATGTTTTTGTTAGTTTTTCAGTCTTTGTCTGTCCTGTGCTTCTGTGATATCACACCGGAGGAATATTGTATCACTTCTTAATGCATGCATTACTAAATGACAATAAAAGAGGACTGCGTGTCCTCATAATCTAATCTAATAATCTAATCTAACAGGAGAGGAGAGTAGACCATGGGGAAAAGGGAAGGAGGAGGGGCACCAGAGGGAGATGATGGCAGGTGAGGAGAAGAAAAGAGGGAAGAGGAGAGCTAGAAAGGGGAATGGAAAAAGAGAGAAGTGGGACGGGGAGGGGACAGAAGGAAAAGATTACCAGATGTTACAGAAATCGGTCTTCATGCCATCCATCAGATTGGAAACTATACAGATGGAATATGAGTTGTTGCTCCTCCAACCAGAGGACAGGAGACGTTAATAGGTTTAGATGGATTAAGATGGAAGGAACATTGTGCAGAGTGCAAACAACATCATGAACATTTGCGCCAAATAGCCTGTTTCTGTTCTACACTTGGCTTTACTCCCAGACTTACTAAAGAGTATTGTGCTATAGTTTCAATAAAAGTACTGGCAACAGGATATCTGCACTGATTATCTCTTCTAGTGTTAGAGCAAGCCAAATATGCCTTGGATAATTGGAAAACAAATTAAGAAAATATTATTCCCTTCAAGTTGGTAAACAATGAATATGGGCTCAATTGTTTCTAACTGTGCCCTGTGGATCACCTTTTAACACCCAAGCCAGAAATTCTAAATTTTGTAATCCCATATTATCAGCAGTGCCTTACACTAAGTGGCCACTTTATTAGGTACACTTGTACACCTGCCCGTTAATGCAAATATCTAATCAGTCAATCACATGGCAGCAACTCAATGCATAAAAGCATGCAGACATGGTCAAGGGGTTCAATTGTTGTTCAGACCAAAACATTAGAATGGGAACGAAATGTGATCTAAGTGACGTTGACCGTGGAATGGTTGTTGGTGCCAGACGGGGTCGTTTGAGTATCTTGAAAACTGCTGATCCCCTAGGATTTTCAAGTACAGCAGTGTCTAGTGTTTACAGAGAATGGTGTTTAAAACAAAAAAAATCTGGTGAGTGACAGTTCTGTGGGCAAAAATGCCTTGTTAATAAGAGAGGTCTGAAGAGGATGCCAGACTGGTTCAAACTGACAGGAAGGCAATAGTAACTTAAGTAACCGCATGTTATAACAGCATTGTGCAGAAGAATATTTCTAAATGCACAAGAATTTGAACCTTACAGTGGATGACTACAGCAGCAGAAGACCACAAACATACGCTCAGAGTGCAATTTATTAGGTGCATGAAGTACGTATTAAAGAGGCCACTGAGAGGTCACTGCATATTCAGGTTTCAGTCAATAAAAGTTGACAATTCAAAGTCTGCACAAATATCAATTAGTATGCAAATTAATAAGACAAAGTACATTTCAAACACCTTGGGCAGTAGCCTTCTCTCTCCATGCATAACCTATTATGTTCTCTTCACTTACAAATGGCCATGACCTATTTTTCCTCGAGCACTTTTCAATGTAGGCACTCTTTTGGGGAGATTACTGATCTTATCAGTTTAGTGATTCTTTTAGCTGCACTGTGCTGTTCTCTGCACGAACCCTCTATTGAGCTTGAAATGGTAATGGGACAATATGCAGAATGGGTGAGCTTTTCCACCTTTGTGCTCTTGAATGTTATTATGTTCTGTCTTCCTGAACAGTTGTCCCATTGTCATTTTATCCCCTTGCTCAGCCATTCACAAAAGGGTTTCATTGACCATATGGGCATTGAGGTCATCCATTTTTACAGTGGAAAAAAAATCTCTTGCTCCTCAAACCTACATTCATCTCTAAGGAAGTAAAACAGAAAGGGTCCATTGTTCATTTCCAGACACTTGGCCATCACACTGAAGTAGTTTTTTTTAAATGATGCACTGGCAACAAACACATTTTTAACCGCAGCACTTTGTGAAATAATTCTTGAACTTGTGTTTTGTTTTCAATTCAGAGATCCTGAATTCTGGTTCTGGGGCGCTGGTAGTGGCATTTGAGTGGTCACAGTTATCTTTATTATGTTCCATAGTCTTTGCTAAATACACTTTCAACAGTACAAATTGGAACTTTCTCATTTCAGCTTTTAACACTTGGGAACTTCATGTGTTATGATCACATATTGATTAGCCTGGATATTTCACCTTCTGAAGTCACATGACCGCAGTACACTTTCAATGGTTTATATTTCTCTGATCATAAAGTAAGTTTGCAATTTAGGTGCCGAACCCAAACATACAATCAAAGTTCAAACTACAGTTATTATCAAAGTATGAATGCTTTATACAACCTTGAGGTGTATCTCCTTACAGGCAGCCGCAAAACAAAGAACTTCAATGTTGACCACCAGCAAGTTGTCACTTAAACCAGCGAGTAGTGCCACCTCCAATCAATGCTGAGCTTTAGGCGCTAAACTTAATTATGAAGGGCATAGATAAGGTTTACATGCAGTCTTTTGTCCAAGACCTGGAAATCAAGAACTAGAGGGCATGGGTTCAAAGGTTCATTTTATTGTTAAAGTGTGCATGTACAATACAACTCTGATATTTGTCTTCTCCAGATAGCCATGAAATACGGAAAACCATCTTGGACTTTCGATCAAGATGGCGCCAGAGAACGATTCCTCAGGTGACGTCTTCCAGGCAGCCAGTTTCTTCAATTATTTCACTTTCTCTATGTCTTCTGCTTGATCTTTTTGTCTTAACTGGTTAAGGGAAAATATTGGAGCCTGTGGCGTGCAGTTCGGAATTCGATCAAATGATCTGGCGCACTGCTGTGTCCGGAGAGGACCGAGAACATGAGCTGCCTCATGGAGAAGACCAGAGACATGGTCCTGAAGAGGATGAAGAGCACAAGCTCCCTCATGGAATAGACGAGAGATAAGACCAGTGTGGTCATGGATGACTCCATTTCGAAGCATTGAGGAAGATTGAAGCATTGAGGCTAATGCGGAGGAGGTCAATGGTCGCTTTCAATGGAGGCCACAAGGACAATGACAGTTGGTAGCCAGGTCAGTCTCGGTCACTCTTCATGGAAAGACTGAGTTCATGCCACCACTCTCCTCAAATGCTAATGGGAGGATGTTTTCAATATTCTCGAGATTTATGTGATTATTGGATTGTACTTTATATTAGTTTTGTTCAGTTTTTGGTGCTTCCTTTCTTGTTGCTGATTTGCAGATGGCCGATTTGTTACTTTTTGTGTGAGGGAGGAATTGGGGATTTAGTGGTCTGATAATCTTGTTGGTGTTTTTCTTTGTGGGCGATCTATTATCTTCTTTTGTGAGAGAGAGGGTAGGGGATTTTGATGCTATCATTGCTGAGTTTCTTTGTGAGCAAAGGGGTTGGGGATTTGGGGCTTTGGGCTTGAAGGTCAGAGGGAAGAAATATAATGGGAGCCTGATGGGAAACTTTTTCACCCTAATAGTGGTCAGTATATGGAATGAGCTGCCAGAGGAATTGTGTTAGCAGCAATTGAAAGGTATTATGAATCTACGACTCTGTGACTCTAAGGAACAACTACCTTGCAAGAGATTCTGAGCTTCAGAGAAGTTCTAATTTTTCAGAGATTCAGTAGAAACTCAACCCATTAAGTGTAGGGAGATTTTCTGGTATTTAGATTAATTTTCCCTTAACAATACAGATGAAAATAATTAATATTACAGACCAGTTTTCTGTTATAGGAAGGGGGAAGAAGCCAGTATAGGAAGGTGGGAGGCAGGGAAGGAGATAAAATAGACAATAAGTTTGTTATTCTAACTTATAAAAGTTACAGGTGGCAGGATACATTTCTACCAAAGGAGGAGGAAGGTGCCCCTTCCCTTCACTAGCCTGCAGGTTACCCTTGGGCAAGGAGGAGCACCTGATTAAACCCCCTCCCACCCTCCACCCCTGATCAGTGTCACATGAAGCCGGGAGCAGGTGGTGGATGGTCCTATGAGCAGCTGGTGCATATCACAAGTCCTGGTTATGCGACCACTGATGCCAGGCAGACAATCTCTGAAGAGTATTGATAATGGTTGGGGTCACCCATCTTGTAAAGGCACTGGCCAAAAGAAGGTCATGGCAACCAAGTTCTGCAGAAGGATTTGTCAAGAGCAATTATGATCATGAGAAAACAATCGCTTATGTGATACGACACGGTATATAATGATGATGGTGACAGTAATTTGTTATGCCTGCACTGTACTGCTGCCACAAAACAACACTTTTCACAACCATGATAATAAACCTGATTCTGAATAAAAAGGGGGCTTCTTCCCTCTTTCTTTGAAGTCCTGATGAAGGGTCCCAGCCTGAAACGTTGACTGCTTATTCCCCTCCATAGATACTGCCTGACTTGCTGAGTTCTCCAGCATATTTTTTTTTGTTGCACAATATTTCCACCATGTGCATAGTCTCTTGTGTTCAAAAGTCTAGAGCTCCCTTCCTTTTTACAACGTGGGTTTACTGCCCACTTTTCAGTGGGAATGTGAGGCCACTGGCTCGGCCTTATCATGTGGAGGAAGTAACTCAAATTTGTATCTACGCATCCCTCTGCATTGCCCTACCCAACTTGCATTATCAATTACGCCCGTGCTTCCTTCATCGGCTCACCTGTCGGGTGGGTCGCCGTATCAGGAATGCAGCCGTGTGAATAGACCTGACAGGACAGGAAAATGATGAGAGATAACCTTGCTCTACCTTGACAACTAATATTAATTGCTCTCTGATGTCAGGAAATATTTCTTGGCCTTGTCTTCATATTTCGTGATAATTCTATTTTGTCAACGTAGAAATAATTGGCATGCTGTGTTAGCACGCTTCATTGCTGACATTCACAATGTTGGATAAAGATTGTGGATTCAGCCTCACCTTAAGACTTCATGTCATCGCCAGGTTTCTTCTTAAAAGTGGAGGGCTGAATTATGATTTGGATATAATTAAACTAGAGCCTGCTAATGTCTTTAGATGGATATACACACAGTGGTTGACCAATTATCTCACTTATTAACTAACTCATGTACCTAATAAGGTGGTCACTGAGTGTATGTTTGAGGTCTTCTGTTGCTGCAACCCATCCTCTTCGACATGCTATGTGTTCAGAGATGCTCTTCAACACACCACTGTTGTAACACATGGTTATTTGAGTTACTGTTGCCTTCCTGTCAGCTTGAACCAGTCTGGCCATTCTTCTCCGACCTCTGTCATTAAAAAGGTGTTTTTGCCTGCAGAACTGTTGCTTCCGTTTGTTTTTTACACCATCCTTTATAAACCCTAGAAACTGTCGCACAAGAAAATTCCAGGATTTAATGTCAGAGAAATATATACAATATACATCCTGAAATTCGTTTTCTTCGCAACCATTAACGAAAACAGAGGAGCGCCCCAAAGAATGAATCACAGTTAAATGTTAGAACCCCAAAGCACCCCCCCAGCTACTCCCCCCACGCATAAGCAACAGCTAAGCAATGATTCCCCCCTCCCCCACAAGCAGAAAAAGCATCGGCACCCTCCACCGAGCACTCAAGCATGCAGCAAAGCATCAATAAAGACACAGCCTTGCAGTACCCCAAAGACTACTTGTTCACCCAGTAATTCAACATACCACAGGCTCGCTGTCTCCCTAATAAGGGAAAAAGGGGTGTCACCATTTCACAGCGAAAGGGGAGACATAACAAACAATTCGCTGATTTACGATGTTAAAAGTCTGTTGCGTCACTTTTTCCGAGCTCTGTGCCCAAAGAACCTGGGTTCTGGGCACACAGCCAGCAGCCAGCTTGTTGCTTTCGATCTTCCGTCTCCCACCAATTTCCTGCGGAGGAACCGACCCCGAGTCAGCCCACCTCTAGAGCCACGAAATACCAGAACCCTGAAGGCGTGCTAATCTTCAAGGCCGCGTCCTTGGTATATTGAATAGGGGCCAGTCGTGAGACCCCGAGAGCAGGTCCCGTTCTCACAAAGAACCGAAGTGAGCGTCTAACTCCAGGTCAGAGTCTTCAAAAGAACCGTGAAAGGGAAAAATAGAGAAATTAAGGATAGAAATAGAGCTGTTTCTGAAGATGCAAGCAAAGGAGTTGCGGTTAGGCGCCATCGTCTTCCTAAGCTCCACCCCTTTCTGAAATACTTAAACCATCCTATCTGGCACCAACAATTATTCTGCATTCAAAGTTACATAAATCACATTTCTTCCCCATTCTGATGTTTGGTCTGAAGAACAACTGAACCTCTGGACCATGTCTGCATGGTTTCATGCATTCAATTGCTGCCACATGTTTGGCTGATTAAATATTTACATTAACAAGCTGGTATACAGATGTACCTAATAAAGTGGCCACTGAGAGGAACAGATTCCACAGTTCAGCAACTCCTCTGGTCCTGTTCAGCCAGTGTTGGTGATGTATGAGAGCTGTTTCACCCTCTACTGTCGGAGACAAGCAACTTTTTGTTTAACCTTAGGCTCAGCATCTTGAAGGGCAAGATATATAGATGAACAGATTCAAGTTTATTTATCATGTGTACATTGAAACATATAGTGAAATACGTTATTTGTGGAGAGAAGGAGCACCTTACACCTCCTTTGGTAGAGACACATCTCCACTCCACCACCCAAGGTGACAACATGTCATGCCCAAAATGCTCGCAAGAACAAGACAACGCAACAAGCAACAGCAAAACAAGCCCCATTCCTCCTTTCTACCCACACACATACTGTGTCCTCTAACCCCAGGATAGACTGTCTTCTTTAGCTTCCAGCCTCCAGTGGACTCGAACTCAGACTTGGACCCATAGACGTTGAGCTTCATCTTTCCAACAGACTCACAAGGATTTGCAGACCTATGGGCCTCAACTTCCAGACGTCAGTATTAACCTTTGGCCCTCAGTCCTCAGCAATGAGCCCAGGAAACGCCAGTTACCAAACCCTAGTCTGCTTGCAAATACCATACGTTACTCTCACTCATTCCAGAAGGATGTGGAATCTTCAGAGAGGGTGACAGAAGATTTATCAGGATGCTTCCAGAATTGGAGATCATCTCTTACGAGGAAAGATTGAGCAAGCTAGGGCCTTTCTTATTGTAGAGGAGGATGAGAGGAGATTTAATAGAGGCATACAGGAGGCATAGATGGAGTGGATATCCAGAGACTATTTTTCCCCAGGCTGAAATGGCAAATATGAGAGGGGGTTAGGTATCAAAGAAAGTATAGGGGTAAGGTCAGAGGTAGGTTTTATTACACAGAATGTGATAAGTGCATAAAACGTGGTGCAAAAGGTGATACTAGACGTTGGTAAATTAGGAGCATTCAAGAGATTTTTAGACAGGCACATGAATGAAAGAAAATTGGAGGACTTTGTTGGAGGAACCTCTCCCACAACCCTTTAACCTACTTCAAGATAAATCCAGACTTTGAGTAGATAAATCTTGTGCCAACCCTTTAACCTACTGCATGTTTAGATTGACCTTGGACTAGGTTAAAGGGTCAGCACAACAACGTTGGCCAAAGTGCCTGGATTGAGCTATACTGTTCAACAGTTAGTTGCCTCTTTATTAGGTACCTCTTGAAGTCTTCTGCTGCTGAACCTCATCCACTTCAAGGTTCAATGTATGATACATTCATATATGCTTTCTCCACATCACTGTTGCAATACATGGCTATTGGAGTTACTGTCTCCTTCCTGTCAGCTTGAATCAGTCTGCCCATTCCCCTCTGAGCTTTCTCAATTACAAGGCATTTTTCCTACAGAACTGCCATTCACTGGATGATTTTTTTTTGTTTTTCACAGCATATTCTATAAACTATAGAGACTGCCATGCATGAAAATATCAAGTGATCAACAGTTTCTGAGATATACTGTACTCAAACCACCCCATCTGGCACCAACAATCATTCCACAGTCACTTACATCATATTTTTTCCCCATAGAAACATAGAAAACCTACAACACAATACAGCCCTACGGCCTACAATGCTGTGCTGAACATGAACTTACTTTAGAAATTACCTAGGGTTACTCCACACTATCCACAACACCCCCAACCTTTGTGTCATCAGCAAATTTACTAACCCATCCCTCCACTTCCTCATCCAGGTCACTTATAAAAATCACGAAGAGAAGGAGTCCCGGAAAAGATTCTTGAGGCACACCACTGGTCACCGACCTCCATGCATTCTGATATTTGGTCTGAACAACAACTGAACCATGTTTTCATGCTTTGATGCATTGTGTTCCTGCCACATGTTTGCCTAATTATATATTTGCATTAATGAGCAGCTGTATAGGTGTACCTAATAAAGTAGCCACTGAGTGTAGAGAGGGCAACCAAAGTCTTTTTCCCAGGGTTAAAATCACTAATATGAGGGTACATAACTTTAAGGTGTTTGGAGGAAAGTATAGGGTGATGTCTGAGGTAGGTTATTTTTCACACAGAGAGGAGTAGGTGCATGAACAGTGGTAGAGGTATGTGCTGTCAGAGGTGGTAGTAGAGGCAGACACGTTAGGGACATTCAAAAGTCCCTTAGGTAGGCTGATGGATGAAAGAAAAATGGAAGACTTTGTGAGCACCTTCAATCTATTAGGGTGAATTCCAGAGGTATGGAATTTAGCAAATATTAATTTTAACAGCAACCAGTCTTCAGATCTGAATGTGGACTGTAGATGTAATTTTAAAAGCAGCTTGGAACAATGGTCTTCCTGGAGCTGCAGACTGGGTGATTCACCTACTCCTAGATTAATCTAGCCTTGGAGTAGGTTAATGCTGTGCCGATCCTTTAGCATACTACAAGGACGGATTAATCAGAATCAGAACCAGGTTTGATATCACTGGCGTATGTGGCAAAATTTTTAACTTTATGGTGGCAGTACAATGAAATACATGATAAATAAATATAGAGAAAAAAAATGAATTACAGATAGCATGTCTATTAAATAGGTGTGTTGGCACGTGGCCAAGTGGTTAAGGCGTTCGTCTAGTGATTCGAAGGTCGATGGTTCGAGCCTTGGCTGAGGCAGCGTGTTGTGTCCTTGAGCAAGGCACTTAACCACACATTGCTCTGCGACGACACTGGTGCCAAGCTGTATGGGTCCTAATGCCCTTCCCTTGGACAACATCGGTGGCGTGGAGAGGGGAGACTTGCAGCATGGGCAACTGCTGGTCTTCCATACAACCTTGCCCAGGTCTGCGCCCTGGAAACCTTCCAAGGTGCAAATCCGTGGTCTCAATGAGACTAACGGATGCCTATATATATATATAAATTAAATAGGTAAGTTAAATAATAATGCAAAAAAAACTGGAAATAATAAAATAGTGATATATTGTTCATGGGTTCAACGTCCACTTAGAAATCAGATGGCAGAGGGGAAGAGGCTGTTCCTGAATTGCTGAGAGTGAGTGCCTTCAGGCTTCTGTACCTCCTTCCCGACGGTAACAATGTTAAAAAGTTATAGGAGGATCCATTGGGAAAGTGGGGACACAGACAGACAGACACACACACACACACCCGGATCAAGGTCATTCACAAACCACAGCTACTGCCTAGTGCCACTTATCAAGCTTTACTGTGTTTAATGTGGTTTAATGGAAGGGTTAACTTGTTATTGATGTAACAGTAATCTCCAGCCTATTATGCGCTGGCAAACAGGAAACAGCGGTGTTTGGTTCAAATTAATAACAGATTAATTACATCAGGGATCCATTGAGATGACAAAATACATCAAGCATGTCTCATGAGATCATGAAGCTAGTGACTTGGAACTGGCAGCAGTCCATGGCATCACCTCAGCTCCACATCCAAAAAAGAAAGCGAGACGAACAAAGATCAATTCACCAACTTCCTGCCACTGGCACAGATTATTCTTCTGAGCTGGGATATCTCCAGACAGGGATCAGATATATTCAATCAGTGTCAGGAAACTGAACCAAATGGTTTCATTTGTTTCCTCTCCTGCTTAAAACCGACCACTATGCTCAAGCCTTTTGGTCATCTCCTTTGTTATCTTATCTGCACCATGTCAAATGTTGTTTGATAACACTCCTGTGAAGAGCCTAAGAACATTTTTACTCCATTAAAGGAGAGATAAAATCTCAGATTGCTGTTGCTGTTGTTTACAAACTCAGTAATAAATCCAAACTGAAGATGCTCTCCTTGAAACAAAAAGGTTGAGAGATTTGACAGAGAATCAGAATCAAAATTAACTTTCTTATCATGGATTTTGGTGATGTGAAATTTGTTGATTTGTAGCAGAGGTTCGGTGCACAAAACACAAATTTACTTTAAAAATGAAAAAACAAATAGTCCGTGGTCATAGATCATAGAGACAGCACAGAAACAGACCCTTTGATCCATCAAGTCTAGACTGACCTTTAAGCATCAATTTAAACTAGTCCCATGCTATGCCTGTCTTTTTGTTCTCCCACTTCCTCCAAACTAAAGGTGTAGCTATGGGCACCTGTATGGGTCCTAGCTATGCCTATCTTTTTGTTGGCTTTGTGGAACAACCTACGGTCCAAACCTATTCTGGTATCCGTCCCCCTCTTTTCCTTCCCTACATCGACGACTGAATTGGTGCTGCTTCCTGCACGCATGCTGAGCTCGTCGACTTCATTAACTTTGCCTCCAACTTTCACCCTGCCCTCAAGTTTACCTGGTCCATTTCCAACACCTCCCTCCCCTTTCTAGATCTTTCTGTCTCTACCTCTGGAGACAGCTTATCTACTGATGTCTACTATAAGCCTACTGACTCTCACAGCTATCTGGACTATTCCTCTTCTCACCCTGTCTCTTGCAAAAATGCCATCCTCTTCTCGCAATTCCTCTGTCTCTGCCGCATCTGCTCTCAGGATGAAGCTTTTCATTCCAGGACGAGGGAGATGTCCTCCTTTTTTAAAGAAAGGGGCTTCCCTTCCTCCACCATCAACTCTGCTCTCAAACACATCTCCCCCATTTCATACACATTTGCTCTCACTCCATCCTCCCGCCACCCCACTAGGAATAGGGTTCCCCTGGTCCTCACCTACCACCCCACCAGCCTCCGGGTCCAACATATTATTCTCCGTAACTTCTGCCACCTCCAACAGGATCCCACCACTAAGCACAACTTTCCCTCCCCCCCCCCCGCTTTCTGCAGGGATCGCTCCCTACGCAACTCCCTTGTCCATTCGTCCCCCCCCATGCCTCCCCACTGATCTCCCTCCTGGCACTTATCCGTGTAAGCGGAACAAGTGCTACACATGCCCTTACACTTGCTCACTTACCTCCATTCAGGGTCCCAGACAGTCCTTTCAGGTGAGGTGACACTTCACCTGTGAGTCGGCTGGGGTGATATACTGCGTCCGGTGCTCCCGATGTGGCCTTCTATATATTGGTGAGACCCGACGCAGACTGGGAGACCGTTACGCTGAACATCTACGCTCTGTCCTCCAGAGAAAGCAGGATCTCCCAGTGGCCACACGTTTTAATTCCACATCCCATTCCCATTCTGATATGTCTATTCACGGCCTCCTCTACTGTAAAGATGAAGCCACACTTAGGTTGGAGGAACAACACCTTATATTCCGTCTGGGTAGCCTCCAACCTGATGGCATGAACATTGACTTCTCTAACTTCCGCTAATGCCCCACCTCCCCCTCGTACCCCATCTGTTATTTATTTATATACACACATTCTCTCTCTCTCCTTTTTCTCCCTCTGTCCCTCTCACTATACCCCTTGCCAATCCTCTGGGTTTTCCGCCCCTCCCCCTTTTCTTTCTCCCTGGGCCTCCTGTCCCATGATCCTCTCATATCCCTTTTGCCAATCACCTGTCCAGTTCTTGGCTCCATCCCTCCTCCTCCTGTCTTCTCCTGTCATTTCGGATCTCCCCCTCCCCCTCCCACTTTTAAATCTCTTACGAGCTCTTCCTTCAGTTAGTCCTGACGAAGGGTCTCGGCCCGAAACGTCGACTGTACCTCTTCCTACAGATGCTGCCTGGCCTGCTGCATTCACCAGCAACTTTGATGTGTGTTGCTTCCATTTTATTGTCCTCTTGTTTCCCTCAAACTGTCCCCAGATTTTGCCATTCTCTATCGCCCCCTACACCACTGGCCCTTAGGGCAGCCATGAAGGTTCTCCATCCCTGACGGTGTTCAGGGCTTCCTTCAATGCGTCAGTAGCTTGGTGTGCACTACTGTCAGTCTCCGTGTAGAGACTCAGGAACACCATCCCACTCAGATGTAGGAGGATTCTTCAGTGCTGTTTCCCTAACAATTTTATTTTACCAATCAGGGTTGTTAGCCCTGAGCTGAACCCCTGAACCTGGAGGTCTGGTGGACCATTCTTAGTCTGACCCCTGCCCTTTGACCTGCCTGGCATGGGTGAGCCTACCAAGAGCCCTGACTCCAGCCAAAATTGCTCTCTGGGTCATTGAGGCACACATACCCCCAAACCACAACAAGATTGTGGTCCTCTTGGAGGAGATTATGTGCCCCAGCCACACATTAAAGTCTGCGTACACAGGCCACTATGTTTGGGACATGAGGCCAAATTGCCGCACCTGAGTGAAATCCCTGTGTTCACAGGGAGAGTGTGCAGACTCCACACAAGTAGTATCGATGGTCAGGTTTGTACTCACAGAAAGTGTAATGGAATAGCTCCATCACTACGCCATCATGATACCCTTAAGGTCCTGGTTTGCTTGCTAAATAGAGGGAGGTGCTCATATTAACAGGTAACTCATTGACTGGGTGTTTGCTCGGGGTCTGTGGGGGGGGGGAAACAGATGTAAAACATTGGGCAAAGATACAAGGATGACATGAGGAAAAACCTTTTGATTCAGTTCACTACCTTAGAGAGTGGTGAGAATGAAGTCAAAGAGGACGTTCAAGAAGTGATTGAATTGACACTTGTCATACAGTGATAAAGTAATACAGCACGAAAACAGGCCCTACGGCCCAACTCGTCCATGCTGATTATGGTGCCCACCAGGTTACTCCCACTTGTCTGGGCTTTGCCCATATTCCCATAAACCGCTCCTATCCACGCACTTATTCAAATGTCCCTAGAATATCGGTATTGCACTTGCTTAGCCACTTCCTCTGGTACCGCTGTAGATACACACACCTCTGTTCTACTGTGAATGCCTGCAAGAAAATGAATCTCAAGGTAGTAAGTATATGGTGACATATACATACTTCAATAATAAATTTGCTTTGAACTTTGAACTCTGTCCAAAGAAGTTGCCCCCTGGGTTTCTTGTCAAACGTTTACCTCTCACTTTGAATATATACCCTTTTGTTCCTAGTTCTCTTTCTTGGGAAAAGACTGTGTAGTTACACCCTTTCTCTGCCCCTTGTCAGGGAATACCTGGCAGCATCAAAGGACAGGGAAAATGGCATCAGAACACCAGAACGGAATTGATAGGAAGTATAGCCTCATGCAGTGCACTAGTGGGATCTAATGATCCCACCAGTTACCCCCTCCTTCCCACCTTTTACCACCACTGTTGGATTCCTAAAGCACTAATGTTGAAAAAGAATACTTAGCATATTATATTGTGTTAGTTTTGCCTCTGGAACCAGACAATGTATTCCACTTCCCCAATGAGTCAGATGTACAAATAATTCTTAGCTTTATTGCGTGGTGGGGAGTGGGGGGGAGATGTAATCCATGCTACAGAATAGGGAATATTCCATAGAACATTTTGGAATATTTATTCATTGCAGTGCTATACAGCTGATATTTCGTATCAACCGTTTTCTGGTCAAAATGCAATCCCCAATATTTCAGCTTTTCAGAATACAGTAGTTAGATAAGCCCTCAAATTGCATTAGAATTTGAACTAAATTTATTTATTTATTTCTCAGCTGCTGGATGAATAGATGAAACACCACCTCTGTGGTCCAAAGCCCTTGAAATAACCCAGCAGCAAAGAGAGATTTACCAGTATGCTGCCTGGATTAGAGAGCCTGTCTATGACGCTAGTTTGAGGGAGATAGGGTTTTTCCCTTTGGAGCGAAGGAGGATGTGATGTGACTTGATAGAGCTGTAAACCTAGAGACTTTTCTTTTCGGATGGAGCAGCATCTGTGAGGGGAAAGAAGCTGTCAATGGTTTGGGTTGAAACCTTGTATCAGGACTGAGTGTAGAAAGGGAAGACAGCAGTATAAAGAAGAGAGGGGAAGAGGTGTGATAAAGACCAGTTAGGTGATTGGTGGACCAAGAGGGGCTGAAGGATAATACGCAGAGTGTGGGGTGGGGGATCAAAGTGAGGAAGGAGCAGTGGTGATATACCCTTCAGTGTGGTCATGTTGTCATGGATAATGTGGCAACATGACCACACAGGATAATCTTATACCATACTCAACAGTTACTTGTACATTGTGTTTTGTGGAATTGCCTTTATATTTCTATTTATTGTGTTTTTTAATGCTGCATCAGATCTGGAGTAACAAACATTTCTTTCTGCTTTGTACTTGTGTACTGAAAAATGACAATAAACAATCTTGAATTTAAATAAGAGTTCATTTGAGATTTGAACAAAAAGACCTGGCCAGAAATTTCTGCTGCTCATTTCCCTCCCTAGATATTGCCTGGCTTTCTGCGTTCTTCTGACAGTTTGAGTGTGTTGCAAGATTTCCAACATCTAGAGAAACTCTTGTGGCTTTGATCCTTTGTACAGCTTTCAACAGAGCATAACAGCCAATGCTCATAGAATGTGGATGTCCCTACTATTGTAAGTACTTGCTTTCTGTTCCTATCTGCCCCTGAATTAAAAATGTGTAGTAAGAATTAGCTGATAAAGGGTCGCTGACTGATATGTTATTGCTATTTCCCTTTCCTTCCTTCCCTACCGATTACGTCCAGCATTTTCTGTATTTCTGTCAAATTTCTACTGTCTGCTGATATTTTTTTAATGCCTTACTTCGACCAGAAGCAGGTAAGGATCGCTAATATCTTTCAATGAAGGATGTCAATGCATCAAATGGACTTTTATAACTTTGTTGTGCAATTCCACTTTTACATCATTGAACTTAAATTCACAAATTGTCATGGAATTGGTATGGGCTAATTATTGTCATATATACCAATCCCACCCCACCCCACCCCACCCCCAAAAATCAGGGTCACATGAAATCATGGGAGCAGGTGGTGGAAGGTCATTTGAGCAGCTGGTACATATCACACCAGCCTTACTGGTGTGATATGCACCAGCTCTTTCCCCTTACTGGTTTTTCACCTGGAACCTACCAGCCTTTTCCTTCCCACCCTCCCCCCACCTTCTTTATAGGGCCTCTGCCCTTTCCCTCTACAGTCCTGATGAAGGGTTCCGGCCTGAAACGTTGACTGATCATTTCCACGGATGCTGCCCGACCTGCTGAGTTCCTCCAGCGTGTTGTGAGTGTTGCTTTGCCCCCAGCATCTGCAGAGTATTTTGTTCTTACGATTACACTGACACCAGGCAGACAATCTCTGCAGAGTATTGATAATGCTGGGGTCACCCATCTTGTAAAGACACTGCCCGGAAGAAGGCAATGACAACACCACTCTGTAGAATTTGCTAAAAACATTCATAATGGCCCACATCATATGACACAGTACATGATGTTGATGGTGATGATAATACTAAGGTACAGTGAAAAGCTTGTCTTGTATATGGTTTATAAGATCGAACAATTGCATTGGTTTGGAATAAGGTAAAACAATAACAAATGCAGTGCAGGTAAATGATAAAGTGCAAAATCATAACAAAGTAGAGTGTGAGACCAATAGTCCATCTTACTAATCAAGAGTCTGTTAACAGTGGGAGAGAAGCTATCCTTGAGCCTAGTGGCAGGTGCTTTCAGGCTTTTGTAACTGCTATCTGTTGAGAGGTAGGAGAAGAGGTCGGGTGGGATTTGAAATCCCATTTCTAGATCAGTGGTCCATATCTCTGGCTGTTTTTTCCCATTGATTTATTACTATGCTACTGTAAATTAGTGCAGTCATGGCTCAAGTTGAGATGAGAGGAGAGAGAATAGATACCAGATCAGAAGAAGTTCTACAGAACAAGAACTGGTATTCAGATTTCCAGCACCTGCAGTATTTCAAACTGAAATCTGTTTTAATAATGTTGATGGACAGTGTCCTGGAAGCCTTCTGGTCTTCTCTTGAAAAAGTGACATGGGACCATCCACCCAGACGAGAACACAAACAGGGTTTTAGCTTAACAATCCATCTGGAAGTTAACATTTCCAATAGTACAGTGCTCCCTCTGTATTCAACCAGCGTGTGTGCTTAGAAATCCATGCACCATTCTTCAGAGCTGGACTTCAGTCCAAAGCACACAATATCCGGGATTCACTGACTCATTAATTTCAATCCGTTTATTCTGTTTATTTTGTCAAACCAGTCTGCGCAAAGGAAGCTAATGCAAAAAAAAATTGGTTTAAGCTTTTTGATTAAGTTTGTAATATGGAATAGAAGGGAAGCGGAATAAACGTGTTTAAACGATATTGCCTTCATTGACTCATCAACCACTCAAACCAGGCAAGGTACACTAAGTGGCCACTTTATTACGTATCTTCTGTATATTCGTGATCTTCTGATGCTGTAGCCCATCCACTTCAAGATTTGCCGTGTTGTGTGTTCAGAGATGCTCTACTGCACACCATTGTTGTAACGCGTGGTTATTTGAGTTACTCACGCCTTCCTGTCAGCTTGAACTAGTCTCTCAATTCTCCTCTGACCTCTGTCATTAACAAGGCATTTTCACCTACGGAACTGCCACTCACTGGATAGTAATTTTGTTTTTTTTTGTACTGTTCTCTGTAAACTCTCAAGACTGTTGTATGTGAAAATCCCAATAGATCAGCAGCTTTTGTGATAGTCATACCACCCTATCCAGCACCATGGTCAAAGGCATTTAGATCACCTTTCTTCCCAATTCAAATGTTTGGTCTGAACAGCAACTAGACCTCTTGACAATGTCTGCATGCTTTTATGCATTGAGTTGCTGCCTGTTGCAATGAGCGAGTGAAGTGAACCCAAGTGCAGGTCACAGGCACGGAGGGTGAGTTAGGATGCTTACGCAGATGTGAATGTTGAACAGCAAACATGAAGGATCTGGACACAGAGCCTTGACACAGAGAGACGGAGTTTCATAGGTAAACTTTGAAACTGGAGCAAAACTTAGAACACATGGTCCTAAGCAGCTGAAAACCATTAATTACCACACTGGCAAAACCAATGATCCGGCGACTAGTGGTTGTAACACCGGGGTTCTTATCCTGAAGGTCTTGATGGAAACCAGGTGTGTCATCATCAAAGACAATTAGAAGCAAACCGTGGCACAATCAAAGGAAACTAGGAGAAAGATAGGGAATTAACGATAGGGACCGTGGCACTGTCACATAATTGGCTGATTACATATTTGCATTAACGAGGGTGTACTGGTGTACCTAATAAAATGGCCACTGAGTGTACAGTATATCCAATGCATTCCCCTATGGCCATGGCTTTAATTTCGTCCCAAATTGACTGTTCTTGCATAAATATTTCAGAGTGTTGAAGAATGTTGAGAACAAGATTGATCCTTTTAAGTGATTATCTGAGAATTGACAAGAGGATCAGTTTTTACACAGCTGAAGTATTTAGAGACTATGGATTTAAAAGATAGTTATGTTTGATTGGGCACCAACAATCTATAGTAAGGTAGGTAAAGCTGTTTAATGAGGTTCTTTTAAATATAAATTATTATCCCTGAACTACCCATTCAATACCTTTCAAAAATCCTGATTTATCCACTTTCAGATTATCACCATTGTCTACACAAAGCAATTTTCCCTCACATTATAAAGCTCAAAGTTCAATAAAAATGTATCATCAAAATATGTACAGTATATTTTATTTTTAGTTTGAGATACAGTATGGTATCAAACTCTTCCAGCCCAATGAATCCACACCCCCAATGACACCATGTGACCAACTAACCTATTGTACATTCTTTGGAATGTGGGAGAAAACTGGAGCACTTGGAGAAAACATATGTGGTCATGGAGAGAACATACAAACTCTTACAGATAGTGGCGGAATATTATTTATACAGATACTTTGATAATAAATTTACTTTAAAATTTGAATATATATAATATTTGAATATATGTGGTATTTATATATGCAGTATGTGTGAGTGTTTCCATATATGTACTTTGATAATAAATGTCAATTCATCCTTTACCTACCATTTAAAATCTGTTCCACTTGAACCGTCGGTTAATGAAATCAGTTAGTTTCTCTCTGCCTAAACCCACCACCTTTATCAAATCCCCACCAAATCTTGTATGCTTTGGTTCCAATGCTTCAGCTTCTCACAGACCTGTGAACGCACAGCTGAATGGAGTCCCAGGTTTCATTTCATGAGCTCAGCAGTTTTCAGTAGTACCGTTGCCCCTCAGTAGAAGCTTGATCAAGTATTCTCCTCCCTATTGAAAGCCGTAAGGAGCCCATGTGAACTTCACCCTGCCTGAGGCTTGAAGCATTCCTCTTGTTTTCTTATCCCCTCAACAGAAGCACGTGAGAGAACATGCAGAGATTTGCCGAACTCTGCCCCTCAATGTTTCGTGTAATATGAAAGATATTCTTTCTTGAACAATGCATCTTCTATATCAGCTTGTGAAAAGAAATTCCTCCCATGTCTGGCTCAATATCTTAATGCTTAGTGTTCAATTTTCTGAATTCCCGGAGAATAACTAATCAAATTAAAAGGCAGTGCATTGTAATAGACTGCTCTATAGTACATACAGTGTTGAAGAGGTAGAGATTAAAGATTATCTTTATTTGTCACATCTACGTTGAACCATCAAAACATACAGTGAAGCGTGCCATTTGTGTCAACGGCCAACACAGTATGAGGATGTGTTGGGGGCAGCCCGTTAGTGCTGCCATGCCCACAACTTATTAACCCTAACCTGTATGTCTTAGAGTGTGGAAGGAACCCGGAGCACCTGGAGGAAACCCATGTGGTCACAAGGAGAACATGCAAACTCCTAACAGACAGCAGTGAGAACTGAACCCCTATGTCTCGTGCTGTAAACATTACACAAATGCCTAATGGTCCCCCAATAGGGACAATCCTAATTCACCTTGATTGGGTGATAAGTTGACTGGAAAATATGGATGACCCACACCTTAAGGAAAGGCGAGTCTATACTTGTCAGGTTGATTGGATCACAAGGAACTCACAGTGGCCAGGGAGAAAAGAATATCCCTAATACTGATCTGTCCTGATCAATGTCCTGATCGACAGATAGCTCTGTTAGCTCACAGGTAGATAGGGTAGTTAAGAAAGCTTATGGGGTGTTAGCTTTCATAAGTCGAGGGATAGAGTTTAAGAGTCACGATGTAATGATGCAGCTCTATAAAACCCTGGTTAGGCCGCACTTGGAGTACTGTGTCCAGTTCTGGTCGCCTCACTATAGGAAGGATGTGGAAGCATTGGAAAGGGTTCAGAGGAGATTTACCAGGATGCTGCCTGGTTTAGAGAGTATGCATTATGATCAGAGATTAAGGGAGCTAGGGCTTTACTCTTTGGAAAGAAGGAGGATGAGAGGAGACATGATAGAGGTGTACAAGATAATAAGAGGAATAGATAGAGTGGATAGCCAGCGCCTCTTCCCCAGGGCACCACTGCTCAATACAAGAGGACATGGCTTTGCGGTAAGGGGGATATTAGAGGAAGGTTTTTTACTCAGAGAGTGGTTGGTGCGTGGAATGCAGTGCCTGAGTCAGTGGTGGAGGCAGATACACTAGTGAAATTTTAGAGACTACTAGACAGGTATATGGAGGATTTTAAGGTGGGAGGTTATATGGGAGGCCGGGTTTGAGGGTTGGCACAACAATGTGGGCCAAAGGGCATGTACTGTGCTGTACTGTTCTATGTCCTATGTTCTATGTTATGCTCATGCCTCATAGCTCAGGGCTTGGCTTCAATCTGATCTCCACTGCTGTCCATGCAGGACTTGCAAACATTCCCTTATAACTAGGCAGGGTTTCTAGTTGGTCTCCTTCCCCTCCCCCATCCTTTTTATTCTGACAACTTCCCCCTTCCTTCTCAGTCCTGAAGAAGGCTCCCGGCCCGAAATGTCAACTGTTTATTCCTGTCCATGGATGCTGGCTGATCTGCTGAGTTCCTCCAGCGTTTTGAGTGTGCTGCCTCAGTATTTATTTACTTGTTTGTTGCTCATTTGTTAATTTATTTTTGCACGGTTAGTCCTCTTTCCAACATTGGTTGCTTGTCAGTCTTTGTGTGTAGTTTTTCATTGATTCTGTTTTATTTCTTTGTTTTCCTATGAATGTCCGCAAGAAAATGAATCTCTAGGTAGTAGATGGTGAAATATACCTACTCTGATAATAAATAAAGCCAATCTTGTATCTTGTTGTTCCTGGTTTCATGGATCATTTAGTAAGTTGATGGCAGAGGGAAAGAAGCTGTTTCTGAATCACTGAGCACGAGCCTTTGGGCTCCCGTACCCCCTCTCTGGTGGTAGTAACAAGAAGAGGGTATGCCCCAGATGCTGAGGCAGTTTAGTAAAGAATGCTTAGCCACTTAGTTAAGGCACTGCCACTTGAAGATGCACTTAATGGTGGGGAGGCTTGTGTTGGCTGAGCGTACAACTGCTTGTGATCCTGTGCATGGGAGCCTCCATATGAGGCTGTGATGCAACAAATCAGTGCCCTCACCACTGTACACCTAGAGAAATCTGCAGGTCTGTTTGGATTAAAACCAAATCTCCTCACACTCCTAATTCATCAACGTTTTGGGCCAGAACATCTCCTCTGAGATGTTGACAATCAAGAACTTCAAGTTGCTCACTCTTTCCACTGCTGACCCCTCAATGTAGATTACATAGAACGTAGAATAGTACAGCACGTTACAGACCCTTCGGCCCACAATGTTGTGCTGACCCTCAAACCCTGCCTCCCATATAACCTTAAATTCCTCCATATACCTGTCTGGTAGTCTCTTAAACTTCACTAGTGTATCTGCCTCCACCA